>NC_087200.1:132021576-132111576 GCF_015104395.2 Macrobrachium nipponense
AGGGGGGGGAAAAAAAAAAAAAAAAACAGGCATTACTTATGGGTATTTAAGGCCGCGCCAGAGGTTTGCCATTGGCTATTTGGGGGGGGAGGGCATGTGGTAGAAAAAAGGCATTAACTTACGGGTATTTAAGCCGCGCCAGAGGTTGCCTTGGCTATTTGGGGGGGAGGGCATGGGTGGTAGCACAGGCATTAACTTACGGGTATTTAAGCCGCGCCAGAGGTTGCCTTGGCTATTTGGGGGGGAGGGCATGGGTGGTTGCACAGGCAATTTTAAACTTAACGGGGTTTTTAATTTTTTAAAGGGGCCCCCGCCCGCCAGAAGGTTTTTTTGCCCCGTTGGGGCCCCCCTTATTTTGGGGGGGGGGAAAAGGGCAATGGGGTTTTGGTAGCAACAGGCCCAAAAATTAACTTCACGGGGTAATTTAAGGCCCGCCGCCAGAGGTTTTTTGGACCTTTGGGCTATTTGGTTTGGGGGGGAGTGGGCCCCAAAAAAAATGGGGTGGTTAAAAGCCAACCAGGGGCATTTAAACCTTACACGGGGATAATTTTTTAAAAGCCCCCGCCGCCCCCCAGAAGGGTTGGTTGCCCCCTTTGGCCTTTTAATTTTGGGGGGGGGAAAGGGGGCCCCCATGGGGGTTTTGGGTTAGGCAGCCAACAGGACCCAAAAAAAAAGTTTTTTTAACTTTTACGGGTTTTAAAAAAATTTTTTAAAGCCGCCCTGGCAAAGAGTTTGGACTCCCCCCCCTTGGCCCTTATTTTGTTTGGGGGTCGAAGGGCCCAAATTACGGGTTTTGGGTAAAAGCCAAATGGCATTGTTAAAACTTACGGGAACAACGTTTTAATTTTTAAAAGGCCCGCCCGCCCAAGAAAAAGGTTTTGCGCCTTGGGGTTGGTCCTAAATTTTTTGTTTGGGGGGCGGGGGGAGGGGCCAATGGGGGTGGTTAAAAAAAGTTTTACAGGCCACAATTTTAAACTTTATTGGGGTAAACATTTTTAAGACCCCCCCCCGCCCCGCCCCAAGGAGGTTTTTTTTTGGTTGGCCCCCCCTTGGCCCTTTATTTTTTTGGGGGGAAAAAAGGGGCCCAAATGGTGCGGGTGGGGGTAGGCCAAAAGGCAAAATTTTTAAACTTTTTAACCGGGTTCAAATTTTTATTTTTTTAATGGCCGCCCGCCGGCCAGAGTGTTTGGGCCCCTTTTGGGGCCTTTTAATTTTGGGGGGGGAAAGGGAAAATTAGGGTTGGTTAGTTTACCAAAAGGCCCTAATTTTTAACTTTTAACAACGGGTTAATGTTTAAAAGCCGCCGGCCAGGAAGGTTTTGGCCTTTTTGGCCTTATTTTTTGGGGGGGGAAGGGCCCCATTAGGGTGGTAGCAAAGGCCCAAAGTTGGACCCCATTTTAACCTTTTTTTTTTTTACGGGTTTAAAAAAAAAAATTCTTTTAAGGCCCCGGCCTGCCCAAGAGGTTTTTGGGGGCCCCTTGGCCCTATTTTTTTGGGGGGGGGGGGGGGGTGGGGGGGGGGCCCAACATAGGGGTTGGGGTTTCAAAAGCCAAAAAAAAAGGCCCAAAATTTTAAACCCCTTTTTTTTTTTTACACGGGGAATTAAATTTTTTTTTAATTTTTTTAAAAATTTAAGAAAAAAAAAAGGACGCCAAAAAAGAAGGAAAAAAACAAGCCGGAAAAATTTTTTTAAGGGAAGAAAATTTGGGGGAAAAGGGCCACGGCCCCAGGAGGGTTAGGCCCCAAAGGCCCATTAAAACTTCCGGGTTTATTTAGGGGGGGGAACCGGGCTTAAAACCACAAAAAAAAAAAGGTTGGCCTGGGCTTAATTGGGGGGGGGGGGGCAAAAAGAAAAGGGCAATTTAAACCTTTTTAAAAAAACTTTTAACGGGTTTTTAAAATTTTTAAAACGAAAGGCAAGGGGGGTTTAAAACTTTAACTTAAAACCCGGGTAAAATTTTTTGTTAATTTTTAAAAGGCCCCAGCGACCAGAAAAACAAGGGGGGGTTTTTTTTTGCACCCCTTTGGTTGGGCCCCTATTTTGGGGGGGGGGGGGGGGGGGGGGGGGGGGGGGGGGGGGGAGGGGGGGAGGGGGGGGGGGGGGGGGGGGCCCACCCCCCAAAAAAAATAGGGGTTTTTGGTAAAGCCAAAGGCCCCAAATTAAACCTTTTTTTACCGGGTTATTTTTTAAGCCAAAAGAAGGAAAAACAAAGAAGGGTCAATAAAAAGGCTTTAATTTGTCCGGGGGGAGGGGCCAAAGACAGGTTTTTTTTTTTGGCCCCCCCCTTTTTAGGGCTAATTTTGGCACAAACTTACGGGGGTTATGGGTTAAAGAGCAAAAAAGCCAGAGGAAAAGGCCTTGGATTTAACCTTTTTGGGGGGGAACAAAAACGGGGGGTAAAATTTTTTTTTTTAAAAGCACAAAGGCAAAATTTTAAACTTTTTACGGGTAAAAAAAATTTTTTTTTAAAGCCCGCCGCCGCCAAGAGGTTTAGGCCCCTTGGGGGCTTTTAATTGGGGGGTTTTTTTTCGGGGGGGGAGTGGGGGCCAAAATAGGTTGGGGGGTTTAAAAGGCCAAAAAAAAACAAAAGGGCAAAAAAAATTTTGAACCTTAAACCCAGGTAACATTTTTTTGAAAAGCCGCGCAAAAAGATTTTTTTAAAAAAGTTGCCTTACTAATTTGAAAAAAAAAAAAAAGGGGGGGAAGGGCAAAGTTTTTTTTTTTCAGGTTATAAACAACAAACACATTTTTTTTAAAACTTTTTAATTAAAGAAGGGAGAGGGATTAAAAGAAAGCCCGACGCCAGAAGGTTTTTTTTGGCCCCCCCTTGGCTATTTTTTGGGGAGGGGGGAAGGGGCCCATGGGTTATTGGGTAAGCAAAAACAAAGGCGGGCCCCCCCCACAATTTAACCCTTTTAAAAAAACGGGGTAATTTTTTTTTTTTTTAAGCGAAAGGAAAAAAAAGCCCGCGCCCAGGAGGTTTTTTGGTTTTTTTTTGCCCCCCCTTTTTGGGCCTACATTTTTTTTTTGTTTTTGGGGGGGAAAAGGGGGCATGGGGCCATTGGGTGGGGGGTAGTTTTTTTAACCAAAAAGGGCCATTAACCTTTTAAACCAGGGTATTTGAAAGGGGAAAAGTTTGGAACCAAAAAGCCCCTCGCCCAAAAGAAACAAAAGGTTTTTTTGCCCCTGTTTGGTTTTGCCCCCCCCCTTTGGCTATTTGGGGGGAGGGTGATGGGTTGTAGCAAAGGTCATTAACTACGGGTATTTTAAGCCTCGCCAGAGGGTTTGTTTTTTTTTTTTTTTTTGCCTTTTTTGGCTATTTTGGTTTGTTGGGGAGGGCATGGGTGGTAGTTAAAACACAGCATTAACTTACGGGTATTTAAGCTGCGCCAGAGGTTGCCTTGGCTATTTGGGGGGGAGGGCATGGGTGGTAGCAAAGGCATTAACTTACGGGTATTTAAGCCGCGCCAGAGGTTGCCTTGGCTATTTGGGGGGAAGGGGTGGGTGGTAGCAAAGGCATTAACTTACGGGTTTTTACGACGCGCCAGAGGTTGCCTTGGCTATTTGGGGGGTGGGGAGGTTTCCTCTTGTTGGCATAATGGTGGTAGTCTAAAGGTACAGTACCAGCAGTACATTATCCTCAAGAAGTTTCTTCAACTCACACAGCCACTCATTCGGCAGCTTACCATGCAACTCTTTATTTAATTCATCTAGAACTTGCTTGTGCTTCTCTTTCATAGCTTCCAGTCTGTCCTTTGCTATATGCTCTCGAAATGTTTTCGACAGTTCAGCTATTCTCCTTTTGTAGTCTTTCTTGTATTCATAATACTGATCTTTTCCTTGCAGATGTGCAGCTTGGAGTTTGAACAGTTCCTTTTCAATAACTGAGACTCGTGCATTCTTCTGCTTAAGCTTCACTATCATCTGAGACTCATCAAAATAGTAGTTGCCATCTAACAGGTCGTAGCATTTGCTTTGGAAGTTATCATATGCTTGTTGTTCTAATTTGTCAAGTCTTCTTTTGCATTTTTTTTGATACGATAGAAAGCTCCATCTATTAGTTCTTTCTCTTTCCTAGCAGCAGCGTGTGCGACTTCTAGGCATGTTTTCAAGAGCTGTAAGGCTGTGTCATGCCGAAGCTTAATTTTTTTCATGTGCCTCTTCTGGTCCAAGTTTTGTTGATGAAGCTGCTGTATAATTTCCCGGTGCTCTTTCTTCTGGTTTCGGAGTTGTCTTTCCAGATCAGCAATCCTCTTATCTTTCTTGTCGTGTCCTTTGGCGTCATCGAAGGTCCTTTTTCTGGCAGTTCTGAAATCATTCAATTTCATCCTTTTCGAATCCACGTCTTCTCTTTTATTCTCTTCTGAGTCTATCGCGTCTAACTTCAGCGTATCATCTTCCTGCTCTTCGTCCTCAGTAGTTATTTCTTCGGAGGTATCATCTATAGTCCGACCTCCAGAGTCTTCAGCAACATCCGTTTGGCCTCCAGAATAAACTGTGGCGTGTTTTGTTCCCATATCGCTTTCTTCCAGCACACTTTCGAAGTACCTGTGTGCAAGGTCGAACTTTCCGACGCCTTCGGTTTTCGCACTTTCCGATTCTTGTTCCACTTCTTGAACCCTTCGTTGCTTCAGATGTTTGTACTTCTTGAAAGCCGTTAGTCCTAGAGCCAAGATACCGCCATAGGAGGGCTATCAAATGCCTTCCATGTGCCCTGGAAATTGAGCCCTCTGGTTCCAGGGCTTTGCAAAAAGTCAAGGTGAAACTAGTAAATCCATGAACCTAGTGGTAATTTCATTGCCAACTAGGCCAAACAACGTAAAACCAACAACTGTCACTATTCTGGAAAACATCTTTTTATGTTGCCATTCAATCATCTTTACGAAAATCATTGTTTTTAGAATCTTCCACCGCTCTAGGTGACTGGAGGACTTTGCTCCGCTGAGGCTTCAGTCTTAGTTCTTTTCCCAGAGGAAGCCTTCAGGAGACACATTTGGCTTCCGAGGAACGGACTGATTCCTGGATCGGCTTTAAAATGAGTCCCCCCCCTCGTTCTAGTGAGGGAATCCCTTCAACATTCCCAGGGAATATTGGAACATGTAATACTGACTCCCTCTCGTCCTATGCTTGGAATCCCTTCAAGATTCCCAGGGAATATCGGGAACTTGGAATACTGAAGATGATTGGAAGGCTGAAAACTTTTTACCTCGACAATTTTGGAGATTTTCCCTTGAAGGGAGGAATCCATTATTCTCGAAAAATTTGCACTGACAGACAAACATACGCACAAACCGATTGAGAGTTAGGCAGAAAGGAGTAAAAACACGGAGAGACACACAGACAGACACACACACACACACACACACACACACACAATACATATATATATATATATATATATATATATATCCATATATAATGTGTGTGTGTGTGTGGTGTGTGTGTTGTGTGTGTAGTATATGCATATTTTGTATGTATGTATGTATGTATGTAATATGTGTGTATGTATCATGTAATGATATATTGAAATTATATACAAAAGAAGACATCTTTACAAAGTATAACAGATGATGGTGCAGAATACTGAGATAATTTTAGTTCTTATCAGTTGCTTGAGTATAAGTACAGCTTGGTCAATTTCAAACATATATCAGGAAGTTTTGTTTTATGTCAGTGAATAGGTATGGCATATACATATACATTCCTTCGTGCTTAAATTTATATATATAAATATATACTTTGTTTTTGTATGTATATATATATATATATATATATATATATGTATATATATACATATATATATATATATATATATACATATTATATATATATATAGATATATATATATATAAATATCTATATATATATATATATATATATATATATATATATATATATATATATATATATATGCATATAAACTATAATTACTTTATACATTTATAAACAAATATATATATATATATTTATATATATAATATATATAGGTATATATAATATATATGTATATATATATATATATATATAAATATATATATATATATATATCCTAAATATATCTGTATATATATTATATAATATATATAATATAATATATATCTATACCTATATATATCATATATATATCTCATATCTATCTATATCTCATTTTTAATATGTATCTATATACTCATATATCCTATTAATCTATATATATATATATCTATATCTGTATTATATATATATATATATATATATATATCTATCATAATCTATATGTCTATAATCATCATCTATATATCTCAATATACATATATCTATATCTATATAATATATATAATATATATCATAATATATATATATATTATATATCTATATATATAATATATATACATATATATCTATAATATCTATCATACTCTATATATATATATCTATATATGTCTATAATATGTAATATATATATGTATATATATGTATATATCTATATATATATATATATATCCTATATACACCTATATATAGCCTATATATCTTTACTCTATATATATATCATATATATATATATATAATATGTATATGTATATATATCGATAATATATATATATATAATATACTATATATATATATATATATATATGTATACTGTATATATCATACCATCATATATATATATATATATAATATCTACCTATAATATATCTATATATCGATATATATACGTATATATATATAGATTGCTTTGAAGATGTTTTCTTTTTTTAATTCTCTTTCTCTTTTCTCTTCTCTTTATTATTAGTTACTTTTCTTTTTTTGGTAGCCTTGTTTGTATTTGTTTCTATTGGCTATTGTTATATGGGATAACCTTCGTCTATATTGCTTTGTTGTTGTTTTGAGTTTTTCTTTTTCTTAGGACTTATTATTGTATTGGTAAAAATTTACACTGGACTCTACAGATTTTCTGAAATCAGATTTAATTCATTCCCTTTCATTTATCCAGTCCCTCAGGAGTATTTGCATGGATACTTGGGATGGGACTCTGGGCAAGTAAACACCACTTAGTTTATCTTACTTATTATTATAAAACACAATTCACTGTCAGTACACTACACAAAATTCACAAGGTACAGAGATTTCACCGACACAATCTTTTTGTCCAGTTATTAGTTCCTAACTGATCTTCTCTGAGATTTCAAGTGAAGTCTGAACCTACTATCTCAATTTGGGCTCCTTAATTTCTACTAGAATACAGCCTACTTCTTCTTGATGGCTTTTCTAACTTCCAGTGCCACCCCCTCCCCTATTGAATCTTATTGGGTTGTTCTAATCTACAGTAACCACCCACTGGAGGTGTCAAAGTTCAGATTTTCCACTGTACTCATCACTATTATGTTTTGGCGAGGTTTCTAGTGTGTATGGTCTTATTTTTCAAATAGCTATGCTAGCAATTTGTTCCTACCACAGTTTCTACCTTCTCTTCACCTCTATCTACCATAACTCTACCAGTAGATTTCCCTAGCTAAATTTTCCCTACATAATTATTTTCAGACTTCTGCTTTATTCCTTACAACACACATATATAGGATATATATATATATATATATATATATATATATATATATATATAATATATATATTATATTATATATAAATATATATATATATTATATATATATATATATATTATCATAAAAAAAGTTAACGTAAATCTTTAAGCCCAGTAACGTAGTCTTTATACTCAAAGTTTGTTTACTTTTTGCCGCTAAACGAAGGGTTTTGGGCTCTTCTTTTCTTTTTTCATACCACTGGTATTTTCGCTTGTCACTGGTAATACACCCATGGGGGATAATTTTCTCTTTTATTTTCATATTCTGAGTGGTTGAGTGATTAAGCAAAAGGTTTTCTATGGTGGAAATTTTCGCCTCTACAAAGGGTTCAGCAACAAGTCGGTTTGAGCGAGAGGTCTGCTGCATGTCCGAGCCTTGCCGTTCTTTGCCTGTCCTTTGGACTGCCTTGCGTCAGGTTTATTATTATATATATTACAACTGGACTCTGCACTTCTACTAGCCGCTTCTGTGGGTGTTCTGCGGCAGGACAATATTCAGCGATTCGTCGTCTGTCTCTGCCCTTTAGAGTCCTGTACTTTATGAGGGCACTCATCATTTATTGTGCAACCTTTGATCTCGACCTTCACCCCTGTAGCAGCTTTCTTCGGACCTCTTCGCTGTTGTGGAGCGTTACATCACCCGTAGGGAGACTTACCTCTGGTAAGCGTAATTATTACACAAGTTGTTTATCGTGAATATGGGCGCTGTCGTATCACTGACTCTACGGGGATTTGTTGATGGTATTCAACGGAGTCGACTTAACTGTGATCTGTGATGGACGTAGGCCGACTTATCTCCGGTAAGCACACATAAGGAACAGTATTTTATCGACCTGTAACGGTCAGGTGTATCGGAAAGTTTGAGTTGCTGACGGTAATCGGAAGAATCATGGATGACCCTGTGGTAGGGGTGTAAGAATACTACCGCCATAGGTCCCTTGCAGCCTTTCTTTTTAGTAAAAGGCTAGGCCCACCGTCAGTAACTGTGGAAACTGCTGCCTTGCAGGTGGACTTTTTAGTGAAAAGCGAGGCCCACGACCAATAACTGTGGTTGATGACAGCAAGGGCATGTGATCGCAAAAACCCCTTTGCCAAAAATAAACCATGCCTGAAGTTGTGTGGATGGTAGTGGAGAAGGCACATCAGGCAACCGACCCCTTAACGTAGGGATAATGATGGGCAAGAAGAAGATAGATGGTAGCAGTGGGAAACTGCATTACAGTAGCCAAAAATAGGGACTACAATGCTGAGCCAATAAAGGACAGTTGCCTTGGAAAGCGTGAAAAGGAAGTACAGACAAGAGGAAGACAGTAACTGACTGGACTCGAAATTACTCCACTACAATACCTGGGCATCCATGGTCTTATTTTCTTCCGAATTGCTGGTCAGGGGCAAGAACTATAGGTCATAAAGGAACATGTGGGGGTGCCCAGAGGGGGAGGGACAGCGAGAGGGGGAGAGGAGTGAACACAGGGGCAGCTAGGGATGTTCTAAGGAAAGATCGTCGGTTGTCTCTTGGCTTTATAACCTTGCTCACAGATCTCTCTTCCCACATATGTCCTGCACAAGGTTGTCCACTTTCTCCTTCTACTATAAGCCCTGCCCAAAGTCTGAATCACGTGGCCCTGCTGCATTCCTGTGGGGATTAATTTCAAAGGCGACCAACAGTTATACATGTTAGGTGAATTGTCATTTTGACGCCATTTTCCTTTCAGAAATAAGAAATGGTCCCACAGATATGTAATAGTTTTGTATGCAACATCTTCAGACGGTTGAAGACAGCACACTTTTCTTGTTGACAACAGAGGTAATTGTTTTTGTACATATTTGTGTGTTCACAGTAGTTTTGTGTCTGTAAATCCTTAGTTTTATGTAAAAATTTTCCTGGATCTTCTTACATGACTATTTGGTGATTTCCAGTGAAATTTAATTTTTGCTTTATCTTATTTACGTTTCCTTTCCAGTAAATAATTCTAGATAGAACTTTTCCATATATCATGAGAATCAGTGGTCTACATTGTAAGTATTAGCTGCCTAAAAATTTATAATTGATTTAAATGATTATTTTCCTGTATCATTGCTTGTTTCCTGTATACATATTTCACAGGTTCTCTTATATCTGTTTCAACATGGCTGTCAACTTCTTTTGGTTTTTCCTTTTTGATGCTTTTAAGAAAAAACATTTATGTCCCATTGATAGTATTGTAGAAGATTTCACTTAAAGTAGAACGATGTGTATACATATAATTTTTTTATCATTCAATTTTGCCAGGTGTCTGATCCATGGATACTGGATAAACATCTTTTGGTCCAGCCACCACTTGTGCATTTTGAAACTATAAGAAGTTTTATGCCCTTTTGCTCAGAATATGTATGTATTTTCCTTTAGATGAACTGAGTTTTGATGAATTTAATTTGTTTTCGTGGATAGGAGTATACCATTCTCTCTCTCTCTCTCTCTCTCTCTCTCTCTCTCTCTCTCTCTCTCTCAAAACAAGAACTTTATCCGTGGGATGCTTGATCCAACCCTATATACTTTTGTAACTGGTTATAAAGGGCCTGAATTAACGTTGCTTTTATTGGCACTGCATCTCTCTCTCTCTCTCTCTCTCTCTCTCTCTCTCTCTCTCTCTCTCTCTCTCTCTCTCCTAAGTACATACCTAAGGTAAAGTCAGTATACACGTCTTAAAGCACTGGTCATAGAGATCTGTATCTCCTGACACCTTTATGCAAAGGAGTTTAGAAGTACCATAATATGAATTCATATCCAAAGTTAATTCTATAAAAGAGAGGCTATGAAGTTTTGAGATGACAGTCATGACATGAATTCATATCCAGAGTTATTTTGAGAAGGAAGTCTGTGAAATGTTGAAATGACAGTCATACTTTGAATTCTAAACTAAGTTCTTTGCTTTCCAGGTATATTTGAGAAGCTGGGATCAATCAGTAACGGACAGACATTGCACACAGGACTTGAAGTTCCAGCTCATCTAATGAAGAAGATTTTGGACCTACTGGAAAATCAACAGAAAATTTTCTTATTATTATTTTGCCTGGAGGGCTGTTCATTTGCCTTTAGATTGCTGTGCATGATGTTCCTCCTTCTTACTTGATAACTAATAGAATTAGTCAATTATTGTGTGCGTTTTTCAAGATAATTTTTCTTTTAGTCAAGTGGCCCCTGAATGTAAAGTGGGCTTACCTTTCATTGAACAAGGAAAAATGAAAATTTTTTGCTCTGACCTTTAAAAAATGACAATTAGTGTGAAGGTAGAAAAAAATACTCTTTAAAATGTCTTAATTGTACAGCGTATCTGTCTCATAGTATCAGTGGATTTTGCCTTTCATGTAATAAGTTTTATTTCATTATTTTCCTCATTCAGGAAACGGTTAATGTGGGCGGTTTTTTACCCTTTCATTTGGCAGTTAAATACTACTAACTCACGTGAGTGTTGATTGTAATATTGCTTTTGACTGAGCTGACCTTACGCCAGCAAGGGCTCGTGCTCATAGAGCAGCCCGTAAATGTCGGGGTTACAAACATTTCATATCTGCTTCTGCTTGAATGACCCTAGTGAGAGCTAGTAATGGTGAAACTAGCTACTTGATGGTTAGCAACTGGTTAGACCTTCCTTTGCGAGTGCGAGTCCTTTACCTCGTCTGTTTATTTCACACTCATGCAAATCCCTTCTCCGTAGGGGGAGTGTTCCGCCAGTGCACCTCACGCCGCGCACTGTGGGTATTAAAGTTCTTGGCATCGTCCCTTCGGCCCCTATTTGCAACCCCTTTCTTTCCTTTTAATGTACTTCCGTTCATATTTTCTTTCTTTCACTTTACTTTCCACCCTTTCTTAACAGTTTCCACCTTACAAGGCATCATTCCCCTTTGTGTTACTTTGCTGTAATTTCCCATTATTTTGATTCGACATTCATTTGTTTCCGTTCACACATTTTTCTCTTCAATTTGGTTCGCTTTGGTGTGCTGTGTTTTTAGTGAACAGATCAATAATGTAGCACCTTTTTCTGCTTTTCGCGTTACTGTTTGTTAGCTTTCACTTTTGAGGGCGTGTTTCAGTCATTTGACAAACCTGGCATTTCTCTGAATTCAATCTGTAACTGTGCTTGGGGGTTTGTAACTCTTAAGAATCAGTTTTGAAACTAAAGAAGTTCAAGCGAAGATGCACTGCATTACTGCCCCAAGACAATTCAACTTGTGTTTCAGTATTTTACTGACATTTTAATTGATTCGTTTTTCAGTATTTTACTTACACTTTCATTGATTCGCCACTTCATTTATTGATTTATCTTCTAATAACTGATCTTTCTCTTTTCGTATTTCTCATTACCTTGTGTTCCTTCTTTCGAATGAACACCTTGATATTCTTTGGAAGCTTGAGTTTTAAGTTAATGACTCCTGTGGTGGGCTTGTTCCATATGTATAGGGCTCGTCTTCTGAATAATAATAATAATAATAATAATAATAATAAAATAATAATAATAATAATAATAATAATAATAATAATAATAATAATAATAATAAATAATAATAATGCCACTTACCAGAGTTGTTTGTTTATTCAGTATTTTGACATTGTTACCAATATGTAAACTGTAATGGCTACTTTCTCTTCCCTTTTTCTGTCCCTGGATTAGTATAAAGATATTCAATTATATCATTGTCATTTTTATCTTTCCTCTTTATCTTGCTGGTGTTTGGCGAATATCTATACCGTTCTTTTAGGCCTTGCCCTGTCGTGTGGGCAAGGGTAGTTAATCCTTCATTTCATTTAAGATAAACCCAACATACTTTCATAGTAGAAATAGATAGTGGGTTCTTCCCTGCTCTCGACCGAGTGTTCAGGCACAAGTAAAGGTGAGAGGGTTGTGTCCCCTGAAAACACAGACAAGGTTAATTCTGTCATTTGCTTTATAAAGCTAATTTTGGTAAATGGATTCATTATATATATATATATATATATATATATATATATATATATATATATAGATATATATATATAAAAATTATCTATTGTTTTAAGCGAAAGCGAAAGTTGTCATTGTTATGTACTTCAGGTGGAATCCAAGTTGTCAGCAAGCTTACCAAGCAATGGTGTTCATTATGCCAAAGATTGAAATATTAAAGAATTAAATGCTTACAAGCTAAATGCTGAAAGAAATTAGTTGTAACAAATCTTTATAAAAAGTATGTATATAAGATCGTCACTTGAATCTCAGAATTATAAATATCATTGGTTCTCTGCAGTCTTTGAGTTTCACCAAATGAAGATTTATTCAGAGGTCGTATTTACTCTTGCTCTGAGGAGCAAATATGAAATTGTATATCTGTATTTATTGTGTACGAAGAGAAATGAACGTGTTTTGGTGTTGTTGCATTTGAACTAAAAAGATTTCCAAGGTACAAGAAGTCTTAGACATGGAGGGTGTGTATGTGTGTGTGTGTGTGTGTGTGTATCATTGCAAAAATCATTATCTCAAGTGGGCCAAAACCCAAGGTCCCATAGGCTGGCTTTTACCATCAGTGAACCTCATACGGTGCACCTGTCAGCATTACTTAAGGTTCTTTGAGCGTCCCTTCGGTTCCTAGTTGTAACCTCTTTCATTCCTTTTACTGTACCTCCGTTCATCTTACTTTCCACATTTTTTAATCTATAGTGGAACTTCCAAAGGTTCTCCTCCTGTTACACTTCTCAGGCCTTTTTATTCTAAATTTCGCTTTCAGCGCTGACCGGCCTGACAGATCCCAGCGCTTGGCTTTTGGCCTAAATTTTGTATATCAGAATTATTACGGAGTTCCGCCGCACCTTAATCTTCGATGTCTTCAAGTGCTATATGTTTGTTTGTTTGTTTGTATGGTATTTTTACGTTGCATGGAACCAGTGGTTATTCAGCAACGGGACCACCGGCTTTAGTGGCTTCCGAACACGTCGAGAGTGAACTTCTATCACCAGAAATACACATCTCTAACACCTCAGTGGAATGCCCGAGAATCGAACTCGCGGCCACCGAGGTGGCTGGCTAAGACCATACCGATCACGCCACTGAGGCGCTTCAAGTTGTATATGTGTACTTTGTTTCTGTGCATTTTTTTTTTCCTTTAAGCGTTCTGTCTCCTAGTTATGATACAGTTTTAATTCTGTGTGAGACTTATCATCTGTGGTAACTTAATCTGTTCAGAATTTTATTCTTGTAACTTCATATTTACTGTTTATTTTCCCATTTTCAGAATACGTTTTGTTCTACATAAAGCTGCGTCTTGAATATTGATTTCGATGTGGAATCATTCTGGCTCCTATTCTTAGGATGACAGGGTTACTTAATTTTTCAAATTGGACCTTCTCCTCTACCATTAATCTTGTTTTTGTTTCCTTTCCTCTCCTCTCTCTCTCTCTCTTATCTCTCTCTCTATCTCTATCGGTCGTCTCTCTGCTTCTCTCTCTTTACAGGTCCTCCCCATACAGCAGCTTCCAGGTGCCTGGTTGTACTGGTACTGATTTCATTCTTCTTCATTCAACTTTGATATTCAGGCCTCTTCCTCTATTTGTCTGTGCTCTAAAGACCAGGCACCGCCCCCCCTATATCAAAAGCTCCCAGGTGCCTGGTTATATTGACACTGATTTCATTCTTCTCCATTCAGCTTCAATATCCAGGCCTCTTCCTCTATCTGCCTGTGCTGTTAAGACCAGGTCCTCCCCATCTAGCATCTCCCAGGTTCCTGGTTATGCTGACACTGATTTCATTCTTCTCAATTCAACTTCAATATCCAGGCTTCTTCCTCTATCTGTCTGTGCTGTTAAGACCAGGTCCTCCCCATACACCAGCTCCCAGGTGCCTGGTTATATTGACACTGATTTCATTCTTCTCCATTCAGCTTCAATATCCAGGCCTCTTCCTCTATCTGCCTGTGCTGTTAAGACCAGGTCCTGCCCATGTAGCAGCTCCCAGGTGTCTTCATTTTTTTAATTCCTTTGTAGCATCTCCCAAGACTAGGTTTCAAATGAACACTAAATTCTATGGCTTGAATTTCAAGCGAATGGCCCCTGTGGTGGGCTTGTTCCATCCATATAAATAGGGCTCATCTTCTGGACAAGAAGAAGAAGAACAACAACAACAATAATACTGTTATTATGGTCTCCCCTAAATTTTCTATGTTATTGTAAAGTGCCCTCGCCTGTACAGAGAGTCTATTACCCTTTGATTTTTTTTAATTCACGTCAGATACCCCTTGGGTCCATGAATAAATGTTAAAATTTTCTTTTTGTCTGGTACTTGCATGTAGACGCCCTTCTATAAAAATGGTCTATTGTTGGTTTTCCTTATACAGAGCGAGACTGAAGTCTTTCTACCACTAGGGGGCCATTTCATATAAAATGTTAGAAAAATGTCTGTAATTTGAGACCATCTCTTTTTGCTTGGTACTTTCATTTATAGATGCCTCTTTATGAAGATTGTCTTCTGTTGATTATTCCTATTGCAGAACGAGACTAACAGTTGTATCTGAACACTTTCTAGCACTAGGGGGCCATTTTATATAGTTAGAAGAATTTTTGCAGTAAAAACTTACTTTGATAAATATCATGGCTAACACTTCCTCAGGATTAGCTTTTTTTAACCAAATATTTTACCAAATATTCAAAGTTGTTGAAGGTTATGTTAGTACAAAGCAAAGTGAGTGATTGGCCAAAATACTCATATGTTACTGTACAATGTCCCCTTTCATATAATTATCAGTTACTCTCAGTAACTGTTATTTATGAGTCATGTCTGTTTGTCATTTTTGAGAATGTTTGAAAGGGCAGAATGAGTTCGTCTGGAAAAAACGAAAAAGGGAGGATTGAGAATGCTTCGTGTCAAGTGCTTTGTTGGTTTCATTTTAAGGAGTCTCCGTGTTTTTTTAATAAATGTGTTGTGTGTGTTTTTTTTAAAACCATCTCTCTCTCTCTCTCTCTCTCTCTCTCTCTCTCTCATCTCCTCTCTCTCTCTCTCTCTGCCTTATCATTTCATTGTAATGAGGTAAAATTCTCTCTCTCTCTCTCTCTCTCTCTCTCTCTCTCTCTCTCTTCTCTCTCTCTCTCTCTCTCTCTCTGTCGTAACATTTCATTTTAGTATGGTAAAATTTATCACTCTCTTTCTCTCTAATATTTCTTGAATTATCTTTGGAACTATTTCTTTGTAGAGTGGTAAAACTCTCTCTCTCTCTCTCTCTCTCATCTCTCTCTCTCTCTCTCTCTCTCTCTCTCTCTCTCTCTCTCAGAACTTCAAAGATTTTTAAGAATTAAAATACAAAATAGCTTCGAGGTGAGACTTAAATGAAGGCTACTCGAGATGTGATGAGAGAGCTTTAGCAAAGCTGTAATTGTTTACATTGGACGAAAACGAAAGATCTGAGTTTACCAGAGCTAAATACTTGGATGACAAAAGGCTAGCGTAGAAGTACTACTAAATTACGTCATCGAAGAAACGCCCCTTGTAGTACGAGGTTGTGAATGACACGTCACAAGTGTGACGTCATTCAATTCACGAAAGCCATTTATAGTAGAGGTAGTGACGTCATAGTGGACTTCTGTATAAGCAAACTGTAGAATATAGAGGAAATAACAACCATCAGATAAACGGACAGTCTTTTATTTAAATCCAAGAAATTATTTATGATTGAAACAAAATGCCATTTTTCCCCCCTGGAGCCAGCACTGCAATGCCCCAAGGGGAGGGGGGGGGATGACCCCAGCTGGAGTTATACAGCCAGTCGGTTACCAAAACTTGAAGTCGACCAAAAGGGGTAAGTTTTCTAAGCTGCCAGTTGATTGGCCGAGGTGGGGAAAAGCCTTATAAATGCCTCCCCATAAAAATATCTTTCAGTTTTCTGTCATAGACCCTTTCAGCATATCAAAGACAACGTAAGGACAGCGTCACCCATGAGGGGCGTGGCCAAGTTACCACTGAGACATGCCTTGGCTTACGTTCACTCTTATGGCTGCGGTTTTGTACTTGGGCAAATGATTGCTTGTCGAGTAGGATCTAATGAAACATGGAGTGCTAATCCTGTACACTTATAACGCCAGAATTTCGTCTTCAAGCATAATGGCCAACACTCCCAACTCCAGTTTCTCCGTGGTTAACTCGGAATAAATCTACCGAGTGTAAACATACACTGACATTCTGCTTTCCGTTTTCATTGAGATTTCGAAGCCAAAAGTGTTTCTCTGGCGTCTTCTTAACTAGAAAATAGGATCTTTCAGTATAATCAAACCTCATAGAAAACAGAGGGACAGATACGTAAAAGACGGTAACGACGATAAATATATTTCGAGCGTTATAGCCATCTGACACTAACTTTTCACTTGACAGAATTCTTGACTTTGAGAGCTGTAGAATGTAACTTTACTTGTAAATATTAATTGATAAGGATAATCTTCATTTCCAGAGGTATTTGTATATGAAATTGACTTCATTCTTTCCAATACAGATTTGACTAAAATAACTTGGTGCAATGTAAGGTCTCACACAGACTGTTTCCTGATATCTTCCAGCACTCCGACGTCAAAATTGACCTCAAGATTTCAATGATGGCGGGAAAATTGAAGTCTAATCATGATTTTAAACACGGGAGACTTAAACCTGACACACATATTCTCATTTTGACTTCGAATTTAGACGGAAAAGCGCTAAAATCCCAAAGAATAGGCTCCAATGACACCCCATCCAGTGTACGAAGATATGCTCAATATGACCGACTTTATATTCCTTGATTTATTTTTCAAGTTAGTTCCATTTAGTTGAAATTCTTAATACTAAAATGATCTAATTTTCTTAATACTTTTATCATTAGACAAAAACATTAAGGCATTTTGTTTTACAAAAGAAATGTGCACAATCGTTAAAATATATTCTTTGCATAATTTTTACTGATTAAATACATCCTACCTTCAAAATCACGTTTGCTGCATCCTCGTGTTTTATGAATGTGCTTACTTTACATTAAAAATTCCGCAGCGTAGTTATTTCAACTATTTTCTAGGCTTAGCTCATGCAACAAAAAACTTATTCAGAATTAAATGTCTTAAATTGGTTATTTTTTTTCAGTTCACGTGATTATTTCCTCTACAAGATTTATTTCAAAAGAATTAAATATTTATTCATATTCTCATATGTCTCTCCGAGCAAGAGAATCACAGGAATTTCACAAATAAACCAAAGAAAATCTAATCAACTTTATTTTACTTCAAATGACAAGTCATCCTTCGGTCTTTTGTTACAACAAAAGCAATCAATTACACCAAGACACAAAACACAGTTCCTCCAAAAGCAGACAAGTTGCCCAAACCCCTTCAGGTGGAACAATTGTGCCTTGAGGCACCCCCCTCCCAAAACAAACCACCAATTCGTCTTATAGGCCTCATGACACCATTCAATGTAAGTGATTGAGTCAGGTAAATGGTCGGCAGACGAGCAAAGGCTAAATGTCCCTCCTGTCCCTGAGTTCTTCCTCCGCCCCCAGCAGCGGACAGCAGGTCGGACTAACGTCGCCTTCACCGTGCACGTGGACCACCAGGGCCAGTTTAGGTCATTCCGTGTGAGCATCTTACAAAAGTCCATCCCATTGCCAGAAGGAGGAATGTCCAGCTGCAGATTTTAAGTTCGGGTGTCATCTCAAATGTTTCTGCTTCCAGTTTTAATGACTTTGAATAGCAGCTTTTTTGCTGAACAGAACAGGACTAAAGGATTTAGTAAAAATAATTTCATATCACTCATTGAATTGACAATAAAAATTTTTTTTTTGCCTTGGTTATCAGAATCAGGTCAAATGACTAAAAACTGGCTAAAAATTAAAACTGCTGTTTGATTTGGCACATGAATATATCAAAATTACTGTTTCACAAACTAGAACTGAGCTACAAGGTCCCAAAAACCGCATCTTCGTATTAATCGTCAGTAGTACATGGCTACAGAATAATGGACAGTGCCTTTTCATTAGGCCATTTACGAAAGGGCTATGGTTGTTAACATTCACAACCAAAGAATGAATACTGGTTAGGAAAAATTTTATGAAAGTAAAATTCTATTAATTTTGGCCTCATACCTCAAGTCCTGCCTTTTAAACGTTAATACCAAACTTTAACCTTCAGTAAATTCGACTTTTATTTTCAGGTTTTTGTCTTATTCTTGAAACAGTATTCATCTTTATAACTAAAATCTTTACGAGAATGCTGAACGTCTATTTTGTGAGTTCTATTGAAAAAAAAAAAAAAAAAAAAAAAAACACCGGAGATGACATACCTCTGAGCATAAAAAACGACATTTTGTAGGTAAGAAAAAACCCTCTCCGAACTGACTCTTTGTAGGCAAAGATCTTGATTGGACTGACTATAAAAAAAATACAACAAAGAAATAAACAAAACTTTCATAGGCAGAAAACAGACGAACAAGCACTGACAAGTGAAGAGAGCACAAACTAAACTTTTAGGCAAGTCTCCACTTCCTGGCCAAAACCAACTCTGGCTCCCACACTGCAAAACTTTGTAGACAAATTAACTCCATTTTTTGTGGAAAAAATTTCACCTACGAAAACAAACAAAACGAAAACTCCTAACAAAATGAAACGTGCTAAAAGACTTCCAAACCAAGAAAAAAATAAACAGTTGAAATTGATAAGTTGTTTTCAAGCCAAAAATGTAACTATCTAATAATTCCATGTCAGAACAAAAAACCTCCCTTGAATGAATAGAACTTTCTTACAAAACTCACTAACGCTTTCCTGGCAAAAAACTTCCAATAACTATCACAAAAATCACTTCCACTTAACATATTTTCCGGGCAAAAACCTACTAATAAAAGTTCTTCCGTAAAAGATATATAATTTTTTGGCAAAACCTCTCCCATATTGACGCCCTTTCCAGGTAAACAAGAGAAGGGAAAAAATTCACTAAATATAAAAGGCATTACAAGTAAGTGACTCATGAAGCTAGGAGCAGCTCTCAATCTAATAGGTATTCTAATTAAAAACTCTCCCAAACAAGAATGTATACATTTTGGCAGAGAAAACAGCAAACTACCAGACTTGAAAAAAACACACTCACACACACACACACACACACACACACACAAGACACAATTTGCAGCCAAAACAAACTTTCTAACAGACTTTCTTGCCTCCTCCAAATCCCGAACTACAGCTTTTTCTAGCCACAAAAATTCCAAACTAACATATTTTTTGCATAAAAAAAACAAACTAGCAAGACCTCTACGAATGATCGGAATAGATAACTAACATACTACCAGCAAAAATTGTAAAGTAAGTAATAACAGACCTACTAGCGAAAAGTTTAAGAGAATCTTTAGGCAAAAGCCCACAAATCTAGACATCTTGAAAGCTATAGCATCAAAGTTAACAGATTCTGTGAAGGCACAACCATTAAAGTTAACAGACTTCCAGATGGCAAAAAGGCCACAGACTAGCAGGCTACATGAAGGTACAAACAACACTGAGACATTTAAATAAATAAAAATTGGCATAAATTACCAGAATTACTTTAAGAGAGAACATCACAAAATAGTATACAATCTAAACCCAAAGGCATTACAAATCAAGGAACTTCCTGAATGCAAAAATATCAAAAGCAGATGTTCAACACGAGTATCCCAAACTAACTTAAGACACACTCGATTGTCATAGACCATTTTTTTTAAAGTTCTGCGTAATGTACCTTCCACAATCACTATCCTAATCCTGTACACCAATATTTACTCTTACAAATTGAAAAAAATAAAGTACAGCTATTAACGACAATGGAATAACACTTTGAATCCCAAGGCATCACGATCAGGGGCCTGATTAAGCCACAAACTAACATCATGAAAAAAGAATTATTTGATTATAAACTACATAAGCTTATTGAATTAAATTACTATATCAACACTCCGCAAGCCTCAGCATAATTCCACTGACATCCAGAAAGGTAAGTTGTACGTCACTATAAAACCTAGGAAATTTCTAACCCACATCATGACCCATAATGAAAGATATTCTGGGCAGGAGAATCAGCACCCTTGCAGACTGTGTAACAGCATTGAAGTTGGGGATGAATATAATTATGTTTTAGTTTGTCCTGCGATTAGAAAAAATAAGAGAAAGATACCTAAAGCCCCACTGTTGTAGAAGACCTACCACTTTCAAATTTAATCTGCTCCTCAATAGAAGTAGTGCTAGAGAATTGAAAAGACGTGCAAAGTTTATTAACCTTATAATGTCTTTATTTTAGATTTAATACTTTCTAGATTTTCATTATTCTGGTATTATTTTTTGATGTATGTACTTTTCTTTGTCAGAATACCTTTTATGCTTAAATATGTACTTGTAAATATGTGTGTACATAAATATAGTTGTAATCTACTGGTCTCTTCTTTTGTATTTTGTGTGCAAAATATATATTTGTGTAATTTTGTAATTCTCATACCCCGGAAGGGGTCGATAGAATAAAATTTGCCTTTGCCTTTGACCCAAGATCAAGTATATCAACTGTAAAATCTGTTTACATTCTAGTGACTTCTCAAAGGTGCGACGACTCAGTAAAGCCTGCCTAGACAAATTATGGAGCAATGAAAAAGTTTCACCAGTTATATATCTGAATATATAAAGTCTAATCACATATTCTCTTAGGCACCTCACATCAGGGATATGCATCTCCAGTTCTGAGACCCAGCATAAAGCTCTGTAAACTTCATATCAGGGACATGCATCTCCAGTTCTGAGAGCCAATTCAAAGCTCTGTCAACCTCACATCAGGGTATGCATATCCAGTTCTGAGAGCCAGGATAAAGCTCTGTAAACTTCACATCAGGGACATGCATCTCCAGTTCTGAGAGCCAATTCAAAACTCTGTCAACCTCACATCAGGGTATGCATATCCAGTTCTGAGAGCCAGGATAAAGCTCTATAAATCTCACATCAGGGACATGCATCTCCAGTTCTGAGAGCCAATTCAAAGCTCTGTAAACCTCACATCAGGGTATGCATATCCAGTTCTGAGAGCCAGATAAAGCTCTGTAAATCTCACATCAGGGCCATGCATCTCCAGTTCTGAGAGCCATTCAAAGCTCTGTAAACCTCACATCAGGAACATACATCTCCAGTTCTGAGAGCTAATTCAAAGCTCTGTAAACCTCACATCAGGGACATACATCTCCAGTTCTGAGAGCCAATTCAAAAGCTCGTAAACCTCATAGGGACATACATCTCCAGTTCTGAGAGCCAATTCAAAGCTCTGTAAATCTCACATCTGGGACATGCATCTCCAGTTCTGAGAGCCAATTCAAAGCTCTGTCAACCTCACATCAGTGTATGCATGTCTAGTTCTGAGAGCCAGCATAAAGCTCTGTAAATTTCACATCTGGGACATGCATCTCCAGTTCTGAGAGCCAGCATAAAGCTCTGTAAACCTATACAACACTTTCTCTGTCTGAATACCTTATGAGGTAACCTGTCAGCACCTGAAACCACTGAACCATAGTAAACTTACGTATCATTTCAAAAATAAATTAAGCTTTAAGTAAGAAAGGTGACCTGAAAATGAGATACTGTATCCTCTTCCAGATATATGACAAGGAAAACATTTGTTCTAATCGTGTCGGCGACATATCACAGCCTCAAAATCTTTCCAATATCAAAGGCCACAATATTACACATTAGCCGCGTTAAAGCCTTGTCATATAATTCGGTTTCTGTACAAGACCAAAGACTTTCATAAGCAATCCTGTAAGATTAACACAAACCTAGTATTGTCTAACTGACGATGTTATGAACTTTGCAAGGTCTTTCACAGACTTCTAAAAATGGCCATCGTGGGATTTACCCTTCTTTATTTCAAATACACGAATGAAATGTCAAGCTTAAGACGAGGAGGCATTTGAGCCCCAAGCTGGTACCACCTTTTGAAAAGACGGCATATGTCCGAAATATAATTAAAAGTTTAGTTGTTTACATGAACAAAAGGATGACTTTGAATTTTGGCTAGTGTTCTGATAAACTTACTTTAGAAGTGTTGACATCTGGTAGGATATAAATAATATTCAGTACTTAGAAATAGATTTGTGAAACTGTTCTTTGTGAACTGAATTTAAAAGGCAGCGGGTGACACCGTTAATAGAATCTAACGTCAGGAAAAATGACAAGAAATAATCCAGGTAAATGATGTTCTGCAAGTTATAATTTTCAACTGTGCATCACCAAATTGACAAACTGGCTTGGGAAATGGTACTTAATATGAGAGAATCTAATAATTAAATCATAAGCAAAACGTGACGATTTAGATTAAAAATGTCTCCGGAATGGAACTTTTTTTAGATTAATAATCTAAGATTTAGAAATTAATCATATAAAGTACTTTTGCAATGTTAGTCAATTATCCACACAGAGCTGGGTCAATTTCATATATTACTATCTCTGAAGACAAATCAAATGACCGTATCCACAAATGCGTACAAGTAAATTTATACAGATCCAAGGGAAGACTATTGTCATCTACAAAAACCACCAATAATAATGATTGGTAACATTCGAATATATATATATATATATATTATATATATATATAACATCGAATATATGTATATAATATAATATATATATATATAATATATATATATATATATATATATATATATCTATATATATATATATATATATATATATATATATTCATATATTAATATATAATCATCACCACAATTCTGTTGCTTACTGTTCCTCGTTTCCTATGAGATTTAATACAAGGCTCAGATAATGTAACATGACGTAGGAAAAAACCCTACACGAACTCGCAAGAAAACAGAATGTCAAAATGTCTGAAAATCTTATTTTTTTTACAAGTTATTCATAAAGAAATGAAATTTGTTTTGGCCGTCATACATCGTTTGTCACAAAATCTTACAGGCTTAATACACTGTATCAAAAGACTATAAGCAAATCAAGCACTTGCTTGTGTAAGAACGCAGTCATATGAGCATTCGTAATACAAGGATTGTCTCAATAACAACCTTATTACACCCACCTTGGACTTTGTGTGCAATAAGATAATTCCTCGACATTTGAAATGGTCTAATAGTCCTCCATAGAGACACAAAACAGAAAGACATTTGGGGAAAGCACAAGGCCTTTTCCCATCTCTGCCAATCAGCTGGCAGCTTACAAAACTCAAGCCCTTTTGGGTCTGCTTCAATGCTGGTAACCGACTGACTGTATGTCTCCTGCTGGGAGGCATTCTCCCCTCCGGGACACTGCAATGCTGGCCCGAAGGGGGTCTTTTATTTCTGAGCCTTTCCAGTTTTTATAATTTACAAATTTGATAAAAATGAGGGCTTCTGTACTTCAACTTTTCAGGTTCACAGATCAATGTTTAACCTTGGCAGACACCTGCTCTAGTTCTCACTTTGTACACAGTACTAAAAAAGAAGAAAAAAAAACTACCTCCCTTCTCAAGTATTATCATAAGGCGAAACTCCTAACCAAACTACATTTCAAAGCATGAACTTCAGAATATAGTGACAAAAGAAAGTTTTCATCATACCCAAAGATTTACTCGAGTTTCATACCCTACCAATCTAAAATCAAAATACCTATTACCTTGCACAAATGAATACTCATAAGTGTGTAGATTACGTGTGTTTAGAATAAGAATTAAAATGTGAAAATGGTTGGTTATGAGAGGTATCTAATCCCTGTGTCTGGAAGCGTAGTTGTGTTTTTACTAAAATAGTAAGTGTGAAAATACTAAGTGTGAAATACATCTTGATCCCTGTGTCTGGAATTAGTGGTAAAAACACCTTGCTGTGTGTGTGTGTGTCTTCAGAACAGCAAGTCAAATGTTCGTAAAATCCTCAGTAGAGAACGAACCTTTCAAACTTGCGAGGCGTACTAGGCAGAGAGAGAGAGAGAGAGAGAGAGAGAGAGAGAGAGAGAGAGAGAGAGAGAGAGAGAGAGAGAGAGAGAATCCTTAAAGCAAAAGCATGTGGACTACATTATAACAAGAAAAGTAGAGAGTTCTCGCTCCCAAGTGTTCAGGTGATCAGGACTACGTCTACAGCGAAAACAGTTTGTCACTCTGGCGCCTGCATGTAGTGTTGTAAATATGGAAAACGTTTCTATTTGACAGTGTTAACAGGAGACTGGAGAACTGTCTTTGAATTGAATGTGTAGTGCATGAATTTCATATGAAGAGAAGTCAAGTCAGAATGGAATGAAAAGGCGAGATGAAATAGTAAGAACAATATCTTTGTTGTTTAAACGATTTTACATTTTTATCCTGTTTCTGAAGCTAATGACTTTGCAAAAAAAATATTGGCACTTCATATATCTGCAGATGTTGGCCACTGGGGAAAACTGCATAGCTATGAGCCTCCACATTCAAAATTCATCTAATCTAGACTGCAATGTCCACATGGTGTACCATAACTGATGAGACATTGTACACTGATATAACTGATTTTTTTTTGTGCTGAGAATAACAAAGTTAATCATTACCTTTAAGGCAAAAACTTGAGAACCGATAATGTTGAAATACAGAAGTCCTTTGTACATATCAATACAATTTGGTATTACAATAATTTTCCCATTATTCAAATTTTAAATCATTACAATTTGGTATTACAGCAATTCTTCCATTTTCAGTTCAAATTTTAAAGTTATATATTTAACAACAAAAGTTAACTGATCAAATTGGTTAAATTCAATGGGAATTGCAGAAACACACAAGAACACAAAAATAAAAACATAGATACCTTAACCTAAAAAATCTCCACACGTATGTCAAAACACTGTAGCAACGTTATTGAAATAAGATTATCTTGAAATGCACTGACGTATCTAACTTATGAATCTTACGTAGAAAGGACCATGAATTTTGTTGTATACTGAGGTACCACCTAGATATGCTAAACTGGTATGAAATGCAATGCAACAATATACATGCCAAAACAATGATCTGCCTAATAGCTGATAGATAAATTCAAATGGAAAATAAACTGTCATATAATGAATTAGCTGACAGCAGACATTAGAGTAAAAAGAAACTTTAGCAAGACAACTACGGATCCTGAAAAATGCTGAGCATGAACTCATGAAAAATAATTCTGGGTAAATACTCATTAGTTAAGATTAAGATATGACCTTTTGGTATAATAAAAAGTTACACATCCAGAACAAAGCTGAGCTACCTGATATGTACATTGAGCGAAGAAAATATATATATCCTGAAGTAGTACACCAGTAGCAGGTTTCATTACTAAAATATATTATCTCCTGGACAACAGTGAACTACGTCTTATGATAAAGACTTCTATAGTTGCCACTAAGACATTACAAAACGCAAAGATAAACTCTGCTCGACTTTGGGTCAATAGGCACTGTTATGACCCTGATAAACTAACATTTGCTGGCCAGTAGGCACTGTTATGCCCTTGATTAACTAAAGCTTGTTGGCCAATTGGCACTGCTATGGCCCTGATTAACTAAAAACTTGCTAGTCACTAGGTACTGCTATGAACCTGATCAACTCAAAGCTTGCTGGTCATTAGGTACTACTATGACCCTGATTAACTAACACTTTCTGGCCAATAGGCACTGCTATGACCATAATTAACTAAAGCTGCCTGGCCAATAGGCACTGCTATGACCCTGATAAACTAACACAGGCGAATGCAAACCAGGGCGCTGATACAACATGCCAAGGCTTAGCTTGCATTCTTTTATCGGTCCCTATCACACTCCTTGCTATCACGTCAGTGACCCCTTGGGTCATCGGCTTATTTATACATGGAATATATATTTTAAATGTAACACTTACAATAATTGCTCGGTCGGCTACAAAACCAAACATTGAACATTAAAGTTTGACTTGCATTTGACCACACGAGTGTGATACAGACATTAATGTGAATATATAGTTAACCCATAATTACCAGCAAGTGGTTAAGAAATGATATTCAACTGATTATATGTAAAAAAAATCAGATATATAAAAATACTCATAAGTAAAAAGAATAATACATGGAAGACACAGATCCACGTACAGGATAAATGCTTATGATATCATACTAATATTAAAGATAACATGTCATACTTAATTATAGTTATATACTGTTAGTCATGAGGATACATATTCAACAGAAAGTAAACCGTACGTCTGATGATTGCATGACACAAGAATTACATTCTAAAAATCATATATTTATAGAAATAAATGGTACCAAAAATGTGATAAGATAAAAGGTAACTGATTAAGAATAGGTGCCACCTGATTAGCATATATATGTATATAATGATTCAAGTAAGATATAAGGTAACTGATTAAGAATAGTTGCTACCTGATTAATATATATATATATATATATAATATATATATATATATATATATTATATATATGTATATACTGATTCAAATAGATTCAGATAAGTGTGCACATCATATAGATTCCTAGTGCGTACACGCACAGACATATTGATTCATTGTAGAACTTCAATTGATTATATTAGGTGCGCTACCAGATATATTGAATGATAATTGATAATTAAGCTTCTCATACTTTATATATGGAATGCAATGTCACGGAGGTTCCTGTTAAACATTTAGCCAGCGTTCAAACCGCTTTTCACACAAAGCACAATTCCAAACAACTTCCCCCCCGAGTCAAATGAAATGGCCAGTTTCAAGTGGCTCTAAGGTCAAATGCCTTAAGGGCTAATGGGAAAGTGTCAGGGCGGGGTACGACGTTCTGTTGATGATCCATCTTTGTTTGCCTCAACCTACGCCAAGCAAATACGTTGGTGGTGACCAGAACCACCACCAACACGCATGTCACAGCCAGCAGTGTGAAGAACCGTAGATCCTCGTTGACATGGTAAGCCCTTGAAGTGCGGTCCATACCAGACAGTTTTGATAGTTGATGGGCCACTTTCGCATTGTATGGAAGGGGTAAAGCTGGGATGATGGTACTCGACCAGGAAAAATTCGCGAAATAAGCTCGTTCCCTTATGATGGTGCTTACTCCACGGACCATGTAGTTGGGCGTCACTCCACTGCAGCCGTCCGCAGCAACAAACATCCGTGAAGAGGCCGTTGATCCGTCCGGGCATGGGACGTGAAACCCTGCTCTGTCGTATCATATCCACGATCCGTTATTCAGCCTGTAAACGAACTTATATTCATCAAAAGGGTAAAGTTGTTTCAGACATCTTTCACGTGTATAAGAGAGAGAGCCGTTTAGCACTAGACCTAACTCGCATGAATCCCCTGATATATTGTGGAACTCAAAGGAGTCAGCTGTAAAAACTTTATTACCCATGGCAGCGGAACAGTGAGTGAACCTATCCAGGTCTCTGATAACCGTAAATGTTTCCTTTTTAGGGGAAATCAATACGTATCCCATCAGATTAGATATTACTGGTAATGAGCTATTTGTCATGAAAGTAGGAAACGGTGCAATTTTGTAAGATTGCCAGGCATCAGAAGAATTAAAAGGAATGTTAATTATGATCCTGTAATTCTCAACACTTACTGATATTAAGCTATAAAAAATTCTATCTTATGTGCATCTAACAAAGGAATATAACCAAGTTTCTCTCGTCCATTCTCTAAAGTTAATGTTAAATCTTTGATAGGCAAGAGATGTGGTGAAAGAACACCCTTTGTATCTAGCGTAATAGCTTCCTGATCGTCTTTTGATTTTTCAATAAAATGGTCTACTTTAGAACTGTAATATGCTAATGTTGCCAGCAGGTGTTGCACATCCATCATCTGATTGATATTACTGGAATGTTCGTTCACCAATGTCATAAGTTGATTGATTGATGATAATTGTTTACGGAGCTCGGAAAAAACTAATTCATTTTCATGTTGCAAAAATTCAGTTCTCTTATTCTGATCGTTAATCTTAAGACGATTTGAAATTCCCAAACCTAAACTTGCAACAGACCCGAAGACGTTGAGCGCCGCAAATGTAAACGGGTTACGTCTTTCTGTGCTACTGTGTCTCACGGTCCACATAAGTAGGTCACGAGCCAAGCATTCTGCTTCAGCAGTTTTGTTTTGCAAGTCGAATGACAACATCTCTGCGACACTTAAAGTCTGAGCTAGCAAAATCTCTGGATTGAAAGGAAAATGACGATGGTGTAATTGATTCAATGATTCGGCAAACCGCGATAAGTGGCTCTTTAGGTTAATGACATCATCTTCTGGCAGGAAAATCGCTCGCAAATCAACTTCTAGAACTATATTGCTTGCTGTAATGAAAATGTCCTCTGTTCTTTCAATGATAGAGCCATGTGTAAAATGTGTATTTTTTTGTTTTAGCACTCTTCCCACACGAAAAGAATGTCTGAACAAACAGTACCAATCCGAACAATATAAGCTTCATGTTGGAAACCTGCAATTAGTGAGATATATGTAATTACTCGTGTTTGAATTAACTACTTCTATACAAAACAGATAAGATATTTTCATACAAATGTTATATATACATACTTTTATCATGCAAGTTTCATATACTTTTTATTAGGTATGTTTCATATATATAGCCATACATAAATTCTTCTCTTTTTTTTCTTTCCTTTCCTTCTACCCTCTTTCCCTTAACTGCGAACATGAGCCAACGGTTGGGATATGTTTTGAACTTTTAGTCTGCTGGCCGTTAATATTTCTAAAATGCTAAATGGGCCTTCAAACTTAGGTGTTAGCTTGTAGTTCAAACCCTTGCGTACATATACTTGTACATATATTTGATCGCCTACTGCATATGATTTAGTTGGCTTAGCGATTTTATCATAATTTCTTTTCATTATGATTTGTGATTCTTCTAAATTCTTATGAAGTATATTATATCGGCTTACACTTGCTTCCATAACATCCCGTAGGGGATTTGATAAATTGGTTGTAGGCGTAAATACATGGAAAGGTGTCCTAGCTGGGGTACCGTACAATGCCTCGTGCAGTGACATTTTGATAGATACATGATATGAATGGTTAAGAGTACTTAGAACCGCGGGTATGGCAATATCCCTGGGATCCATTCCCCCAAGTGTAACTCGTAGGACATTTAACACCTTCCTATTTACCCTCTCAACTAATCTATTCGACTCTGGGTGATAAATCATGGTATTGATTTTCTTAATGCAAAGAAATTCACACAACGAGTTAAGGAAAGGATTATTGAATTCTCCACCCGAGTCAGATATTATCATGTGTGGAATTCCGTGTTTACAAATGTAGCACTCGTAAAATTTCCTAGGCATTCAGTTGCGGTTTTAGTTTTTAGTGCTATCAATTCTGTATATCGAGTCAAGGCATCTATTAACACTAAGAGGTGCTTATTTCCTCGGTCGGACTCGTAAAATCCTGTTAATAAATCTAAATGTACTCTTTCAAAGGGTTGGTTGGGCACAGGATAGGCCCCCAGGCTGACAGGTGTCTTAGTGTGCCCTTTGTTTTCATGACAAATGTGACAATTAGCTATGTGGTTTTTTTATATCTGTAAGCATCGTAGGCCAATAAAATAGTGATTTGGCTTTCTGTGACATGATAGAGAACCCTGGATGACCATGTAATGGATTGGAATGCAACCAGTTTAAGACGATTGGTATAAGCGAGATTGGTACCACTACCTGGTCATTGGTCACCTGCTGGGTGCTTCGGGTTTTCCTTGTCACAGACCTACACAGAATGTTATCCTTGATTATATAATTCTGCTGCGTATACTTCACATATTCCTTTTCTTTAGGATTCCCATGCAAAGCATCTATTATCTTCCTGTTCAGATACAGTTTTAACAACAGGCACGGATGTTGATATATCTACTAGTTCAGCTAATGGCTCCATACAAGATGGCGTTACGTGATAGTGCGTCAGCAATGATATTTGCTTTCCAAGATAGATATCCTATCCTTGCGCCAAAGTCCTGAATGATCATATGCCACCAAGTTCTTTTGGGACTGTGACTAAAGCCTTTGAAGAAGTCGGTGAGGGGTTTATGGTCAGTAAGAACCTTGACAGGATAGCCGTATATTATGAACTTAAAATGTTCTAGTGAGTTAACAATAGCTAGCCCTTCCTTGTCTATTACTGCATATTTACTTTCAGAAGGTCTCAGTTTACGTGAATAAAAAGCTATAGGGAAGAACTGTTTGTCATATTGCTGAAGCAGTACCCCTCCTACCCCTTGGTCTGAAGCGTCAGTTGCGATAAAGAATTCCTTACTGAAGTCAGGGAATTTTAAGATAGGTGAACTGCATAATTCCCCTTTCAAGGTATCAAACGCCTGTTGATGCTTTTCAGACCGTTTAAAATCTACGCCCTTCTTCGTAAGATTGGTTAGAGGAGCGGCTATAATTGAGTAATTGCGTATAAAACGCCGGTAATATCCACTACAGCCTAAAAATTGCTGTATCCCTTTGACGTTAGTAGGTATCGGAAAGTTACGGATAGCCGACACCTTATCGTGGACTACCTTAAGACCTTGACTATACACCATAAAACCTAAATAAACGAGTTCTGTTCTAAAAAATTCACACTTAGTTATCTTCACTCTTAAATTATGTTGCCTTAGTCTCTGTAGCACTAGCTCTAGTTTACGTAAATGTTCTTCTAAGGTATTAGAAAAGATTACAAGGTTGTCCATATAGGCATGTAGGGTACCCCCTAACAAGTCTCCTAACACTATATTAATCATTCTGGTGAATGTAATTGGGGCGCAACGTAAATCAAAAGGCATACGTAAAAATTCATAATGTCCCCTGGCTGTGCTGAAGGCGGTGTATGGAATACTCTCTTTTTCTAAAGGTATCTGGTGAAAGCCTTTAAGTAAGTCCAAACTGGTGAAATATTTGTTCTGTCCTAACAAAGATAAAATATCGTCAGTACATGGCACTGGGAATCGATCGGGAATTGTTTCCTCATTTAAGTGACGGAAATCTACGCAAACACACCAAGTCCGATCTTTTTTCGGTACGACGATTAAGGGGAAATTATAAAGGCTGTTTGATTTCCTAATGACTCCTTCTTCTAACATTTTACCTACTTCATCATTGATCTCATTCTGGAATTTCATAGGGAGTCGGTACGAAAATAACTTTATGCTTGTCTTTTAGCCATATTTTGTGTTCAGTGACATCCGTTTTTACCAGAGATCCCTCGGTAAAGGAGAAAACATCATGATATTTAGTTAAAAGATAAAAAAATTTCTGTTGAATCCCCTCTTCTTGAATGTCTTTATTGATTTTACTTTTGATAGATTGCAAGAGAGATTTGTCCACAACAGGTTGAGCGTGATTAATTTCAGCAACAGTAAGAATGTGATACTTATAAACTTCCATATCCACGATGTGTTGATTTTTGTGGATCACTACATTGGTATTCAAATGGTTACAGACTTCAATGTTAACTTGTTGCTGTGAATCAACAGTGTATAGTGCTTGTGTTACTGACAGTCTGTTAATTTTCAGTGTGTTGGAAAGGATTAACATTTCAGATCCCAGCAAGGTCTTCTTTACATGCACTAATATATTCGAAGGTACGTTTGGCTCGAGAGTTTGCGTGCAATCTGCTATAACGGGTGTGCGAGAATTCTGTTGGGTTGCTTTAACAATGTCATGATTCATGGGACAAGTGATTGGTTCCTCAATGTACGTTACTGTTTGATTGTCTGTCTCTTTTTGTCCAAAACTGATTTTAAGGTGTTAGAAGATTTATAGAATTTTCCTTTGATACACACCGTGTTTGGCAGGGGCTAAGATGATGTTTTGAATGCCCATAGACGGGTATTCTATAATTACAGCTGGGTACATATCAACGTTTTGTACAACTATGAAGGTATCGGTAAGCGTGCGCTTACCCACCTTGTACTGAATCTGAGTGACGCCTACTACACTTAATTCATTATTACCGATACCCGAAAGTTGTACTCCGGACTTCTCAATAGGGAAGTTCAAAAACAACATGTGATGAGTCCGCAAATCCATGATATTACGTGGACTACCGGAATCAAAAAGCAGTGTGAAGGGTCGGTGTTCTAAATTTGCGGCATGCAATGTAGGACATAATTGATCTTTACTGATAATAGCATGTATACAGTAAAAGTCTACGGGAACCTGCACTGATTTTTTGGATTTGGTCGTGTGGTTCATAGGAAAATTTTGGGTCTCACATAGGTCTTGTAGGTGATTAAATTTGTTATTTTAGTCAAAAGATGTTGATACAAATGACCCAACATCACTCTCTCCCTCGCTGGAGTTAATCACATGGTATTTGGTTTGCTTTGCACACTCGGAAAATTTGACTGACTCTGTGAGTTTTGGTTAGGCGGCCCGGGAACAGAATTTCCTGAAGCAGGATTTGTGTGTTTCTGATTTTGAGCAGTTACTGTTTACCTGTTTCTTTTTATAGTAATGAGGATTCTTCTTCTTATTATCATTGGCAACGTTTTGTGTGTTTTTAGCATTATGTTGCTGTTGGTTACGTGAGAAGCAACGATTGTAAGAATGACTGGAGCTGTTATGAATTGAACAATAATGCATTCGGCAGTCTCCAATCATATGCCCTGTGCGCATACCATTAAAACAAGTTACCCCTGCTGCGTTATTATTGACTATATTTACTTGCTGTGGTTTACTTTCATTCTTTGCAAAAACTTGAGTAAGTAAGGGGTCCAGATCCGTGCATTTAGACATGTTTCTTAATTTGTTTATATATGTCTAGCTCTGTACTGTTGGGCGATAGCTTCTTGTCAAAACAGCGAACCAAGGCTTCCGGCAACATAACTGTCAAGCAGGTTAAATAAGTGAGCCTGATAAAATCTTTCACAGCCATGTTCCTTCCCGTAACCCAAGAGGAAGTAAGCAAACTATACCGATATTCATTCACCCAGTCAGCAATTAGTGCCGCCCTCTCTACAACGTTAAGTTGAGTCATAGAGACCAGATTAATGGAAAAGTAAATCCACAGTAATATGTCTGATCTTGTTATCTAAAATACAAAGCAGAAAACTTCGAAGACCCTGCACGGTCCCTCCTTGTCAATCTGATTGACAAGGAGGACCGTGCAGGTCTTCGAAAGTTTTCTGCTTTGTATTTTAAATAACAAGATCAGACATATTACTGTGGATTTTACTTTTCCATTTTATTTTATTAACTCATGTGATTATGAGGTCTCTTTGACCAGATTATGATGTTCCTCAAAGCTAAAACTACATCCAAGGTTTCTTCACCGCCATATATGGCCCATAATCTAATTTTAAATTCATTCCATGTATCTGCCTCTTGGAAAGAGACTCCTCTCAGGTACGAACCTGCATCTCATTTAGCAAAGTCAATGAAACTTTTAGCTTCCTGTAATTGTAAGGATGGTCAGTGATGCATTTTGCTTTTAAATAAGCATCCACTGACGAGATCCAAGATTTGACGCCTTGAGGCAAGAACCCGTTGACCCGGCCGGCCTTGAATGGGAGCACTTGCAGACCTAGCACTGACTAAGGTTACTACTAGGTTGTTGGGTGAGGGGTTACCGGGTGCAGAGGTGGCCATCGTGACCTTTGTTTTTTTCTTATCACTACGGTTCTTAGCGATCCTATCGAAATATCTATATAAATACACTCGTCCACTGCGTAAACGCATATGCAATATAAGATAAGAAAAAATGTGTTACAGGTAATAACAGTGTCCCCAAAATGATAAGATTAAAAACAGATAATATGATAAAGATATTTCTGGAAAACTTCTGGAAGAAAAAAAAAATTAGCAACAAAGATAAAAAAGGCTTGCAGGGCGAGAATCCGAAGTTGAAGATAGATTCCTGCAAGAAAGGAAGATTAAGAATAACGTATAACTCACCCCAGGAATAATGGACGATCGATCTGTGTATGGAGAACACTCAAAGTCACACACCAAATGAATAAAGAATTGTATTTAGCTCGGTATATAAGAGAAAGATCTTGGTGTTTTGATGACGTCACGGCCTTTGCTTTTCCGTCGCTGTTCCGAGGGTGACCCGATTTCTCAGCTCGCGTTCTGATCGTGCATTGTTTGTTTGTTGAATGATTCGTTTCCCGTTGCTTGGTCCATGAAGATCCGATGCTGCAGACATGTCCAGTTTGTTTCTTGAAGATATGTAATGTTGAAGACGCTCAATAAACGATGATACAACCTCTTGAATGCCTCTCAATGAAGGACATCTCTTACTGTTCGTAGGATGCTTGTGTTGCCATAGAGCCACTAAGTTGCTTGAAGATTCTCTTGCCTTCGTTGACTTCTGATATGTTACATTTTGTAAGATTCGTTAGTCCTCGGATGATGTCGAATAGTCTGAGCTGCCACCAATGTAGGGCTGGGCCTTTGTATAACAAGGCACCCTGTGGGTTATTAAGACCTGAGATGTTATACGCAAGTATCTTTTTGTATACTTCCCATCCTCATCAGAGTATCGTCGATTGCGACGATAATTTCTAAGTCAGTATCTTCTTTGGGTATAAAGGCGAAGATGTTTCGAACTCATGATGATAAACTTAACAATATATCTGCAAAACTACATCTCTTGAGTAGAGGCAAGAAGGCGGTTAAGAGAACTTGATTCTAGGAGAGGAAGTAGAGTTCTGAGCTACAATGCATTTACAAAATCATAGGAGAGCAAAGCTTAGCTCAGCATACTACATACAGACAGACGAACATATTAGAGGAAGTCACGTAGTCGTCTGTGGGTTATAGGTCAACATGTTCCCAAGCGAAAGCACTGTGACCTGTTTTACACAACAATGGATTTGATTACCACAGGCAAATGCAAACCAGGGCGCTGATACAACACGCCAAGGCTTAACTTGCATTCTTTTATCGGTCCCTATCACACTCCTTGCTATCTCGTCAGTGACCCCTTGGGTCATCGGCTTATTTATATATGGAATATATATTTTAAATGTAACACTTACATATAGTTCTCATACTTACTTTCTGACTTCAATGTAGTGTCGTGTGGAAAGTGACATTAATTAAAATTGGGAAAAATATCTGTACAACCTACATTGAAAATTAATATATTAATGGCAGATAACTAACAAACGTTTATTACACGTGAGAAAAGGCAGCCTGCAATGTCATCTGTAAGAGCTCGCCTCAGTGCTGCAAAGTCAAGGAAACTAACTCCTTTTACAACACAGCATACTGTGCAAATGGCTTTTGGAATGTATTGCTGTTTTAACACTTCAGATTTTGCCACACTGCTAAAGGTTTAATCAGTCGTGGTTCTTAATACAATTACTGTATTGTTGTGTTATACGAAAAGTTGTTACTTCGAATGGCAGTTGATTAAAAAAAACCCTTTGAAACAAATTAGATTCCCATGAATTGTACACATCAATAACACAGACCTTTGGAAGTTCCTAACAAAATTGCTTGTTGCATTAATTTTTTTTTCAAATTAGTCATTAGACCCATAAACAAAATATCCAACTTTATATTTTGTTTCACAAAATCTGAGAAAATATGCATTTGGCTGAAATAATGGAAAATAGCACAAATTTTTCTCATCGATCCAAGAAAGCTTAGACGACTAATGCATCAGATCTGTGTGCATAATTACATGCAATCTCTAAGCTTCATCATGGACACATTGTCCTCCGTTTTGCTGAAAACTAGATGAGTAAACAAAAAATTAATTATATTAGTTTGTATACCGAAATTTTCTGATATATTGTACATAAGCCTTGTGAATTTTACCATTGATTAGGTAAAAAAATGTTATACACACTACCTTACCATTCGGGAATAATTGGCCACAATATGATATTGCGTAGAAAGATCTAAACTTCAAGCAGTTTGTTGTCCGTAGTAAGACGCGATCAACCAGTCAAGTAACCTGAGAAGCAAAGAGATACATTATAAGTTCAGTCTTTGTTGAATTTAACCCTAACAAAGGCATTAGTAAAGTACAGTACAGTATTTTGAGCCTTAAAACATCGAGAAATAACCCAGCAAGTCTGAATTGAGAGACTTGGACCCAGGCACTATGGGAAGCTCCAGTTCTTAGCATTACCACACTGTAAAGTTCCATTTCCTCCCCACTTTCCATTCCTAAATCCAACTGGAAACTTCCAATTCCATTCTTCTCATGCTAAACTACACTGGACATCTCCAATTCCATCCTCCCTTCATATGTCACTCAGGAAAGTAGCACTTCTTTCCTAACCTTTCTGAAAAGTTCTAGAAAATACAAGTTTCCTCATCCCCTTCTTAAACAGGAAATTTCTCGAACCTTCTCTTCCTTCTTATTTAGTTATAAAAAATTGTCCTGAACCTCTTCAGAGCTCAGCTCTGTTTTATACCTTAGGCAAAGCATGAAGTATATGTCTGCGCTTAATGCCTTTGGTGGGTGAACAAGGTTTTCTGGGTGTACAGTTGAGCTGAATATAAAATTCAGGCCAAAGGCCAGGCACTGGGACCTATGAGGTCATTCAGCGCTAAAATGGAAATTGACAGTAAAAGGTTTGAAAGGTGTAACAGGAGGAAAAAGTAGATGAAGAAAGAGTATATGAAAGGAGGTAGAGTAAAAGGAACGAAAGTGGTTGCAGCTAGGGTCCGAAGGCACGCTGCAAAGAACCTTAAGTAATGCCTACAGTGCACCACATGAGGTCCACTGACGTAACTACCTCCCTACGGGGACTGGACGTACAGTACAGTAATAGTACAGTACAGTAAGAGTTCTAAGCAAAGTTACAAAGAATTAAGGTAAAAGGGAATAATTCAGTACTAAGAATCATGAAAAAAACATTATTGCACTTTACCAACTGTGTGATAAGGGGGTAAGGTAGTATGATGGAACTACAATATAAAAGGTGATTTAATATGGTATATCTCCTTGAGCCGATAAGATGGCTATTGAAGGAGAGCAGAAGGTATTGTGATGCTGTCACGAAAAGATGCTGTAAAGTCTTGTAGTAAATATAGTCTCTACTTCTGGTTTATCAGGCAGTGCATGTCAGTCAGGGCACCTTCATGACACAGAGCAGTTAATTAAATTACCTCCATAAACCAGTGGAGCAACTATTTTTGTTCACAAAACACTGGCGTACTTCGCTAACTATATGCAGCCAATGTGACTCGCTGCCGAACTAATCAGTTCCAGAGGTCCTTTATTCCTCACACAGCTGGACTATGGAACAGCCTTCCTGAGGACTTTGTGTTACTGAAACCTCAAAAAATACAACGCACCGCTACCCTGATAGCATTCTCCTTCCATTGCAGTTATTTACTTACATTTTCATCTATTCATTTATTTGTTGATTTATTCCTTTTAACAAGTGAGATCTCTATCTGTATTTCCTTTTACCCCGTTCGACTTCTTTCTAATGAATACCATAATATTCTTCGTTAACTTGAATCCAAGTCAATGGGACCCTTTGGTGGGCTTTTTCAATATAAATGGAGTTATGTTCGTATAATAATAATAATAATAATAATAATAATAATAATAATAATAATAATAATAATAATAATAATAATAATAATAATAATAATAATAATAATAATAATAATGGTTAGAAAAGTGATGGACTCCTAAGGAGGCAGGATGCAACCCGGAACCCAACACTATAAATACCACCAGTCGAGCTGGGGGACTGTGATAATAATAATAATAATAATAATAATAATAATAATAATAATAATAATAATAATAATAATAATAATGATAATAATAATAATAATAACAATAATAATAATAATAATAATAATCAATAATAATAAACCAGTCGAATTAGAGGACTGTGATAGAGCAAAAAAAAAAAAAAATAATAATAATAACAATAGTTTTGGAATTTCCGTCGAGCTTTTCATTTTTCCATACTGGCCATCTGCAACTCGCAGAGACTCACTCACTCTCTCTCTCTCTCTCTCTCTCTCTCTCTCTCTCTCTCTCTCTCTCTCTCTCTCTCTCTCCTACTGATGAGTACACACGAGGGTTTAAGCTTTGACCCTCACGATCAAATTTTTACGTTTCACATTATTTTCACCATTTTATTCACGAAAATTTTTTCATTTAAAATCACCGATTTTCACTTACTGGCTGCCTTCCTATGAGCAAGAGCCCGTGCTGGCGTAATGCCAGCTCGACCAAAGCCAACAAAACTAGTCAGACGCATACATGGGCTGAGTAACTATATACAACATGCCATAATGAACATGACAAACCTGACATTTGATATCAAACAAATTTTGTAAAAGATGAATTGAATGGAGTTTTATAAGAATATTGTTCTATGTACATTCTAAGTACTATAGAGTCGACTAGCTTAAAATCAATACAATCTTTATATTAGTTTTATACAGACTTTATACTTAAGGACTAAATAAAGAATTAAGTTTCTGACCATGAATGCGTTTATATATTCTGAACAAAACATTTCTGGTACAATGTTTATAAGTTAGTCCTGTGCTAGTTTTAGTAACTTATCCTATCTTTCTATCAATGTTCTTGCTTTTAAAAAAGATTCTCTCTCTCTCTCTCTCTCTCTCTCTCTCTCTCTCTCTCTCGTATTCACCCTCGAAATATCGACAGATTAATGAGCTATTGTTTAAAAGTTATTAGACAAGATATAAGAATAAACTCTCCTATTGTATAGACAGATTCCTGCCCAGTCGTGAAGGTTGAACAGCATCTTCTACACCTGGTTCGTGGTCGGTCCCTGGTTCTTCGTCCATGGTCTCTGGTTTGTGATTCCTGGTCCATGGTTCGAGGTCCCTGGTTCTTGGTCCATGGTCCTTGTTCCCTGGTTCCTGTTTCCTGGTCCATAGTCCCTGGTTTCTGATTCCAGGTCCATGGTCCCTGGTTCTGGATTCCTGGTCCATGGTTCATAGTTCAAGGTCCATGGTTCTTGGTCCATGGTACTTGGTCCCTGATTCCTGATCTATGGTTCTTGGTCCCTGGTTCCTGATTCCTGGTCCGTGGTACCTGGTTCTTGGTCCCTGGTTCCTGTTTCCTGGTCCATGGTTCGTGGTTCCTGATTCTTGGTCCATGGTACATGGTTCGAGGTCCCTGGTTCGAGGTTCCTGGTTCTTGGTCCATGGTCCCATGTTCGAGGTTCCTGGTTCTTGGTCCATGGTTCGAGGTTCCTGGTTCTTGGTCCATGGTTCGAGGTTCCTGGTTCTTGGTCCATGGTCCATGGTTCGAGGTCCCTGGTTCTTGGTCCATGGTTCGAGTTCCTGGTTCTTGGTCCATGGTTCGAGGTTCCTGGTTCTTGGTCCATGGTCCATGGTTCGAGTTCCTGGTTCTTGGTCCATGGTTCGAGGTTCCTGGTTCTTGGTCCATGGTCCATGGTCCGAGGTCCCCTGGTTCAGGTCCTGGTTCGAAGTTTTCCTGGTTTCTTGGTCCATGGTTCGAGGTTCCTGGTTCTTGGTCCATGGTATCTAGCTCGTGATTCCTGGTCCATAGTTCATGATACCTGGCTCTTGGACCATGGTCCTTATCCTTGTTTCTCGGTTCCTGGTCCCTGGGTCTTGACCTCTTGTCCCTGGTAGGTGGTCCTTGTTTTTCGTTTCCTAGTCCCCGGTTCTTAACTTCTGGTCCCTGATCCCTGATTCCTGGTCCATGGCCTCTGGTTCCTGGTTCATAGCCTCTGGTTCCTGGTTCTTGAATCCTGGTCCTTGTTTCTCGGTTTCCGATTCTTATTTCTCGGTACTTGGTCCATAGTTCATGGTTCATAGTCCCTGGTTCCTGGTCCTTGTTTCTCGTTCCTGGTCCATGGTCCCTAGTTCCATGTCCTTAGTCCCTAGTTCCTAATCCTTAGTCCCTGGTTCCTGGTCCTTGTTTCTCGGTTCCTACTGTCGTTTCTATATATCTATAAAGTCACTTCGATACAAGCCAAGTCGTTTCAGTTAAGCAAAAACTCAAAATCTGATTTAAAAAAACCATTAAATTTAATTACTAAACGTTTTTCCAAAATTAAATGATTGAGATATCTCGTATCTTGATGATTCTTCCGCTATTTATGTCTTTTAACATTTTCGCTACTCTAATTTGCTAAAAAATATCTCAAAATGTATTTTTTTCGTATATGTAAATTCCTGGGAACATGATGATTTATTTCGTAATTCGAATTCACTACGAAAACAATGAAAAATATTTGATCACATCAAAAAATTATTGGATATAAACTCGCCACAATGGACCAGGTCCTATTTTAGAATTACTTTGAGAGACATCTTAGTTTTTTTTATAACAGGTCGAGTTGATAGGTTTACAGGAGAGAGAGAGAGAGAGAGAGAGAGAGAGAGAGAGAGAGAGAGGGTATCTCGCTACCTTGGCTTGTATCAAATCGAATTTATGGACATATTGAAACGAAGTGAACCGGCCTTAGGCCTGGACTTATATATAAATGATAACAGATGGGTGAGTCGCTAAGTAATGTCATTCCTCAAGTTCTCTATGGTTAGGGAGCAATGAGAATGACGTATTATTTTGTTATATTGCATTAAAAGAAAAACTGAGCTATTATTGACAATCGTCCCATGACTGGTTTCTAAATTTCTTCCTTTGTGGCCTAACAGGAATAATATCTATCATACAGTCATGTCTACTGCAACTGATAGTAATCGTTATTACTGCAATATCTGTTATCAAATACGGTCCTGAATTTATCTCATAGTTCAGGAAGTGTAGGGAAATGACATTCTCTTAATGGCAAGCAGTGTGTCATTTGGCAATCGGCAGAGTGAGGGAAACCAGCAGTTTTGACAAAGTCAGATTCCCTCAAATTCTGATACTAGTCTCCATTTAACCAAGACTGGCCGAAAAATATACATTGTCACATAAAAGTTGGGCGCTTGAGAACACTAAAGGTATTTTTTCAGACGTCAATATATCTCTAGCTATTAATGAAAAATTCTTTCAGCTATAATTTAATACCCCATACCTTATATCAAAGCGTTTTTCCAGGTTAAAACTCAAACTGCGCAAGTGGATTCTTATACTGGTAATAGTCACAGAAAAAAGTCAATTTTACCTAGGAAAAAAAGTCACAGGTATAAAAAGAGGTAATAGTACAGAAAAAAGTCAATTTTAACTAGGGAAAAAAAAAACAAAGGAATAAAATGGGTAATAGTCAAAGAAAAAAGAAGAAGTCAATTTTAACTAATAAAAAAGTCACAGGAATAAAAGGGGTAATAGCCAAAGAAAACAAAGAAGTAAATTTCAACTTGGAAAAAAAGCGTCACAGGAATAAAAGGGATAATACTAAAAAAAAAAGAGTCAATTTAATTAGGAAAAAAAGTCACAGGAATAAAAGAGGTAATATTTAAAAAAAAAATTTTAACTAGGAAAAAGTGTCAGAGGAATAAAAGGGGTAATAGTCACAGAAACAAGTCAATTTTAACTAGGAAGAAAACCGTCATAGGAATAAAAGGGGTAATAGTCAAAGAAAAAAAGAAGTCAGTTTTAACTAGGAAAGAAAGTCACAGGAATAAATGGGGTAATAGTTAAAGAAAAAAAAGACAATTTTAACTGGGGAAAAGTGTCACAGAAATAAAATTGGTAATAGTCACAAAAATTTTAACTAGGAAAAAAAAGTCACAAGAATAAATGGGGTAATAGTTAAAAAAAGAATTTTAACTGGGAAAAAGTGTCACAGGAATAAAAGGGGTAATAGATACAGAAAAAATGTCTATTTTAACTAGGAAAAAGTGTCACAGGAATAAAAGGGGTAATAGTCATGGAAAGAAATGTAAATTTTAGCAAGCAAAAAAAAGTCACAGGAATAAAAGGTCAATTTTACTTATGGTGGCCGATAATAAAGTTACAGGGAAATTTCGCGATATTTCTTTGGGGGTCATTATCTCTATGATATTTACAGTCTTATGTTTTTGCTTTTGTTGTCACCTCAAACGGGGTTGTACTAAACACGCCATAAAGGTTACTATCTAGTCAAGATTAGCGTGACCTTTATCTGTGACTTTTTTTTTTTTTTTTTTTTTACCTGGATTCCTCATACCAGACCTACTTCAAAGTGTTTCTCAATGTAGTGGAAACTAACATCTCTGTATTTACAAACTAGATTGATTTACTTAAGAGATGAGTAACTTCTGAATGCCTCTCAATAGACTCTCACTGAAGACATGCCAATCTTATAGTCACTCTTGGCCGTTAAGCAAACCTTTTGAGAAAGCATATCCATTTGGTACGAAGCCTACGTCGATTTAAAAAGCAATGCTAACTAATAACCAGGTTAAGACACTTACTGAGCATCTAATTCCTGTCAAGGATTAGGAAAAATGTCATAAAACTATTATCGTTAGCGTTAAAAAAGTTTTCTTGACTTCGACATTCAAAACACTTTCAAGATAAGTTAACAATCGTTGCGAATACATAACATGTTCAAAACTTAGTTTTAAAGCAGTATAATGAATAAACCATTTGTTATTTTACTGTCGTCATTGCTTTCACCAAAGCAACGCAGCGATCAAGAGGAAAAATTCTGGAACAGTAACTTCTAAACAGAAATAATTGAAAAGCTTTGATATGGTACGTTTCAAAATTCTTTAAGAGACCTTCTCCTGTACAGCTGATGATAATATCTTTTATGTTTATGGTGTTTGACCCTTCGAAAAAAAATATTATTCGCTAATCTATGCAAATTAATATGCTGTCATTATAAGAATAGAATACAGAATTTAGGCCAAAGGCCAAGCACTGGGACCTGTAAGGCCATTCGGCGCTGAAACGGAAATTGACAGTAGAGGGTTTGAAAGGTGTAACAGGAGGAAAACCTCAAAGCAGTTGCACCATGAATCAATTGTTAGGAGAGGGTGGACAGTAAGATGGAAGAGAGAGAATATGATAGGAGGTACAGTAAAAGGAACGAAAGGGGTTGAAGTTAGGGGTCGAGGTTAAATTCAATTTGCCATAATTGCGTAAAAGCGTTAAAGTCTGGCACATTGATGGATCCTGAAAATAATATTTCATCTTAAAACGTGAGATGCAGTATCATGGATATTAACTATCCAATAACATCTTACGATATATTTACCTCGACTCAGCTTTGGTATATTTACCAAAATTGATCGGTTTAATGACCTTTTTCAACAAATACCTTTTATGACCTAGACACAGCCATTCACATATACTTCTAGGCAAAAATTCCATTTACGTTCAAGTGACAAAATATTCCCTTCTAAGTGAATGATAGCAATACGATAGTGTTCTTACTAAATCTCAAAAGTATTAATTTACAGGTTATACATACAGCAGTTTTGGAGTCAATCGTCAGATTGCAAACACTTTATTCTGCAAGGTGGTAATATGGTCGATACCTCAAACTAAATTTGTTCGGGAACACACACGAGCAGAAATATATATATATTTTTTTGATTTTCCAACGTTCTCAGTCAGCAGGACGTCCTAGATCATACTTTATAGCCCTTTTTCGTGGTCAATTCTTCGCACAATAGTATTAAAGCCACAGTTTTCTTAACTAATTCACACCAGAAATTAATGACAGTCACTTGTACATGTCACTAGTAACTTCAGTAATGGTGACAAGGCAATATGACAGATATTCATTTGTTTACAATTCTATTTACATTATTTGCACACCAGGACACCGAACCTGCCAATGCAAAAGGATATACAGTATTGAATAAAAATTTCTTTGTTACCCAGAAATACGGATTTTTATTCGAATTTTGCGCAACATTATCGGTAGTCTGTCAAGTCACTAAGGAACTACGGAGGACAACTTTGTTGGCAACTGGCCTGATGTCAAGTTTTTTATATAATATATGAGCAAATAAAATAAAAATGAACTTATAAAAGACTGGAAGTGTCATTTGAACAAAGAGAGAGAGAGAGAGAGAGAGAGAGAGAGAATAAAGTTGAAAAAATACGTTGCCATTTTTCTGATTTTGGCGAACCTAAAGTGTCATTTGAATAGAGAGAGAGAGAGAGAGAGAGAGAGAGAGAGAGAGAGAGAGAGAGAGAGAGAGAGAGCTAAAATAATCCTAACCTATTCCCGGTCAGAATTGTGACAATTCCAGATTCTTTTCTCCTACAATTCCCCGCCCAGTGAAATAAGAGGTGGGCGTGGCAGCGACCTGGGGTTGTCAAACTTGCAAACAGCTGATTTAAGACAAATAAGAAAGTGTTCGCTTCGTTTCTGTTGAAAGATAGGGTGTTTTTAACATGAGCTCCCACGGCCGCGCATAAGCGGTTAAATTTCCCACACCTATCACCTAGCATTCATAGATCCTATCCCCGGAGAATCTGGGTGCATAAATAAATTTATTATTATTATTATTATTCAGAATATAAACCCTGTTCATATGGGCAAACCCACAAAAGGGGATACTGAAATTCAAGCTTCCAAAGAATATTTCCTTCTGTGCTTCTAATGACCATAACTGATAAGCATCATAACATTACTACCAAAACCGCGAACGAATCAGTTAAAAACTGTCCAGAAATCGTCTGCCACTCAGTTAATTAAGTTAACAGTTCACCTGTTATCACGGTTGTTCCCTAATTCAAACAGTATGTTGCAGATTCGTGATGCGCATTCAGGAGGTACTCTAGTAATTGTTACGTGATTTAAAGAATGAAGAGAGGAATTCACGAAAGCTGTTGGTTACCAATGTTACCCAAATTGAGAAACATTAAATCCAAATTTTATTTTATTTTACTATTTTTTTAAAGATATCAAAGGCGACATTTCAGTTTTACGTATTATCTCGAGTCCAGCTATGTGATTTCCCTCGTTTGATTTTGAGTTTATTATTGGATCATGAATATTAACCATTCTACTATTGCTTCTTTTAACGACCTATTTCCTAGTTTTATATAAATAATCTCACTCGAAAAGCGAAATCGAGTAGATTCCCTAAAGCTCTGTGGGGATTTATTGTCAAATATTTACCAGTATGTAACTGTGGATTTGTTACTCCACAATCATCAGTTTAACAAGCACCTATCATAATTTTTATGTCTGTGAATTTAGAGCGCAATAAATCGAAAAACCTGGATCCTTGCCATATTGCCTGAGATCCTTAAAGACTGTTTGAGGTGGTCTGTGTTGGTTTAAATAGTACAGTTATCCACAACAGGTCAAGTACAAATCCCCTTCAGCACCTTTCTACACATACGATAAACATTCTGCTATGGACCTCAACCATAAATTCGTCCAAGAACCTCAGAATTCTCGGAGAAATTTGAAGATTAAATTTTTGAAAAGTATAGTACAAATCAATTTCTAAGAGTTACACAGTGACCTTCCAGCTCCGAAGGACTTTCCAAATCCATTTCTGAAAACTGCAAAATTCTAGATTCTGTGACCACAACAACACTCCTTCCAAGGACATTTTCACGCTAGCCAGTGGTTAACCAAGCATGCAAAGCCTACAGCATCAACGGTACCCACTAAGAATGTAAGATAGACTAACCTGAAATGCACTCTTCTTTACCATAGTCATTTCCTTCATCTCAGAACCATTTGTTTACAAAAACATCCCTTCTTCTTCGCATTTAGAACTACACTGAGTCTTCCAAAGGGAGGAGAGGAATTCCTTTGACCAATCAGAAGCCTACACCATAAGGAATGTTTCTAATGCTTCCTTTCATTGGCTGAAACCTTTGGGTTTTGGCAAAGCGCCTTCATAAACGGTTTCCCATTCCTTGGGGAGACGAGAACCCATCTTCAGAAATTTCGATAGTTTTTACCTCCAGTATTAAGTAAAATAAATGGACACAGATATGATCAAAAAATAAATTCAATATAATTAGATTAAGATATGTGAACATTCAGCCTTTTAATCGTAAAATGGGTCAGAAAATACTTATTTATTTCAGAAGATCCACTAAAACATCGGATATGGATGCGAGTTAAATTTCTGCCATAGCACTGCAATGGTCAGCCAGTGCCTGCTGGGGTTCTGATGTGGGGTAGGGGTATGCCTAGGGCATTAGAAGTTATATATTATCTATATCAAAAGAACACAAATACGTTTTGATATATAACTGTAGGGTGGAAAGCTAGGATAAGCCAAGCCTGAATACATAATGTGACGAATAGGCTTCATCTGCTGAATAATAATAATAATAATAATAATAATAATAATAATAATATAATAATAATAACTAATAATAATAATATAATAATAATAATAATATGATAATAATAATAGTAGTAATAATAATAATAATAATAATAATAGGCTGAAGTAGCTCCAGGACTCATGCAGAAGAGTATGATCCTAGAAACGGCTCACATAGTAAGAAAAGTGATGGACTCCTAAGGAGGTAGGATGCTACCCGGAACCCCACACTATAAATACCACCCAGTCGAATTGGAGGACTGTGATAGAACACAATAAAAAAATAATAATGATTATAATAAAAACGGTTAATCTAGGAACATAGGCTAATCAGAAAATGAGAGAGAGAGAGAGAGAGAGAGAGAGAGAGAGAGAGAGAGAGACTTATTTTTCTAGTTAACCAAATATCCTAAAATACCATTTTCTATAAAGACAATTTTTCCACATATATAGAAAACGTCAAAAATAGTTAAATGCTAACTATATTAATCTAGTCTGCTTCGTCTAAATTTCATAAATCAGATAAAATCACAATGAAGGTAAAAGATATTTATATTATTATATGACCAAAGGCATTGCTATTAATACAAAGAAGATTTATGCTTGCTCTTAATAATAAATAAAGGGCACCATATGCTAGGAATACCAAAATATAAGATATCTTTATCATTTAATGTTTCAACAAGATTGTATAAACTAAAGACATCTATTGAGTGCTATGACAATCTTTGGACGAAGTGTGGTCGTTTGAAGACGAAACTATTATATACTGTTTTAGCAAGACCACGAATAAATCCTATATCTCTATATTATTAAGGAATCCTATATATCTGAAATTGGACCTTGATATTAAGGGGACGTTTTGAAGAACGGGAAAAGTTTTCAACAAATGGACGAAGTTCGTTCTGGTAACAAACAATGGTTGCTCCTTGTCCGGAGAGGAAGTAGGATTACCAACATTAATAGAGGCATTAAAATGCAATTAAGGGCAAAGGACGAACTAGTCTTTACGCGAATCAATTAATTAAAGATGTTAACGAATGCTTCTTCATTTTCGATCCAAAAATGAGCAAATAATGTTAAAAAAGGATGAAAATTCTCTCGTTTGAAAGCCTGAAAAGTTGGGATTCATGACACATCAAGGACTATTCGTATCAAACATCATGAATCCTTTAAATTTTATTTTAACAGAAATTTTGCCAATTTGGAGATATAATCAATAAAAATAATTGTTTCTGGTTCAAAGTATGTTTCGAGTTTGCTAAAATTCTGTGAAATTCGGGTTGATATACGTCAGAAGTCGTTACTCAGGATTACCAATCTTAAAATTCCAGATATCACCAGATATAATATCCAATATTTTGTTTAAGAATTACAATTTCTCCCTCCAAAAAAATGATAAAAGTACATTTGCATTCGGTAATCTTTTGACTCATATTAGTATTACTATCATTTTAAGCATTTCATGATATATTTATTACTATTTTTCTTTATATGATATTAATAGAAGGGATATTCTGACTTCATTACAGCCCTAGGAGATAATTTAATCTTTATAACCTTCGCGAAACTCAAAGGAGAAATAATCGTTCTTTTAGTTTATTAGTTTTGTAAAAATCTAGTATATACAGAGAGATGAAATACTTTATTTGTGGAAATTTTTGCTTTATTGAAATGCATAGTCGAAGGAGGTATCTGAGCGTACCCAGTGATTATTTTCTTGACCATTTTAGTGAAGGGAAAAGCTTATAGGAATCACAATGCTGACACCTTGTAGATGCAACCTGTAACCCTGTAACCAGCCATACAAACCCTTCCAAAAATTAAAAGTACCACCCGAAAGAAAATTATCATTTATGTGAGGTTTTGCCGAGGTTAAAGCTAAGACTAATAATACAGATACTTCTCCCAATAATGTACTCACAGCTTTGCCGTAATTTAGACTATAATATGTGGAATAGTCAAATGTTACTGTTAATTCTAGCTCGGGGCTGTGGATGTATTACCAGAAACCAATTCACGAATTCCCTCGAACATTTTCATACAAACACTAATTGTTATCCATCAATAAGCTTGAATAATTGAATACAAACGTCATTTTTGAATGCAGTCATTGCAATCACTTCTTCTTGAACACCAGTTTGCATGAGGCAGCCAATAGATGGCGTCTGTAGTCCACTAATCTGAAATTAAATCCGGTCAAATCCAGGTTTGAGTAACGATTGTGCAGACGTCACAGTGAGCACGCTCCGAAAGCAGCAGGCATCAAGGAAGGACATGTTCCCACCGTTGTAGTTGTTTTTGAAGTAACTTTATTTACCGGACAATTAGAGGGATCTGACCGTTCATGGATGGTTTATGGCTGAGAATATTAACAGCAGCAATATAGGCTTGGATGGAGCTCGGCAGATCGTCATAATGGATTTAGATGTGACTAGTAGCAGCGATGACGAGAAACCCTTTATCACAGTCCAAAGTAAGAAACTGAAGAAAAGGAAAATGATGAGCAGGGCTGAAGAAATTATTTTAGGTGAAGGCTCTACAATAAAAGAAGGTAATGTTATGAATGCTAAAGGCCTCGGCTGTATTTTCCAAAGAATGGATGAGGTAGCTGTTGGTTTTTTAACAAAAAGTGGTTTTGAAAATATTGTAATGGAAAAACCAAGGGATCCGTTTGGTGTATGTACAAAGGTAATTATTTTTGACTACCCAACTTATTTAGATCCAGAAGATGTACTAGGTAGTTGACGAGCTATTCATATGGGCAAAGCGTAGAAAAGTTAAAGTTAGTAATGAGTATGTCCCTAAACCACAATTAATTGCACTTATTAAGGGTCCTCCAATAGAGAGAGTATTTATCAAGTACCTAGGATACAAACGTGTTGCTGTGTACACTGACAACCCTGTCATGTGTTGTAAGTGTTGCAAGTGGGGTCATATGGCCTGGAAGTGCTTAAATGAGCATCGCTGTCGATTTTGTGTTAAATCCTACGAGTCGAAGGTGTGAGGTGACAAAATAAGGGAAAAGGAAGTAATCGAACCAAAATGCTTTAATTGTGGGGGTGAACATAATGCCAGCTCTAGAGTGTCCTCGAAGGCCTAAAAGTGATCGTTCGTTTAAGACAAATAATGAAAATCAAAGAAATGATAGTTCTGCTTCTATTCATACTCAGGTTCCAGTGGTTAGTGAGAATTTCTGGGAAAAGGGTATGGAACAGCAAAAATAAAGTTTGGTCAAGAATAAATCTCGTGAGGAGACGCAACTTCATTATAATAACTTTATCTCAGAATTTCGTAAAGAGATTGAAGAACTTAAACAGGCCGTGTTAGGTATTAAGAGTACTATGAATCGTATATATTTGCAAAATAAGGTTATTCTTAATGAAAGGGTGACTCAAAATGTTGAGGTTGCAGAGGTATATGATAATGGTGCTGGTGAAAGCCCAGTTGCATGCAAAGCTGGCTTGTCAGCAAATAAGCCAGATTATGTGAAAAATGTGGTCGGAGATTTTACCCTCATTCTTGATTCGATAACCGAATATATGGAAAGTCCAACCAAGGATTTAAAAATGAATATTCTTCATTCTGCAAGTAAGTTAAGAAAGAGTATTACTCAAAATGGCACATAAACTCCATATTATATCCTGGAATATAAATAGTTTAAGAAAACGCATTACTGATTTGCATGCATATGCTCAGTCTACAAACGTTGATGTAATAGCCTTGCAGGAAGTAGTTAGAAAAGTTTCATCACTACAAATTAACGGTTACTATCATTTTGAATTACAAGCTGATGAATCCACGAATTGCAGAGGTTTGACAATTTACATAAGAAATACTATTCCAGCATCATACTACTATGCTAGTAAAGTCAATGGTACTGAGTGTTTGGCTATTAAAGTAACACTTCAAGGCAGATTCTTTGGCTATTGAGGATCTACCTGATGTCATTTATTCTGAGGATTGTGTATTACTCGGTGATTTAAATGCTAGACATATTAATCTTGGTAGTTGCTCCCGAAATCACAATGGAATTATTTTAAATAGATTTTTAGATTCGGTTGAAAATGCGTTTGTACTTGGTAATAGTGAAGCAACACATGCTAGAGGAGGCAGGCTTGATTATGCTATCCTTTTCAATATGCCTGGAGTACGGACAGACTTCTCTGTTGTAACCACTTTATTAAGTGATCATTTTGCCCTTAGAATTAGTTTTTATTTAGAAAAGATTCCACTTATTAACAATAGAAAACGTTTTGTATTACATGATAGGCAGAAAGATGATTTCATAGAGAAAGTAAGTGACTGGTACAAAGAGTATAAACTGTTAGGTATTGAGGATGAAAATGTTTTTTTTGATGACTTGCTAGCAGTAATAGAATCCATACTTTGCAAACTACAGCAATCATAAACCTAGGTATCATAATGATAGAATAGTGAAAGGCTGGAACAAGTTGCTACGAAAATGCCACAGGGAATGCTACAGAAGAGGCAAAAGGTTAGAAGTGAGTATTGGGAAAGTTTTTTACGGGACATCTCCTTTTCAAAATCATTAAGTCAAATTTGGGTTGGTGTCAAAGTAAGGGGAGTTAAAAGGAAGACTAATGCACATCCTAATGCCAGAGAAAAAGCAGAGGCATTAGCCGCCAAATGGTCGTATGCGTCGAGCTTAGATTCTCTCCCTCGAAATATACAGTTAAGCCTTAGGAAGTTACAGAAACAAAGACATAACCTGGTTTGTATGCAGAAGAACTTAATGGATGACACCTGTATTCCTTTCACCAGGGATGAAATGTTGAATTGTGTTAAGAAGGGGAAGTCAACAGCTCCAGGTAAAGATGGCATAACATATGATGTTATAAATTGTCTTATAACAATGGAGGACAGTCTTCTTTTAGCGTTATTTAATCTATCATACAGTAAGGTCGCTTACCTATTAAATGGACAATTGCCCTTATGATACCTGTACCTAAGGGAAATGATGATTATAGACCTATCTCCTTGACTTCTTGTTTATCAAAAACTATGGAACGTATGGTTCTAAATAGCCTATTGTATAAAGTTGATGGGCTCCTTTCTCCGAATCTTTATGGCATATTAAAAAGTCTTAGTTACTGCTCGTGTCAACTGCAGAATGTTTTTAGATTTAAAGGGAGCCTTTGATAAAGCCAATAAGGATGTGATATTGAAGTGTCTCGTTAAAAAGGGTATAAAAGGCAAGCTACTGACTTGGATTTCACAATATTTGGATAACAGAAGGGGAACTGTTACGTTCCAGGGTTACAAATCGACTGAAAAGTATTTTGAACTTGGTACTCCACAAGGGGGTGTGCTCAGCCCCATGCTTTTTAATATATTAATGGATGAAATTGCAAGTTATGAATTTCATGGAAATTCACAAGTAATCATATATGCAGATGATATTCTTATACAATGTACATCAGAGGAGACTTTGAGTATTGTGTTGGCTGAAATATCAGACCTTCGTATATCTTTGGGTCTTGTGGTGAATGAAAGTAAAACAAAATATCAATCACGAATGGTAAGTGATAAAAATATTCTGGCTGAAATGGAGTGAAATAGAAAGAGTAACAAGTTATAAATACTTGGGTATGTATATCGGTTTTGGTAAGATAAGGGATCAAATTACCTATGTGAAGAATATATGTATATCCCGAGTTAAGCCTTTACGTGTATTGTCTAATTATGGTAACGGTGTAGGTATTCCAATATTAAGGTCTGTATATCTTTCCACTGTTAGAAGTATCATAGACTACTCATCTCCAGTCTTCTTTTGTTATACAGATAAAGATCTTCGGCCCTTGGAATTGTTGCAAAATGAAGCAATGAGGGTAATATTAGGTTGCCCTAGAACTGCAAGGATTGAAATAATGCGAATGGAGCTGAATTTTCCAAGTGTCACTCAAAGAAAAAGAGAGGTAGTAGTCTCCTCATTTACAAGACTGATTAGACAAAAAGATAGGCATCTCAAAACTATTGTAAATAGATATGTGACAGGCGTTCCAGGATTCTTCAGACTGAATGAATATTCACGAAGGCTTTGTAAAATTTTGAGTGACTATGTTTTTTATTTTTGTGTACCTTTGCCTAATTCACGCCCAATAAAACCTTGGATTGCTGAGAAAGTAGATATAAGTATAGAACAACTTGATTTGAGAAAAAGAGACAACAATCCCCATGAACTTAGACAGCTGTTTTTGGAGAAGATATCTCAGTACCCTAGGGATATGGTGATTCATGCATATTGTGATGGTTCTGTCACTGGATGTCGAGCTGGCCTTGGTGTTGTAATTAGAGAATATTTTGAATTTGGTATTAGCACAGAGGAGAGAATATCTAAACGTATTGGTGATCGCAGCTCATCTACCACTGCTGAGGTGTTTGCTAATTATGAGTGTTTGAAATTTGGAATAAATAAGGAAATATCTATAATAGGCTTTGTTGAGAGTCAGAGTGCTCTTTTGGCTTTAAATGCCAAAGTACCTTCTGATGATGGAATAGTTACCAAATACAGAGTACGTTTCTGTTATAAAAGCGTCAGGCTACAGTGTAAAATTCGTCTGGATACCCTCACATTGTGGTATATGTTTTAATGATGTTGCTGATGAATTACCTAAACAAGGGTGTAATAAAGAATCTATAGATTATGCCACTTCAGTTAGTATGAGGAAAATAAAGTCACACATGGCAAGAGAAAGGGAAGGATGGAACATTGAGAAGGCTAGGGCAAACATGAGTAATGGCAGTAACAGTATGGCTCATTATGATTATATTAGTAACAATACACGTTTTACTTATGGGAAGTCTTCAGCTAAATGTGAGGAAATTGTTGAGACTTAAACTAGGCTATAAATACTATTGGGAATACAAGAATGGAGAGGGTACCCCTTGTAAATTTTTTGACGCTGCAAATTCGCACACACTGCACCATTACATTATGGAATGTAGTTCTTTGGCAGAATTTAGAAATAATAATAATTGTTTTGAGCAAATGGTGTTTTTTTCATTAATAATAATTTCTACAAGAATATTGCACAAAAATGTAAAAATATTGACATAAGGTATTAGAATTAACAAATTACTTTATTACTGTTTTTATTTGTAGAATGTTTAGTGTTTGCCGTAATACTGTATACAACCGTGTTCCCCAGAAAATGTCTTATTTGTAATTTGTTATGAAATGGAAGTGGTTATTTTCTGTACATTAAAATAATAATTCTCCTTTTATGTGAAAAAGGAAAGGTATAAATGGTATTTTATGTAAATATTTTGGTTATTTCCAACATTTATGTCAATTTGAAGTGCTATTGTAGCATTCAATTTAATTATAACAGATGGTATTTGGTTTTAGTCTATTTATACTGAAATTGTGGACTTTATTAAAGTGTCTGTTGAATGAAAATTATAGCTATGATTAAGTATTGTGTAATTCTGATCTTGTGAAATAGTCTTATAAGGTTTGTGTTAATTCACTTTTTTGTAATTTCGAAATTTATGTAAAAGCCTTTTCATTTGATAAAACTGGTTGTAACGTCATTGATTTTTTGAGTGGGCTGTCTAGCAAGACTAACAGCTCCTTTTGACGACTTTTTTTATGTCAAATTTTTTTAATTTTAATTTTAATAATAGTCACCTGAGGCTTTTCGGTACTTTGGGGAGAACGAGGCACCGGTATTTTAATTGAGAAATGCTGGTTACCGAACTAACAAATGGCCTCCTCTCGTGTGAGGTTTTGAAAGAAATTAATGAATACAAAGGAAAATGTCTATCAAACTTTTCATGAAATATATTGCTTCTCGTGAAAGCCACCAGAGATATATTGCAGATAATTTTAAGTTTGAAATGTCAGTAATTCGAGTTTGTATGGCTGTATTGACGCCTATCAGATAATCCATGAAGTTAAATGCATTTTCAGCTTTATGTTGGTAGGCAGAGAGTAGGATATTGCCTGCCAAATATACCAATTTTTTGTTGTTGTTCGGTTTAAGTGATGTCAATTAATACTACTACTGCCTCTACTTATATTAATAATAATAATAATGTAAAGGCTATGATGTAGAATGATACATATGGGAGATGTACAGAGCTTAGTTATCCCACCATGGAGTTGCAGGAATCTGTTGATCGCCTTTGTCTAAGATTATATTTGCAATGGGTTTGTAAGGCTGCTGGTCTTTTGAGATCACTTCAGACGAAAAGAAAGTAGCATCAGACAGTTAAACTGGTATATAGAGGTTTATTAGGCAATGGTATTTTCATAAAAAAAATATTGTATGATTTTCCATATAAAGGAATTAGTCAGGTTGCAAATTTTGATCGTTCATTTGAAGTCCAGGAGTCGCTCCAGATGCTTTGACTGGTTATTTTTGTGACGATTGTAACTCGTCCTAACATTATGAATTTTGCATATGCTTCTTTTGAATATACCAGAATAAAGTACTTGTATTCCGCTTTCCATTGGCACTAGATGAGTGCCATTACTTGGAATAACCTCACAGACAACGTACAAAGTAAAATATTGCTATTGACAACTCTGGCTCTTAGACAGAGGCCCTTTAACTTAGAGGGGAAGCAGAATGCTTCAAGTCAAGGGATCCTGCAAGGGAAGCATCCCATTTTGAAAGAAGAAACGCAGAGATGAATAACCAATTAGAGAGGTACTAGAGAACATTAAATTTTGAATCTCCATCTACTTCGGTTGTGGAATCATTTGCAATGATTGTAGTATATACATATTGTACTTTAGCAATCCTATTCTGATTCGAATTAAAATACTGCATTGGACCCAGCTGAAGGAAGAGTCTGCTAGGACCCAGTTGCAATATATTACAATTTTGTTTTCATATGAATCAGTTTTGATACAAAATAACAGTTCATAAACCATAATCCGTGCCAAAGTCACTACTTTTCATAAATGGTAATTGAGACTTTTAAACTGAAAAAGATTTTTGGAAATTAAAATTCAACATAGCTTTGAGGAAAGGCTTAAATGAAGGTACTTCAAGAACTGATGAGAGAGCTTTAGCTTTAAGCAAAACTGTAATTGTTTACATTTGGCGAAAACGAGAGATATGAGCTTAAGTAAAGTTATTTTGATTTACGTAAAAATATGGTCAAGGACTATCCAATAAAACTGGAGGTTATCAAAAGGAAATAGTCCGTTAAATGTATAGATAAAAAGGCTAGCGTAGAAGTACTTCTAAATGACATCATCAAAGAAACGCCCCTGTACTAGGCCACGAATGACGTTCACGCCACAACTGTGACGTCATTCCATTCACAAAAGCCATTTATAGTAAAGGTGGTGACGTCATAGTTGACTGGCATTTGTATAAGCAAACTGTAGAATATGGAGGAAATAAAAACCATCAGATAAACGGACAGTCTTTTATTTAAATCCAAGAGATTATTTCAAAGGTGGGGGAGGTTACTCGTGATAATGATTGATAAAAAATGCGAATTTTTCTCCCTTTGGAGCCAGCACTGCAATGCCCTGAAGGGGGAATGCCCCCAGGAGGAGGTATACAGCCAGTCGGTTACCAATTTTGAAGCCGACCCAAATGGCTTAAGGCTAAGCTGCCAGCTGATTGGCCGAGATGGGAAAAAGCCTTATAAATGCTTCCCCTGTGTTTTCCCAAATGTCTTTCAGTTTTCTATGTCACTAGGGAGGAGTGTCATAGACCCTTTCATATGTCAAAAAAAACGTAAGGACAGTCTCTCCCAAGATTGGCGTGGCCAAGTTCCTACTGAGAAGCCTTGGCTAACGTTCACTCATATGGCTATGGTTTTGTACTTGGGCAAATGCTTGTTTGGCATGCAGGGTCTAATGAAACATAGTAAACCTGTAGAATTGTAACGACTCCAAAGTCCAGTTCCTCTGTGAATAACTTGAAATAAATCTACTGAGTGTAAACATACACTCTGGCATTCTGCTTTCCGTTTTCATTGAGATTTCGAAGCCGAAAGAGCTTCTTTGGCGTCTTAACTAGAAAACGGGTCTTTTAGTAGAATCAAACCTCATAGAAAACCGAGGAACAAATACTCAAAAGAAGGTAACGACGATAATTATATTTCCAGCGTCTTTGCCCCTCTGACACTGACTTTGCACCTGACAGAATTCTTGACTTTGAGAAGTGTAGAAGGTAACTTTACTTGTAAATATTAATTGATAAGGATAATCTTCATTTCCAGAGGTATTTAGATATAAAACTGACTCCATTCTTTCCAACACAGATTTGACTAAAATAACTTGGTAAATATCTTAAGGGTCCGCACAGACTGTTCTCTAACATCATCTAGCACTCTGGCGTCAAATATTTGATCTCAGGATTTCAATAATGGTGGCAAAATTGAAGTACATATTCTCATTTTGACTTCGAATTTGACGGAAAAGTGCAAAAATATATATTTATAAAAAAGGCTCCAGTGACACCCCGTCAATGTACAATTACTCGATATGAGTGACTTTAGATTCCTTGATTATTTTTCACGTTATTTCCATTTAGCTCAAATTCTTGATAATAAAATGATCCATTTTTCTTAACACTTTTATCTTTAGATGAAACGTTAAGACATTTAATTTTACAAAAGAGATGTGCACAATCGTTAAATTGATATATTTCTAAAGCATCTTTACTGATTAATTACAATCTATCCTCAAAATCCCGTTTGTTGCATTCTCGTGTTTTATGAATGTGCTTACTTTACATTAAAAATTCCGCAGCCTAAAGTTATTTCAACTATTTCTAGGCTTAGCCCATGCACCAAAATACTTATTCAGAACTAGATTTCCCATTTTTTTTATTTTACTTGAGAATTTCGTCTACAAGACTTAAAAGAATAGAATATTAATTTATATTCTCAGATGTCTCCACGAGCAAGAGCGTCGCAGGAGTTTCACAAATAAACCAAAGAAAATCTAATGAAATTGGTTTTACTTCAAATGAATATATATTACTGTAAGATAAGATTAAGCCATTTGGTAGAGACTGCTCCCTGCACAGATGTGTCATTTGTTACTCCTGCATTCTATACCAAAGCAATTGAGGGTATAAGAGCAGTGTGCAAGCATAAATATTTCCCCATTGTTAAAAGTAAACATATGGTATTCGGGAGAGAGAATTTTTGTTCAAATATGTACGTGAGGTATTGCCCACTAATGTAAGACTAAAAACATGAAACTAAGAGACAATGGAAATTGTAACCTTTGTAATAAATAAGAATACACAATGCATGCATTTTATTTTTGCATTAAGATAAAAGCGTTTTCGATTGGTTTAGTGTTAAATTATCATCAATGTGTTCTATTAATAAGAGAAATTGGTTCAACCTTTTGTACTTTGATTTTGATTACAATACAACCAGGGACAAAAATACAGCAATTATTTTAGCGTGTAATTATCTGTATGTTGTTTGGATTAGCAAAGTTAAAAACCTAGATGAAAGAGATATGATTCATTATTTCAAAGGTAGGATTAATTATTGTAAATGGATGTTTAAGTCAGTTTATGGGCAAAAGATTAATAAGTTAGTCACGGAAGACTTCTTGGAGACGGTGTTATGAGCAAAAAGGGCTTCTTTGAGAATAGCAAAAACAATGTAACTTGAATTTGTGCTTCCTATATGTAAGGGTTTCGCTTAGGGGCCGGTGAGCACTCCATAAGAGCCCTCCTCGGAGGGGGAGGCTGATAGCCATAAGATCCTCCTCTGGCGAGGGAGGAGCAATACCCGGTCCCACACTGATGTATTTTTTATGTTGTGGATTAACCACATATTGTAGTCCTTTATAGAGCATACGTATACTGTACAAAGATTATTTTGTACATGAGATTTCTATGTAAAAATGTGTATATATATGGATGTATAAATTTACAATAAAAAGAAAAAAAAAGTTCTTTTAACGTTTTTCGTTGACCGAATGGTTGCTAGGAGCAGAGAATGATATATTCTACCTTGCTTGGATTTGCAATCGACAAAATGGAATGAATGCATAAATGAGGACATTTCAATAATAACTCTAGTAGCCAGTTAATACCGATGTTTATGAGTTTTGAAACCTAAAGGAGTGTCCCAATTAATAATGCTGCACTTACGTCAGCAACAGCATCTCTTTAGTTTGTCCTGATAGCAGAGACTTATAAAGATATTTGAATCTGCGTAATATTTCAAGGTCTGCTGAATTATGTGGACTCAGATTTAAAGATTTACCACGCAAAGAATATTATATCAAATTTTATCAAAGACAAATTTCGTAATCTCAATTTAATTTGACATTTTAATTATTCCTAGAAATTATAAAAATTCACATACCTTAAATCAAAGCACAAGTTAAATGTTGATTCTGAAATAAAATTACTTTCAAGTTCTTCCATTGTTCCTGTTCATTATGTTATACAAACTTTCATGATCGGGAGATTTCTACACGTGGAATAATAATCTCAGTATAAATGAGCAGATAAAGTGACCTGAGTTTTGGTATTAAAATCCGCGTATCATCTTTAATTCCTCGTTTAAATCTGTACCTTAATTACATCAATAATTATGATACCGTATGAAGTGAAAGCCCTTTTTTATTTCAGGAAGAAATACGTCGTAGACCGCAGTAAAGTACGTTGGTATGCTATACTTTATAACGTATGAAATCTATGGAAAACGATGACACAAGAATTTTTCTTATCTCTGCAGCATCTTTGTGTAACATCGTAGTGGAAAGATGATTCAGGCTGTGATAATATTCAGCGGCCTCCTCTCGACATCACTCATTCTATGAAGCATATTATGATTTTTCCTCGATTTTATGTAGCCATAAAATAATAATTTAGAAATACTAATCACTTAAGGGAGATTTCCCAAGGGGGCTTTGGATCCCCACCCATATGGTTAAGGCCCTCCCCAAGCCCGCTTCCCAAGCCTCACAGGAAACCTACGTCCTTCGAGGGAAGCAGCCTATGAGAAGGTCCTCCCCCTGGCACAGCCTGTACCAGGGGGAGGACCTTTCTGGAGGACCCCAACGTACCCGTATCCCTTAAGGGCACCTGCGCCGCGCCGGTTCCCTTAAGGGATACGGTTCGTTGGAGCACCTTAGGTCACTTCACCCTTGAGGTTCAGGCCCTCCTTAGGCCAACTTCCCCATACAGGCAGGAAACCTGCCTACCTCCAGGGAAGCAGTCTCTGAGGAGGATCTTCCCTATTCAAAGGTGCCTCCCATCTCCTGAATGCTAACTTATTGTATGTTGATAACTGTTCCCATCTATTCCTATTAATCACTCAGTCTTTAAAGAAAGGCTTTAGTAATTTAGGAATATATATAGCCCTTTGCATGTTTACGTATTCGAGAAAAAGAAATAACCAGTGGTTTTTGTGCAGAGATCAAATTCTGCTTCTGTGAATTTGGTTCTCCTGTTCAGACATCACCTGGAGTGTCCTGATTTCAATCGACTTATTCATTCGTTGAATTTTACCCTGACATGTGGACAGACGTGTTTTAAACTTCCTTCTATTGAAGGTATCTATAACATGTGGTAAAATGTCAATAGATAACTTTGAATATAGAGAACTCATTTTTTGTCGCCATGCTTCATTTGGTAAACATCCCAGTCGTAGTCACTTAATTACAAAAATGCAGTAGGTAAAAACTATACTTTATAAAAAGTAATCCACAGGAAAGTGATGGCCTCTCTCTCTCTCTCTCTCTCTCTCTCTCTCTCTCTCTCTCTCTCTCTCTCTCTCTCTCTCTCTCTCTCTCTCTCTCTCTCTTGATAATGGTAAGAGGAAAGTCTGGATTTATGCCAGATTAGTATTATTATTACTATTATTTTTTTATTTTTATTTTTTTTGCTCTGTCACAGTCCTCCAATTCGACTGGTTGGTATTTATAGTGTGGGGTTCCGGGTTGCATCTTGCCTCCTTAGGAGTCCATCACTTTTCTTACTATGTGTGCCGTTTTCTAGGATCACACTCTTCTGCATGAGTCCTGAAGCTATTTCAGCCTCTAGTTTTTCTAGATTCCTTTTCAGGGATCTTGGGATCGTGCCTAGTGCTACTATGATTATGGGTACGATTTCCACTGGCATATCCCATATCCTTCTTATTTCTATTTTCAGATCTTGATACTTATCAATTTTTCCCTCTCTTTCTCTTCAACTCTGGTGTCCGATGGTATTGCGACATCAATGAGTGATACTTTCTTCTTGACTTTGTCAATCAACGTCACGTCTGGTCTATTTGCACGTATCACCCTATCCGTTCTGATACCATAGTCCCAGAGGATCTTTGCCTGATCGTTTTCTATCACTCCCTCAGGTTGGTGCTCGTACCACTTATTACTGCAAGGTAGCTGATGTTTCTTGCACAGGCTCCAGTGGAGGGCTTTTGCCACTGAATCATGCCTCTTTTTGTACTGGTTCTGTGCAAGTGCCGGGTATTCGCTTGCTATGTGGTTTATGGTTTCATTTTTCGTATTGCACTTCCTACATATGGGAGAGATGTTATTTCCGTCTATCGTTCTTTGAACATATCTGGTTCTTAGGGCCTGATCTTGTTATTATTATTTTTATTATTAATATTATTATTATTATTATTATTATTATTATTATTATTATTATTATTATTATTATTATTCACATGTGTTTGTCATTTTTCCATGATACCCTTTAACATATATACTCACCGATCCCAATATTGTCTTCCTGTTCAATACAAAGTCACATATAGATAGATAGATAGATAGATAGATAGATAGATAGATAGATAGATAGATAGATAGACAGAATATGTAATGAGTATTTCGCGAATGGCTCTCTCTCTCTCTCTCTCTCTCTCTCTCTCTCTCTCTCTCTCCATAACCATCTCAGTAACGCGTCATTTAGGTCAGCTTGCTTGACCCCACATGTCAGGTCAGCCCAAAAGTAATTACCTCGAAGGATTCCCTGAATCTTGTACAGCAGTGCCCGACGATGGCAAAAATTAAAATATAACATTCATTTTATGTCCCCTCTTTACATTCTGTATCAATAGACTTTCCACATACTTTCACAAACGTGTTAGAACACTTCGCGAGTGAAGTCATGATAACTATTTTATAATAAGGCAATTCTTATTTATAGTATGTACTGTAGAGCAATCAGTGTCAAGGAAAATACCCCACCTATCTCTCTCTCTCTCTCTCTCTCTCTCTCTCTCTCTCTCTCTCTCTCTCTCTCTCGTCCTCAGTTCACATATAAATATCGCATTTATATGGTATAATTTTACCAAGTTATTTTTATGTTTATTGTTGTTCATTATGATAGCCTTCTGAGAACTTATACTTGAAATGAAATAATTGCGTTATTTTCATATACTTATTTTGTAGGTTAATGAAATGTGCACATATATGGTAATGATATCATAAGGTTACTTATTAATATCAGTAATTACAGGAGAGATTTATATTTGATACATGGTAATAGAATAAAAAATAATTATGGTTCCATTTTAGAAAAATTAGATTTTTGAAAGATGAGAGCAATTATTTTAATTATCTTTTTTTCTGAAAAATGAATAGGTTATAAAAGTTTCTAATTGTAAATAATTTTTTTTTTGTTTATGTACAACTTTTACTATGTAAATCTACTCTTATGTATATCAAGGTTGCAAGTCTTTAATAATAAAGAAAAATGGTTCATATGTAAGTAAACGCTAAAGATCACATGATTATAATGAGTTATCGTGTGCTCGAAGGCTAAATATTTCGTTTCACTTCGAGTTCATTTTCATTCTTCTATATTGAAAAACGATCACTGGAAATTTTCTAATACTTCTGTTATGAAATATTATCAAAGTGATCAATTAATGAAATAGTACTTTGATTATGTCTTCAATTCTACTTATACTGTAGGGCGGCCACGTGATCACCACGCGGTCCTTTCTCCACAGAACGATTTAGAGGATTTTAGACTATAAGCAAGTCGCTTTCGCCATCTGTTGGCCACCTAAGGAAATCAGAGAAAATAATTATACCAACTACATCTTCAAAGTCGGGCCTGAAAGCTAGCTAGATCATCTTTGTTACAATCTTTCCTCGTTACTAACATGTTAATTGTGTTAAGATAACTAAATACAATATCAACATGGAATAAGTAATCGATAAAAAGGAGAGATTACACTAAAATTATCACCTATAGAAAAAATTATGTGGCACATTATAGAAGATATGAAGATCCAGGCATACCTACATACCCATTCAACACCGTATTTTAGACAAGAATACAGCAGTTCTGAGCATAATATAATGTAATACAAAGTTATTTAATTAAAATTCGCATTTTTGGACTTACTAAAGACTACTTGAAATAACAAACTACCTTTAATTCATCTGCTTTAAAAGCTAAAAATAGATTGGCAGTTCCAACAACCCAGCCAAACGAACAAAATGAAATTTAACGCCGTATTTTGGACAAGAATGATGCAGTTCTTCGCATAAGATCATCGAATTAAAGTGATTTACTTAAATTCGGGTGTTTGAAGCTACTGCAGACTACTTCAAATAGTAAACTATCTTTAATTCAACAACTTTAAAAGCTGTATAGATTATTAATTCTGACAACTGTGCTGACACTGTTCCAAACCTATAGGTCTCGCCATCTTTTAGACTGAACAAATACAAGAGATGCTTAAGAAATTTTGGGAGGATTTGAAATTATCCGAAAGTCGTTTTGCTAATATACAAATCTGGTGGGACTGGGCAGAACTAGAAGGTAAAAGGTTTTTTTGTTACACTGAGTAAAAAATTATTAAATGAGAGATATGGCTTGTTAAAATTACTACAGGTGCGTTTGAGGCAGTTGTATGACATCCATTATCGCACTGGTACCAAATACGAATGTATACAATTGGTAAAGCAGAGGATTAGTAGGATTCAGGATGAGATTTTGGAGGGAATAACAGTAAGGGCGAGAGTCGACGATTTTGTTAAAGGTGAGAAAGTGTCTAAATACTTGTTAGGTTGGGAGAAGTATGGAAGTAGTGATCATAGCATTTCCAAAATAGTTTCGAAAGATGGAAGAGTGTTTGAAAATACAGATGGAATCTTAACTTGTTTCAAAAAACATTTTGAAGAAGTGTTTACCTCTGTACAGGGTGACAAATCTATGATGGATTATTTCTTGAATTTCTGTCAGCCGATTGTTGATCCTTCGAAGATGGAGGGTTTGGATGACACTTCAAGAAGACGAAGTGTGGCGCGCGATTAAAAGTATGCACAACAATAACTCTCCCCGTTGTGATGGGTTACCCACTGAATTTTATAAAAAGTTCTGGGGAGTCATTAAAGATGAGTTTCTTGACACGTGGAGATAAATAAATGTAGCTGGAACCATGTCATTAACGCAAAACAAAGGTATTATTAAATTACTCGCTAAACAGGGAGACAGGACTGATATAGAAAACTGGAGACAGTTACCTTGCTTAATGCCGACTATAAAGGGTTTGCAAAGGTGTTGAAAAATAGACTCCTAAATGCGATGTCAGAGGTTATATCAGATGGGCAATACTGCGCTGTTCCTGGCAGGTCAATAATAAACTGCAATAATACCATAATGGATCTGTTTTTCTATGCACAAGATACAAAGAAGGATATGTTTGTGCTGAGTCTCGATTGGGCGAAGGCGTTTGATAAGGTACATTTAGACTTTTCTTATCCGGTATTGTATAAATGTGGTTTTCCTAAAATATTTATTGATATGATAAAAATATCGTATAGAAATTGCGAGAGCAGTATATGCATAAATGGTACTCTTAGTGATTCCTTTCGTGTGACCCGCTCAGTAAGACAAGGGTGGCCCTTGTCTACGCACCTTTATTGTCTGTTTCAAGAGCCTCTGTCTACAGCGATAATTAGAAACCCAAACACAACCACACCGACTCTTCCCAATATAAAAAAGTAAAACTACAAGGTTTTGCAGATGACCTCTATGCTTTTGTGTCTACTGAATTGTCTGTTTATGAATGTTACAAGGTAATCAATAGATTTGAAGAAGCAACAGGTGCAAGTCTGAGTAAAGAAAAAAACAACTGTTATGGGCTTTGGTAACTGTGAGGGTAAGGCCCTAGCCCAGCTACCATGGTTGAAAAATACATCCCATCTAAAGATCCTAGGTATTGTGTATCATACGGGGTTTGAGGACACTTATGATGAGACTTGGAATTGTTGGTAAATAAAATTAAGATAAGAGTAAATATGATATGTGTCCGACCTTTAACAATCTTTCTGAAGGGAATACTTATCAATTCGTTGCTGCTGTCAAAGGTGTGGTATGGGACATACGTCCACCTATAAAGAAGTATATTTCAGAATTAAATTCATGTATATTTAATTATCTTTGGAAAGATATGTACCGCCCAATTCGAAGAGAAACACTATGTTCAAGTAAATTTGAAGGTGGTTTAGGAATTATTGATACTTATTCCAAAGCTCTGTCGATTTTTAGTTGTACGGCATTACGAGCGGTTAAAAATAACATACGCCTAAGTGTATATTATTGCAAAATGAGGATAAACTCTTTGTTCGAGAGGCCCACTCTACGAGAATATGCGTACAGTTCTCCGTGGTTTTTTTCGATTGCCATTTCGGTGTTTCGGATAGTAAAGCTTAAGAGCTTTCCTGTACTGACTAACAGGGACATTTACTCGTACATAAAACCCAGCGTTGCACCGAAGATTGGAGAGCAGTATCCTCTCTATAACTGGAAAGTGATATGGAGAAGAGTTAACAGTGTATTCACTGGGAATGTTGAGAGAGAATTTCTGTACAAATATGAACATGGCGTTATTACAACTAACCAACGGTTAAGTATTTTAAAACTTAAGGATCATGACTGGTGTGATAAGTGTGGAGAAACAGAATATATCTTAACCGTGTTTTACTTTTGCGTTCAGTTAAGACCTATTTTGTGGTATTTCCAAAACGTGTTGCATGACACTTGTAACATAGCACAGGACTGTTTTATAAATAACCTAATGTTGTATTTTCCGAGTAGACCACGGAAGGTGGCTAACAGTATGCTAGCGTTAGTTACTGGGTATCTTTATGAAGTTTGGTTCAGCAGAGCAAAAAATTGGAATCAGAGAGAATTGTTATCATTCGTCAAAAGTAAATTCCGCTTCGACCGTTGGTTATTAAAAACGGTGTACAAAGGAAGTTTGTCAAAAAATTTCACGAAACAGTATTTGGAGTACGAGTTTTAAATTGCTTACCTTTTAGTTAAGTGTCTGTTGAATATTTGTATTGCAGTTGTCAAAAAAATACCGATATTGTAAATCTATTGTAAAATTAAGTTTCTGTAGCTAAGGTATCTTATGTGTTAAGATATGTAACAGTTAATTAATCTGGAAAATGATAATTTTGAAAAGCGAATCTGGGTTTGAACAAATAAATTTTGATTGTATTAGAAATGATATCAAGATTTGACATTGTATTAGAAATTATATCAAGATTTAATTGTACTCTGCTAAAATGTAAGTAATGCTGCATGCTGTAATCATTTTCGCATAATAAAGAAAAAAAATACTAGCAGAAAACAAGTACTGCTCATTACATATATTTCTATCTATCAATCTCTGACTTTGTATTGAACATCAAGACACATTGATATAATGGAAAAATAATGACAAACAGGTGTGAATAATAATAATAATAATAATAATAATAATAATAATAATAATAATAATAATAATGTAGTAGTAGTAGTAGTAGTAAGAGCAGGAAAACCAACCTAAGCATGGCATGATTGACTACAAGAAAGCCTTTGACATGATACCACACAAATGGCTAATAGAATGCTTGAAAATATATAGGCAGAGGAAAACACCATCAACTTCCTCAAAAAATACAATGCGCAACTGGAATATAGTACTTACAAGCTCTGGGATAAGACTAGGAGAAGTTAACATCAGGAGAGGGATCTTTCAAGGTGACTCACTGTCCCCACAACTCTTCGTAGTAGCCATGATTAATATGGCAAAAGTACTACAGAAGATGGATGCTGGGTACTAGCTCAAGAAAGGAGGCAACAGAATTAACCAGCTGATGTTCATGGACGACATCAAGCTGTATGGTAAGAGCATCAAGGAAAAGATACCTTAATCCAGAATGTGAGAATTGTATCTGGGGACTCCAGGAAGAAAGGGACATCAGAATGGAGTTTGGAATAGAAAAATGTGCCTTGGTGAACATACAAATTGCCCTACAGTACATACTAATTATAAGATTTGCCTTATTATAAAATAGTTATTATTGCTTCACTCGCGAAGTGTTCTAACATGTATGTGAAAGTATGTGGAAATATACTTATATTGACATCTTATCTATTGATGTAGAATGTGAGATTGGGGGAATAAAATGAATGTTATATTTTAATGTTTACTTTGGTCAACATACAAAAAGGCAAAGTAACAAGGACTGAAAGGATAAAGCTACTAGATGGGAGTAGCATCAAACACATACCTAGATGAGACATTATACAAACACCTGAGAATAATAGGAGAGGATATAAAACACTAAGAGATAAAGGACACGATCAGGAAAGAATATATGCAGAGACTTAAGGCGATACTCAAGTCAAAATTCAACGCCCGAAATATGATGGAAGCCATAAACACATGGGCAGTGCCAGTAATCAGATACAGCGCAGGAGTAGTGGGGTGGGCGAAGGCTGAACTCCGCAGCAAAGACCAGAAAACTATGAAACACATGACAATACACAAAGCACTACATCCAAGAGCAAATACAGACAGACTACGTAACACTAAGGGGCAATATCTGGAAACCAGTGAAGACGAGTGGCTCAAGAGTGCATGGGAAGAAGAACTGACAAAAGTAGACGAAGACCCAGAAATATACAGAGACAGGAGAATAACAGACAGAACAGAAGAATGGCATAACAAGCCAATGCACGGACAATACACGAGACAGACTAAAGAACTGGCCAGCAATGAAACAGGGCAATGGCTACAGAGGGGAGAACTCAAGAAGGAAACAGAAGGAATGCTAACTGCTGCACAAGACCAATCCCAAAGAACCAAATATGTCCAAAGAACGATAGATGGGAATAATATCTCACCCATTTGCACAGAACCAGTACAAAAAGAGTCACGATTCAGTAGCAAAACCCCTCCACTGGAGCCTATGCAAGAAACATAACCTACCTTGCAGTAATAAGTGGTACGGGCATCAACCTGAAGGAGCGATAGAAAACGATCAGGCAAAGATCCTTTGGGACTATGCTATCAGAACAGATAGGGTGATACGTGCCAGTAGACCAGACGTAACGTTGATTGACAAAATCTAAATGTCGCAATACCATGGGACACCAGAGTTGAAGAGAAAGAGAGAGAACAGATTGATAAGAATCGAGACCTGAAAACAGAACTAAGAAGGATAAGGGATATGCCAGTGGAAATTGTACCCATAATCATAGGGACACTAGGCACGATCCCAAAATCCCTGTAAAGGAACCTGGAAAAACTAGATGCCGAAGTAGCTCCAGGTCTCATGCTGAAAGAAGCGTGTGCTCCTAGAATCAACGCACAAAGTGAGAAAAAAGATGGATTCCTAAGGAGACAGGATGCAACCCCGAACCTCACACTTTAAAAACCTCCCAGTCGAATAGGATGACTCTGATAGAAAAATAAAATAATGATGATGATAATCAACAAGGCAAAGAACCAGAATTTCTTATTACCATTATCAGATAAAATGTAAGAAACTATGAGAGAGAGAGAGAGAGAGAGAGAGAGAGAGAGAGAGAGAGAGAGAGAGAGAGAGAGTCCATTCCTTTCCTGTGGATTGTATTTTAGTAATTATAGATTCACCTTCCACATTTTAGTAATGAAGCCTCCATGGCTACAGAAAATGAGTTCTCTATATTCAAAGTTATCTATTAACAGTTAACACATAATATAGACACCTTCAATAGAAGGTAGTTTAAAAGACGTCTACCCTATGTCAGGGCAATACTCAACGAGTTATTTAGTCGACTGAAATCAGAAGGACACTCCAGGTGTTGTCTAAAAAGGAGACCCAGCTTCAAAGAAGCAGAATTCGATCCTTGCAGAAAACCCACTGGCTATTTCTTTTCGTCGAATACCTAAACATGCGAGGGGGCTATACGTATTCTTAAATTACTAAAACATAACTTTAAAGACTGAGTGGGTAACAGGAAGACATGGGAACAGTTATCAACATACATTAAGTCGAGATTCAGAAGATGGAAGGCACCCTTGACTGGGGAAGATCCTCCTCAGAGGCTCCATCCCTGGATGTAGGCGGTTTCCTGCAAGGATGGGGAAGCTGACCCGGGGAGGGTTTGAACCTCAAGAGTCAGGTGACCCGAGGTGTCCCAACGAACTCGTATCCCTTAAGGGCACCTGTGCCAGGGGGAGGACCTCCTCATAGGCTGTTTTCCTGAAGGGAGGTAGGTTTTTTGTTAGGCTAGGGAAGCGGGCTTAGGGAGGGCCTTAACCATATGGATGAGGGGATCCAAAGCGCCCTTGGGAAGCCTTCCCTTAAGTGCTTATTTCAAGTGATTATTTTTAAGTATTTATTTAATGGTTACACATAATCGAGGAAAAATCAAAATGTATTTCAGAGAATAAGAGATGTCGAGAGGAGGCCGCTGAATATTATCACAACCCTGAATCGTCTTTCCGTTACGATGCTACTAAAAGATGCTACAGAGATAATAAGAAAAATTCTTGTATCATAGTTTTCCATAGATTTCATACGTTATAATGTATAGAATACCAACGTACTTTACTGTGGTCTATAACGTATTTCTTTCTGATATAAAAAAGGCCTTTCACTTCATACGTTATCCTAATTATTGATGTAAATAAGGTACAGATTTAAACGAGGAATTAAAGATGGTACATTGATTTTAATACCAAAACTCAGGTCACTTTATCTGCTCATTAATTCTGAGATTATTATTCCCACGTGTTGAAATCTCCCGATCATGAAAGTTTGTAAAACAGTTCAGAATCAGCAATTAGCTTGTGTTTTGATTTAAAATATAGAAATTATTATAATTTTCATGAATAATTAAAATGTCAAATTAAATTCAGTGTTTGTGTGTGTGTGTGTGTGTGTGTGGGTGTGTTTGTTTGTGTGTGTGTCTGCGTGTTTGTGTGTGTGTGTTTGCGTATGTATGTGTGTTATCTTACCTGCATTACATCATTCCCACCATTTTCTAGATTGTGTAGTCAACAAATTTCATTAATAACCTAGACAATATCTCCGTGCAGAGTTCTTCCTTAGGATTACCAGAAAACCTTAAAACCAAGGTCTATAAATCTTCGGACCTTGAGTAAAACCATATTTCGATGGACGAAGAATATGTAAATATGGGGATAAACACCCGCCGTGAAGAGGACGAATTGGATCTGGTTCAATATTGTCAAAAAATAAAACAAATTCCACAGCAACATTCAAATCAAATTTCTATATGTTTTTCTGTAGTACTGAAGCACAACCTGTCCCATGTAGGAATCATTTCTTGGTGGTCACCCATCCAAGTGCTGTCTGCACTAATCCGTTTATGTATTTTACATTTACTCATTTATTCTCTTCGCTGTTTAGCTAAACCAAAGAGATTTCTTAAACGTTCTACGTATTTCCTTATAAACTTCGTTAGGGAAAGAAGTACAAAAAAGGAAATTCGTATCATATTATGGTTAAATAAGAAATGATTCATGAGATTGGAGAATTTTATTAAAAGGAATTCTTCTCTTTTATTGACGTAAATTTCAATAATTCATTTACCTTACATCAAAGCAACATTTATTTCCCAAATTTAAAAAACAGATATTTGCCCAACTTAGGTAAAAGTTAATTTGGTTAATTTCAATAATTTTCCTTCGTACGAAGTGATGACAATCCTCAGTTATTCATGAAACGGTAATTCTTCAGCTGACATCCATCCTTTTGCCTCACTGCATTGGGCTGGTCCTCGCGATCCGATGGAATGCCCTCTTTCGTTCGATGATTAAATCCTATTTTCCACGTTGCGGAGGGCGAGGTCTGGGTGTGTTCGCACCGACCCCACAGCATTCATGATCTGGGTCAGCGTCACAGTCCACTAGAAGTCTCCAGCAATAGCCTGGTCGTGAGACATCGCCGTCTGAAAATGAAAAGTTGAGTACTGTACCTTTAAAAAGAAGTATTTTTCAAGCATCAAATTATGACGGATAGATCATCAGAGATTATTGTTATTACTGAGGATGAAATTGATTGCTACGTCATCTGCATAAATTTTGCATAACCTTCTTTATCCAATCTTTCTTAAGATATCTTGTTCTCTGTTTACAGTGTAGATAAAAATCTAGCTAGACCTTGCATGCTATAGTGAGACTTACCCTAAAGCGTGTGTAAATTACATCATAATTTGCTCTCCCTAGAGCTTCGGTAGATTAAATATACTGAGACTGCTCTACCGTTAGTAAACACTGGAGTGTTTGACGAGGAAGTCTCAATCAGTCTCGAGACTTGTGTGTGGTGAGATGTCATAATGAAGGATTTGAAGAGAAAGGAGAGAAAGAGAAGTGCGTGGGTCAGAAAATGGATAGCCAGGCGAAATGAAGAAGGAGCACATGTAAAGCTTTTAAGAGAAATTGGTTGATAAAGATGCAGTATCCTATACGAACTTTTTACGTATTTAACGTCTTTGCTATTCCTTTTATAGCACTTGCCTTCTTTTCTTTATTACAACATATCACAGGGTTCTGGGAACCTTTCATATTGTTGTATTAATGACATTGTCTGATCATTATCCCATTTCCATTTTTTACTGGACGTCATTTTACCCACGTTGCACAACAGTTCTCTCTCTAGATCGAAAAAATCTATTTAAGTTCACAAATAGATCTAGAGCAGTCTCGGCACATGTTCTCAACCCCCTTGTCCACTACAACACTAGCTAGACTATAACAACTCTACCGAAATCGGAGATTAAGTCTACCTAGAGCACTCTCACTGCTGTTTTCACTATTTAGAGAGCTCCAGCTGGAGCAAATCTAGCTAAAATATCTACAGTGTACACGTAAGAATGAATGGAAGTATTTTTTAACAAATGAAACGCTGCTGATGCATCAGTCAATTTTAACTGCAATGTTTGAAAAAGGTCTTCTATCTAAATATTATTATTATTATTATTTTTCTTATAGTCTATCACAGTCATTCTATTTGACTGGATGGTTTTTAGATGATGATGATGATGATGATGATGATGATGATGATGATGATGATGATGATTAATTATTATTATTATCATAAACTTTACCTCCTTTCTGAGCTGTGGTATCGGAAATCATGAAAACCGACAGGACGACAAAGGCGAACACCATCATCGTTTGGAACCTGTAAAAAAGACATAAGAGAACCAACTGAGTATAATTGTAACCTTAATACAATAAGTAAATACTTTCTTGTAATTCATGTTAATTATAAATTATGGATTGAAAGTTTGATTTTACATCCATGATAGTACCCGTTAAAAGCATTATAAAAATGTTTACTGATTTATTTTTAAACGATTATCTACGATAGAGGAGTTTTCTTGTTTTGGATAATAATAAATGTGGCAAACATTCATTAAGATCTCTCAATTTTAAACATTTCAATGAAGATAACACTTTTCATTCACCATACAAAGGACACAAGAGGCACTTCAGGAAAGGGATGGACATGACCTACACAAACCACGGCATTCACTTTTTGTATTACAATTACTCTCACGTTTTCTCGATATCAGCTCTCCTATTCCAGTGTCTCGCCATCGCCTCCTATACAGTACTGTCAAGGTCTTTATCTTCCCAACAGTTTTTTCATCTACCAGCCTATTGCTCTTCATGTTTCCCCACGAAAGAACCACGTTACAGCATTCTGATCCATGCTCTCGCCTTTTTTTTCACCGCTTCCATTGAAAACCTTGACAATCAAAAAACGAACATTTATGACGAAACAGCACGAGATTTGAACTGATGATAGGGAGAGGAAGTAAGTTGCTACGGTACCTACAGCCATAACTGGTTTTCCAACTCATCCAAACTTCGGCGTTGAAATGCTTTTTCTTCTCTTCGATTCCTATTTCGAACATTAAGGTTTGTCAGAAAAATGCACAAAAAAAATAGATAAATAGATAAATACTGGGATATAAATAATTGAAATTATTTAGTTCATATATACATATATATATCTATATATATATATATATATATATATATATATATATAATATATATATATATATATATATGTATATATATATGTATATATCACAAACATACACACACACACACACACACATATATATAATAATATATATATATATATATATATAATATATATATATATATAGTATATATATATATATGTGTGTGTGTGTGTGTGTGTGTGTGTGTGTGTGTATGTATGTTTGTGTATATATACATTTATATATATACATATACAAATATATATATATATATATATATATATATATATATATATATATATATATATATGAACTAAATAATTTCAATTATTTATATCCCAGTATTTATTCATTTATTATTATTTTTTTTTGCATTTTTCTGACAAACCTTAATGTTTACATATATATATATATATATATATATATATATATATATATATATATATATATATATATATATATATATATATATATGTAAGTTAAAACGGATGCGTCTCAAGTATAATAGGCTAAGGACATTATTTTGGTAAACAAACTTCCACTCTTTTCAAGTAGTGAAAAGGGTGGAAGTTTGTCCACCGAAATATTGTCCTTTGCTTTTAACTAAGAGTATTTTAATGGGCCATTTATACTTGAGACGTGTATATATATACATATATTATATATTAATTTACAAATATGTGTGAATAGATGCACCTGTGTGAAGAACATGTATATTAGAATATACTCAGTCCATCCTAATGAGGTAATTAACATTTGAGAGCTGACAGCATTACATTGTAGCGCCCACGTGGCAGGCCTACTGTCAAAACCTGCTTTCTCCCGCGGTGAGTAACGCTGGAGGAAAAGCCACGAGGTCGAGAGAAAACTCACATTCTCTCTCACGTATTTTATGCAGACATCTCAACCACCGCTATCGTCACCTTCCATGGATTATTATCATTTTGTCATTGTTATTCCAGCTTTTCAGTAATGTCCATAATTGTCAATCAGATATCTTGTATCCATCGATATGTAAATATATGTTCTATGAAGAAACACGGATGCTTGTATTAATCCCTTCCTCGATCTGCCAAGAGGTCGGGACTACATTGCGGCTCGCACGAGCTATTGATCTGTGTGAAAGTTTTGAGACTAATTCTTATGGGCTGCTTTATGAGCAAGAGCCCGTGCTGACATACAGCTAGCTCAATCAGTAACAGTATGTAAATAAATCTACTTAAATTATGCTCACTGAAAGGAAACAGAATCTGAGAAAGATTTTTTTGAAATTTTAAATGTATACTGACTGTCATAAAACAGGGAACCTTAAAAATCTAATAATAATGTTGAAGTTCTGATATATATATGAACATATTGATAATCCTTACCTTGCCATCTTTGAAAGTTCTTGCCGCAGGTAAAGCAACTACACTTGAGTGATTCGGAACAATTCTTCGGATGTCTTGCCTCTTTAAGGAGTGAAGGTCTTCTGTGATCTCGGCTCCCTTTCCGTGTGAATATAAATACTAAACCAACCTCATTTTCAAACAACAAAATGTTGGGCAAACCAAGGTCTTACAAAAAGAAGTTCCTTCTTTTCCTTCTACTTCTCCGTATTCTCAGCTTAATACCTGTTTCTGGCTTGTGTCGATTTCCTTTATAAAAACCAATAATTCGAGGAAATCTCATGACGTGAATTCTTGCTAAAATTACTCTTATGTTTCCTTCATGTTCTTCTTTTATGGACAATTGTCAGAAGTCTCTCTCTCTCTCTCTCTCTCTCTCTCTCTCTCTCTCTCTCTCCCATCTTATGTGGCAGTGCAATTGATTCTGCGATATTTTGATAAATAATTGGTGAATTAGTCTTTGACAGGCACGAAAAAATTGAAGTGCAGTTGCCTGGCAGTTGTGCAAGAGGAAGGAATATAAGGTCAAAATGAAGATGAACCAGAAAAAGAAATTAAATAATGAAAATCCATGATTGAGTCTTCGCAAGTAATGCGATGATAACAAGTTTTATTGGTTAGAAGAGAAAATGAAAATGCCGAAGATACAAGAAGCAAAAGGTAATTCCTAAGAGCTGTTAAAAGTTTTTATGATGAAAGTGAAGCATATGCCAGAATGTTTTAAACATATTCGCTTGACTGTCTGGTCCAAAACAAATAAGATATATTTTCCACATTTCCGATTCATTCGATGTTCTCTGGTTTGCCTTTCATATTAGACATTAAGATATTATTTTATCTCAATTTCTAATTCACACTTTTTACCTGTTACTGTTAAAAGTGTTTATTTTGTTCTTCATCTTTTATACTTTCTGCTGTCATGAAGGCATCACCATCAAAGGATGAATTGCCCATTTTTGCTAACTAATTTTCAAATCATTTTCCTTCCTCTTCAATATTTTATTGGTAAATATGTCATTTGTTTAGGCAGTGATGATCCTGAGTATCCTCGTCTTATTCTTCTTTTAATTTAACTTTCTCTTGTCTCCAATATTTGTGTTTGCAATTACATCTATGACCTTCGGGTTTATTCTATAACTTTAATTCTACGGTCATAGATGTAATTACAAATATAAATATGGGAGACAAGGGAAATACTGAAGTAAAACCAGAAAGTTAAATTACAAGAAGAATAAGACAAGGATACCCAGAATCATCGCTGTCTAAACATATAACATATCTAATAATGAAATATTGAAGAGGAAGGAAAATGATTTAAAAATAGATTAGCAAAAATAGAAATATTATTCTTTGCTGGGAGCAGAAAGTAAAAAAGATGAAGAACAAAATAAACGCATTTTAACAGAAACGGGTATAAAGTGTGAATTGGAAATTAAGATAGAATAAAATCTTAATATTGAATATGAAAGGCAGACCAGAGAACAAGGAAGGAATCGGAAAGGAGGAAAATTAAACTTCATTGCATTTAATTAACTAGAGAGTCAATTGAATATATCTAAAACGCCAAAAAAAGGTCATGCTTGAAAAGGCACGAAATAAGCAAGCCTAACATACTTAGTCATAGAGAAGAGTTGCAACAAAGCAATGATGGAAAAGCATTTCGGAAGTATAATGCACTTCCGGTATTTCTGTATGAAACCAATGTACTGAATTCAAGAGAATAAGAAACTTAAAAAATTACAAAAAGTTGAAAATGGGGTATATTGGAAATAGGAGGTGCCACAAAAATTAGGCCAGCGCTATTGTCACAAAGCGAGGAGGAATGGGAAAATCTCCTTTGAAGAAGAGTAATATTTGGGATCCTGTTGTGTAAAAACAGTATCCCAAATGGAAAAAAAACTACGGAAAAAGATGATTATGAACATACCGGAAAAAGAAAGGAAAATGGCAAAAACCTGTGAAAAAGTATGTACAATACATAAATCTGAATACAAAACAGATAAAGGATAGGACAAAGATAGAAATAAAATCCAAACTTAGACAGCTGAATAATAATTAGTCAGAAAAAAACTTAGAAAATGGTGTGACTTTGTAAATATACAATACATGGAAATAAAAATTTAAAAGATCAGTTATGTGACGACACTTTTACATCAGAAAAAAAAAAAAAAATACAGAACCAATACGTCAATTGAATACCATTTATAGGCACGCAGTAGGAAGTGTTGACTCTAATTTCTCTGATAATGTAGAAAAAGATCTAGTCAATTTTCTTTTATGACTTACCAGGAATAGAGACACGAAAGAAGCCCAGTAGTTGAACAACACCGACCGCTTGGAGAAGACACGAATGAAATAGTAGGAAAGCCTTCATTCACTGAAGGTAAGAAAGAAAAGAAAAAAAGTTATATCATACGTGGAAAAAAAGACGAAAGAAAATAGAAGAAGGAAATACCGCAAAGTAGAAAAACACCAAACGTTCACTAGGAAAGACCTTGAACCTGAACTCGAGAGGAGAGAATTTGGTATGCTCATCATGCGGTGCTTCGTAAGAGCTTCAAGGGGTTACTCGCGTAACTTTTTCAATTCCTTGTTCTCTGGGTATATATATATATATATATATATATATATATATATATATATATATATATATATATATATATATTACATATATACACACACACACATATATATATATATATATATATATATATATATACATATATATATATATATATATATATATATATATATATATATATATATATAACCCAGAGAACAAGGAATTGAAAAGTTATATGTATATATATAATCTATATATATATATATATATATATAATGATATATATAGATATAATATAATATATATTGCCATATATATATATATATATATTTATATTATTAGATATGTTATATATATAATATAATATATATATATATTGAATATATATGTAGATATATATATATATATACATACGTATATATATACATATACATATATATATATATGATATATATATAATATATATATATATATATATATATATATATATATATATATATATACCCAACCCGAGAACAAGGAATTGAAAAAGTTACGCAGTAATCTCGCTAAAATGTCTCAACTCAAACCCAAACAAACTGTAAGTCTCATCTATTCCCTCCCCAGGCTTGTCTGTATTGCACACATCAACCATCTCTACCCTAACACAACCCCTTTATCTCGCCTCTCCCTTTCATTCCCAAATCCATTTGCTCACTGATGCTCGGCTCATATTTATTGTCTTTCAACCACTCACTCATCGCATTCTCACGGACATACTGTGGTATATCCCTCCATTTGCAGAACTGATTTTGATGTGCCCTGACCTCATCCATACCCCCATCCATTCGCAACTCTCCCAAAACATAACTTAACCCATTTGATCCCACTTCCAAAACCTCAAAAGGCACCTCAAACTTTTCCCTTACCTTACTCACATTCATTCTTCCCCTCCTAATCACCTCTTTCAACAATTTATCTTCCACACATCCCGATCACTCTCTGATAGCTACAACCTTGGCCAAATAATTCTCTCAAAATTCAACACATACTTACAAGGTGACATACCTATACTCTTTAGCAATATAGCGTTGTACACCAACACTGCACACCCCACATTATCACACTTACTAATAATTCGCAAAATCTCAGTCAGCGTCCTAATGGTCCTTTGAGCCAAAAATTTGTACTTGGCATATACAGAATAGAATAAACATGTACAATACCCCATTCCCTCAGCATTCCCTCAAACTCCCCTCCCACAAACTCACTCAACATTCTCACAGCTTACACACACTCATCGGCAACATCACTTGGCTCACAATTTGAGTGACAGTCTCACTCCTCTTATTCTTGATGGGGACTGCATACGCAAATTTGCTCATGTGGTCCACCATCACAATCATTTCCACATGCCCTCTCGCAGTCATTGGCAAAGAAACAGTCAATCACGAGCATTTCAAACTGTTCTTTCATCTGCATATCTGCAATTGCAACACAGGCAGACTCGCATGTATGCTTTGATACTTTCCCCTCTGACATTCTTCACATGTAACAGCCACATCCACACAAATCTTACTTAACCCAGGTGCAAACAGTCTCTCTCTCTCATGCATTCCCACAACTTATTCTTCCCCATGTGCCCAAACCGATCATGGACCAACAGGCACATACTCATGGCTGAGTCACTGGGAAACACCGGCACATACACTCCCTTATCCTGCATCCTCGACATCGCATCCACAACCACATTCTTACTCCCGGCAAATACTCCAACCTAAAGTCAAACTCACTCAAATCCTCAATCGTCCTTGCAATCCTAACATTCACACTTTCTTTCTTAATCATATATAATAATGGCTGATGGTCTGTCCGTATAACATAGCTTACTCCACACAAAAACACTTTCAACGCGTTCACTCAGAACCTTATAGCTGCAAGCTCTCTCTCAACTACTGAGTACTTTCGCTCCACTTTATTAAAGGCTTTACTAACAAATGCTATCACTCTCAATTGCTCTTTTCAATTCACCCCTTGCAACTGCACTAAACATCCCCCATACTAAACTCACTAGCATCTGTGTAGAACTCAAGCCTACTTGCATCCTTGCCATAATCCAGGAACGCCAAGGTGACATCCCTTGCAGCCTCCTCTTTCAATTTCTCAAATGTTCTCACCATTCGCTCATCCCACTTCAACTTAGTCTAATTTCTCTTCCCCGCCCATTCAGTCAGTGGCTTTCCTATCCCTGAACAGTCTTTAACAAACTTCCTTCCAAGCTCAATCAAACCAAAAAAACTTTTTAACTCACACAGACTGGGGACATGGAAATTCTCTTACCTTTTGCACAAACTTTTCATTCTTCCTTACACCAAATGCACTCACCATATGTCCATGAAATTCCACCTCCCTGCCATCCATGTATACTTCTCAAGCTTTACTTTCACTCCAACCTCTTCCAAACGCTCCAGCACCTTCTCAAGTAACTCCATATTCTCTTCAACAGTTTCACCCACAATCAAAATATCATCTATAAACACAGTCACCTTCTTCCTACCAAACCCAACCAAAACTATATTTATTGCCCTCTGGAAGGCAGCAGGCACATTAGCCAACTCAGTAGTGGCAACTACCACTTGATAAAGCTGTAACAGGCCTGTTTCCCTCCTCAAGAGGCATCTGATAATAGCTCCTTATCAGGTCTAATTTGGTTAACACCCTCATCCCATGCATCTTGTACATACAATCAGACACTGCTTTCATCGGGAGTCGCTTCCTTACAGTCACTTCATTCACCCCTCTGTAATCTACACACATCTGCACACTTCCATTTGGCTTTCGTACAGTGACTATGGGGCTATTCCAGGCACTCACACTCCTCTCTATCACTCCTACTCTCTTAAGCTCCTCACACTGCTCCTCAATCTCTCGTGCGATAGGCATGGAAAACTGTTGGGGACGCTGATATATGGGGGTATCATCTTCCAGAATTATTTTAGATTCCGAAAGCTTAGACCCCCAAAATCCTCATATCCATGGCTCAACACACACACCCCAACTATTCCTCAACATCCGCATCAATCGCTCCCTGTCGCCATTACTAACAATTTCATCCACCCTAACTCTTTCTCTCAACTCATCATATTTCCAACCTTCTGACACTCGCACTCCTATCTCTCATAGGGTTCACCATACTTACATTACTGGCCCTAACGCTCCTATCAACCACTTGCTCTGCCATTCACCTTGGCCCTTCTAAAACTGCTCATTCACTCCAGTCTTGACGCTGACGCTTCTGCTCTCTTTTATACACCTATCTAATTTGTAATCCTCAACTATCTCTAAGATATCATTCCATGTCAACCTCTCATTTGTCCTTCTTACTTTCTCCTTGCGTTTTAGATTTATAAACTTATACACACTCTTAGGCATAGTCGCTAACAACTTCCTCATTAACTCCTTGCACTCATTTACTCTCTCATCCCCAATCTTGTTCCTAGCTAACGTCTCTAACCGGCATACATATATCGACTACGACTCACCAACCTTCATTCTGGCCTCCTCAAAATCATTCTTCCTCCTATACCTAACACTACTTTTTGCCCTCCTAGCCTGCTCCATAATTTTAGTCTTAACATAACATTCTCATACAACACCTCCCCTACACTCATCATTATCCCATACATACTCAACATATATCATGTCAAAAATTCCCCTAACTTCCTAACCCAAACTCTCCTATTATTCCCGTACTTTGCTGTACAATATGTCTTATAATCCTAAGAAAGACCCCTATATCCCTACTACCATATTCTTCGTATCGTGCACATCGGGGTACCTCTCTCATATACAGTCTTTCGTATTTCTTGTTCACTCTCACTCTCACTTCTGCTACTTCCATCCTGACCCCTCTTAACCTGTTCCAAATACAGTGAATCCACTTCCATACTCACATCCATACTCTTAGCCACGCCCTTCCTACCCTACTTCTTTTCTTCTTGTTCCCACCTACCACTATCCAAATCACTCTCATCCTGGCCCTTACTCTCAGTCCCTTTCCCAACGTCCTCAGTCCTTGTCTCGTCCTGTCCGTCATCCTTACCAATCTTTTTCCCTTTAGTCTTATTCTTCTTCTCAGCTCCCTTTTTACCCTTATCCTCAGTTCTAACCTTGTCCTGTGTCTTCGCCTTCTTTTCCTCACTTACCACGAACACATCACCCTCTTCACTCATACTCTCTTCCACTCGCCAACTTACCTTCTTCATCACTTCAAGCCTGTCACCTAACCAGGAAGCCTACCTCCAACAGCCCCCTCTCCAAGAAGTCCCTTAAACATTTCCTCCATAGTAATCATCACCAACTCCAGCTTCTCATCCATTTTCTCAATCATTCGCTCTTCAGCCCCTTTCACTTCCTCATGCATTCCTTCTTCCAGACACTTCATCATCCCTCTCAACTCTTCTAACTCCCTTTTTTGCTTCTCACACTCAATCCTTAGCCTCTCATTCTCCACTTCCACCCTTTCCCTTGCTTCCGTCGCCAACCGCAGTTCCTTCCCACATTTACGTTAATCGATGTTGGCTGACAAATTCCCCCCAGCCACACTTTCCCCTTTATGTTACTTAATTTTCAACAGGACACCTGGCCCAGCAAGGTAAAAAAACTCAAAATATTAAAATTCATTTACTCACCAGAAAAACTTGCACTCAATCAAAACGATAAGCTGTGCTTTTAAGGCGGTATGGCCGTCGAAAAAAACTCTAGGAGCAATCCAACAAATCCAACACCAACAAACAAAACAACACCAACACTGTCACTAATAAACCGCTCATCCAACACGACAAACACAAATGGACACAAGCCCGACAATTTCGATTTCTCACCAACACCCAGCACTGCCAAAGTCTTATGTGACAATGACCGCTCACTCTCAACAACAAAAACTATACAAACTCTAACTACTACTCAGAACATCCTCACTGACTGACTGCTTCTTACTCCGAATGTCTTCACTGACTGACTGCTTCTAAACGACCCAAAACGCCCGCCAAACAAGCAGTTCACTCGTCATCCACCCATTCATCATTCACACCCTCTCAAAACGAAAAAAAAACAGGCATAAACCCTCCCCATACAATATAATAAATAAGCAAAACATTCAAGACCCTTTTATCACTTCCCACGAATGCAAACAACCCAACGAGACAACAGCTAAAACAAACAGCCGCTCTCTCTTCCTCTCTCTCTCTCTCTCTCTCTCTCTTTCCCTCTCTCTCTCTCTCTGTTGTCAAATGCAACCAATTCATCAATTCCCCCATAATGGTGCCAACATTTAGAGTTCCAATTCTAAGGTCTTGGCTTTTCTTCTTTACCATGTCTGTCCTTGATGTGGTACCCCTTGCCCATTCATCAGATGGTTCAGACGAAGCCTGCCCGCATTGCATGAACAGGGTTCGCCCTGGCCTTCTCTTGGATCTATCTATCTATCTATGGTTTTGGCAGAGGTTTCACAGTCGGATGCCTTGGGACCGGCATAAAGTTGTACTGGCTTGCAACCCCGTTTATATTTTCTTTATCATAATTTCCTCAATTCACTTTAAACAATGGAAAAGTATGATTCACAACAAGTGAAATTGTTCCTAGGTATTTTACATGAAAAAAATAAAGCAATGCGTTGGGGGAAAGGTACTTTGGACTGAATACAATTTCAGCCTAGTGACAATAACAACATGCTGCTTGGTAACCAAAGAATAGCGATTCTTCCATCAATTATCTCTCTCTCTCTCTCTCTCTCAAACACATACACACACTCATATATATATATATATTGCTTAATTCATTTTCATTTAATCATAAATCATTTACTAAATACGCATAATTTCATCTATTTATTGTTTTATAAATATGTGCTTCCATCACCAGTTGGTTTATATTAAGCCAATAATATGCTGGCATAGGCCCTTGCACTTTAGACTGCCCACAAGCGAAGGAGGCCAAGTGTGGCCCAAGCATCCAATGGACCTCCGTGAATAGGAACTGGAGGGTTGCCGGAACTGCCAATCCATACGGCTTTTATAGATGATGAATTAAACACAGTTTATTAGTTCAAGTAAGCTACAGTTAGGTCAGAAACCTGAATACTTTATAAATAAACCTTAATAATACTACTTTACGCTACAGTATTCTTGTCCAAAATACGATTGCTAAATTTTGTTTTGTTGGTAAGCTTGGATTGTCGTGACTGTCAATCTATATAGCTTTTAAAGCAGATGAATTAAAGGAAGTTTGTTATTTCACAAAGTCTATAGTAGGTTCAGAGACCTGTACTTAAGTACAAAATATTTATATTCGATCATTTCATGCTAAGAAACTGCGGTGTTCTTGCCCGAAATACGGTGTAGCATTTCATTATGTTGGTATGCCTGGATCTTCATATCGTCTATGACGGGAGGTTGCATTTTCGGTAAGGGGGATGACTGTAGGCAAGTTGGTTTTATATCATCTCCCCTTACATCATTTTTCCTTGACATAAAATACTCATTTCGAACTGAAGTTTAATTTAGATATCCCAATAGGCTCACCTTTTTAAATCATGAGAAAAAGATGGGAACAAGAATAATCAAACTACTTTCCTCACCCATCTGAGAAAATGCAGTTGACCACTTGCGCTGAAGTTCTTGGGTGGCCAAAAGATGGCGTTCACGACTTGTTCTGTGGAGAAAAAAACGCATGGTGACCACGTGGCCACCTCAGAGTATACGGAGAATTGAAGACATAGTTAAAGTACGATTTCATTAAGTGATCACTTTGATACTATTTCATAAGATAATTAGTGGAAAATTCCCAAATATTGTTGGCTTCGTTAGGAGACTGAAACTAAACTCAGTCTGAATGGTAATTTAACCTTTGGAAATCACATGACCAATGCAGTTTATTTTCATTTATCAGAAACTTTCAGGACTATTGGAGAAATACTACATATGCACCCTAATCATTAGATTACAAAAGAAATTCATGAACAGGTCATGCATTCATTTATTTCCAGAATTACTTTTGCAAAAGCTCTTATAAGGGACAATAGAAACCCACACTCATTGCAGTGTCTCAGAGGGAGGTGAAGTGTGCAATATGCTAATAACAGGGGCAATACGGTATTGCTGCAAATAACACAAAATTCGTCAAAGTTCAAGGTTCTATATAGCCTCAGGAACTGTACAGTGAGCAAGTCTTTCCTTCTAATAATGAGGATGTAGATACAGTGGGATGAGGATGTAGATACAGTGGGATGGGGATGTAGACACAGATAATGAGGATGTAGGTACGGTGGGATGAGGATGTAGAAACAGATAATGAGGATGTAGATACAGTGGGTGAGGATGTAGATAAAGTGGGTGAGGATGTAGATTCAGTGGGTATAGATATGTGGGTGAGGATGTAGATACAGTGGGTATAGTAGATATGTGGGTGAGGATATTGAGACAGTTGATGTGGATATGTGGGTGAGGATGTGAGATATGTAGGTGAAGATATTGATATGGTGGATGTGGATATGTGGATGAGGATGTATATAATGTCGATGTGGATGAGGATGTTGATGTGATGGATGTGGATATGTGGGTGAAGATGTAGATATAGTGGGTACAGATATGTGGGTGAGTCTGTGGGTATGATGGATAGGAACATGTGGGTGGAGGATGGATGTGGATATGTGGGTGAGTCTATGGATATGCTGGCGAGGGTATGGATGTGGCTGAAGTAAATATATGGGTGAGAGTGTGGATGTCGCCTGCAAGCAGTTATAACGCTGATAAAACTCCCTTCGAAATGAGAATAATCTCCCGGCACAAAATTATTGATATGACTGTTTACCTGGAGGAAGGAAACAACTGAGAGTTGATGTTTCAGCTTTGCTGAAGACTGAGGAGGCATCTGACGTGACAGAGAGAGAGGAGAGAGAGAGAGAGAGAGAGAGAGAGAGAGAGAGAGAGAGAGAGAGAAGCGGAATTATATTCCCTGACAATAATTGCTTTATCGTACATGATAAAGAGAATTATTCTAAGAATATAGTTATTAGGACTTCACTTGTAAAGTCAACTCATATATGAGATTAAATGGAAGGATCTTTTATATTCCTGTAAAATCGTCAGACAATGTTGAATGTAAATGAGGAAAATAAAAGGAATATTGCGCCTTAATGTCTCGCATTCTAAGAATATAGTTATTAGGACTTCACTTGTAAAGTCAACTCATATATGAGATTAAATGGAAGTTATCTTTTATATTCATGTAAAATCGTCAACACAATTTTGAATGTACAAATGAGGAAAATAAAAGGAATACTTGCGCCTTAATGTCCCTCGCATTGTTGGGCAGTGCTGTACATCGAGAGAACCCAGTTGATTCTTCGAGTGATTAGTTCTGAGAGCATTGGCAGACCATATCATGGGGCAGTGTCAGCTCATGTCAGCTGACCCACTTGTATTACGGAAGTACTGCTAGGTCAGGATGGGTGAGAGAGAGAGAGAGAGAGAGAGAGAGAGAGATAGCGAGGGCCTTGGCTAGATCATCCTTACACCACCGGAAGAACCATATATAAGATATCCTGACAAACACACTGTTTAACAGTTCCTGATTTTATTTAAAGAACTGTTAAAATAATGTTATTGTCGGTCTCTGTACATGTTCAATATCAATGGAAAATAATAATACAAACAACTAAATGAATAATAATAATAATAATAATAATAATAATAATAATAATAATAATAATAATAATAATAATAATAATAATCCAAACCATTTCAACCTAAAATAGAGGCAAAGCACTAAAAAGTATATTTTTTTGTATACCAGTAAACTACAAAATCAAAGAAAGGTCACGCTCGAGAACAATTTTTATAAACTGCATTACCAAGTTATTTGGTAACGTCGTTTATAGAAATTATTCTCGACTCACTTTTCTTTGATTTTGCATTTTACTTTTATATAAAAAAATTTGTTTTGGGGTTTTGCCTCTCTCCGAGGTCGAAAATGGCTTGGTGCGTTAGAGCCGAAACACTCCAATAGAATTAAATCTTTTGACTATAGCGCTTGTTTGGCAGTTCCATTGTTGTTGTTATTATTATTAGCAACTAATAATAACAACAACAGCAATGGAAATATTCTTCTTTTCTTCGACCAGTGCTGTCATCTCTCTCTCTCTCCTTCGACGTCAGTTTCTGCTTCTGCAGGGTTTTCCTGACCCGAGAAAATATCAAAAAGACCAGATAGCTACCAAGATTCCGTTGAAGTCCCTGGCCTTGGTTTCTATATCCATCAAAAGAGATAAGCAAAAGTTATAATATATTATTTTCTTTATAATATTCTTGACAAATATCCTTATTATGACAAATATGAATATTGGAATTCAACTCAACAACCTAGCCGAGTCAGAAAACGAATTATCAGGAGAATTGAAAAGACCCTGTATAAGATTAATTCGTTGAAAACTGCCATTATTTTCAACAAAACATGTATCAGAGGAGGTCTGCTCCCTGCATATACAAGACTCCGGCTACAAGACCCCTGCCCAGCTAGATCCAGGCACGAGGGGCTTTAGGAAAACCCTGCTGCAGCGGCAACTGACGTCGAAGGAGATAGAGAGGACAGCACTCGTCGAACAATAATGATGATAATACCAAAGCAGCTAAATACATTCCTTCCATCTTCAGAAGAAATGTAAGGAGAGAGAGAGAGAGAGAGAGAGAGAGAGAGAGAGAGAGAGAGAGAAACACTACGAGACCCAGGGGACCAAATCCCGGAAATGATCATACCATTCATGGAATAAAGGCAAAATATTAAAGTGCATTTCCTTTTATTTGTGTAATTTGACGGAAAGGAGGCGAACTTGAACCTGACTGTCTCTCTCTCTCTCTCTCTCCTAAGGAGTAGTTAAAACTCAAGTAAATGACAAATACTAGCATTACTAATCCCCACGAAAGTAAAGTAACAAAGGAATCTCAAAGCATAATTATTGAAGTAGAAGAGACAAAGAAGTTGACTATGTCATGAGACAAGACCTTAGGAGGATTAGCTACCAAATTATCATGGATTTTGTTGGAGTTTAACTTGAAAGTAATGGCCGAATTCACAGAATTTGTTTTACGATAAAATCTCTTCTTCAAAAAAGCAGTTCTTCATAGTGAAAGGCACTGAACAATTCTCTTTTATTAATCTCATCAAAAAGATGAATTTGGGAGAAAATCATTTTGAAAAAAAAAGAGAGATATACTGAAAATGAAATGCATCCTCGGTATATGTGAAGCTAAAGCTGCCTTTTGAAAGAACAGAAAGCTACCACATTTCCTAGACATCCTCGTCCGGAAAAATAGCTCATCTGGAGACGGAAGAGTTAACTAAGTGGTGTAACTTCGTCTCTGCCTTCACGGTCGGAGCGAGTGAGTGCCCTCAAAGATTTAAGGTCATTGCCAGAATGTTTTTGTTTTAAGGACTTTCACACTGCTTTTCATGGAACTCCATCAATAAAGAACTCTACAGGTCAGGCCAGGTGTTTTCTTATTAATGACTTATTTTAACTGTCAAATAGATAAGGAAAATTAAAGATCGTAGAGGAAAGGACGCTCCGCCATCCCCAAGCCACAATAGACCTGGGAAACTATCACACCGCATGAATGAGCTCCGCGCATCAGGAGGATGAACACTTGATAAGTGTCATGACTACTTTTCTCCATGACAATCAGGTTCATAAAATACTAATAAATAGGTAGGATTGGAATGGATTGATGGACTGCAACAACCAAAGGGGTGGGTGTAAAAGAAAATACTTCAGTAACTTAGCCTAGTTTATTATAAACAGGCGAGTTTAGGTTTTGAGTGGAGAAAATAGTTATCAAATTATAAAAATCAATAAATAGATCCCAATATAACCATACAGCAGCAGCACCATACAAATCAAATATTAATTACATAAACAGCCATATTCGCTCATTAACCACAATCAGAATTCTCTCTCCATCAACATAATAAAACAATAATTAACCGTAAAAAGAATCATACACTTGCTCATCTAAATAAGGTTATAACATATACAGTAAGAACCGTATACATTTTCTTACAAAAAAATACCTATAATGGTGCCATAAACAGTAAAACCCACAAACGTAGATTCTCAAGGCCGACCATTGAACAACACAATGTTCAATGCGACAGCTTCGTAGTTGCCATGGAAGAATACCTGTTCTCAACAGGGGACTATGGCTTAGCCGCCACCTCGACCTCGAGAACTGGATTAAGTCCTCCACAGCGCTCGACTACTGCTGCACCAAAATCCATCACCAGCAACCAAGTGATCCTCCCAAACTGCCGCTGCTGTGGTCTCGACTAGCCGTTGTCGAGAACCTGCCAATCTGCTTTCCAAACCCTGACTGACTCTGTCACTCACAACGTGACAAAAGTAAACTCGTCTCCCAACAAAACAAAAGAGGGCAATTACAAAATTGAAACAAGGTTGTTTTCAAGTCAAACAACCTGTCAGTACGTCAAACCCTCAACTTCTCCGACTATATATATATATATATATATAATATATATATATATATAATATATATATATATATATATACATATATATATTATATATATATATATATATATATATATATATGTAAGGCCTAGGGTTTTTTTGATTAATAATGTATTGTCCATGTGTTCCCTTTGACCTGTGGAATGTGGAGAACAGTGCAGAGGTAACGACCTGAGAGTAGCTGATGAATGAGTTTCTGGGGATGGCGTGAGATAAAAATGCTTAGTTCGACAAGTCAATGCACGACAGTTTATGAACTCTTCTCAAAGTGCCTTCATGAAACTGGATGCAGCTAGAACCGTGAGGCGCTAACGAAGCGTGTGTTCGTATGTGAGTGTACGCCTCTTTCTGTTAAAAAGAGTGTCATACCCAAGCCTATGGGAGATTTTGACAGAGGGTCTTCAAGTCACAGGCAAAGATGCTGTGGCGTTCACCGGGGGGAGTTTTTGTGACATAGCGTTTAAGTGTCCGGCTGTTTGGGTGAGTGTTGAAGTGCTTTAGCCAAAGACTGGCTTGTTGTCTGTTTGACATTTTTTATGATAATATCCAATGTTTCACCTATGATTGTCATCTTGTGTGTGTACTTACCGGGATGTGTTCTGTATCTTTGAAACAGACGATTCTGGAATGCGGGGGGACAAAGAATTCCCAGATGGGTGTAGACTTTTTTTGGTGACAAATGATTACTGTCAGACAATGTACATTTCGGGGTTTTTTGAGTTAGTCTGTAAGACTGGATTACTTGATTGATTGGTTTATTTATTCGTTGTTAATAAACGTTAATGTTATGACGCAACTCTCTCATTTTCATTACCTGTTAGAATGGAGAGAAAGAGGTGGAAAGAGAGAGGTGTCGGTGCTAGAGAGGTGTCAGTGCTAGAGAGAGAGAGAGGAGAGAGAGAGAGAGAGAGAGAGAGAGAGAGAGGGATTGCCGAGGGAGAGAGAGAGAGAGAGAGAGAGAGAGAGAGAGAGAAAGGCTGTGAGTAATGAGGTGTGTTGGTTTGCCTTCCGCTCGTGTCTCACGCTTACCTAATGAATAATGGGGGGGGGGGGGGAATCCCCCATTAACAGTGGTGGCAGGCGGTGAAAAAGGTGTTATAAAAGAGTTTTTCTTTATGCCTAGGAACGCCAATGTAGAGATATGGGTGACCAGTTAGGGGTTATGACTTAGCGATAGTTTTCGAACGACAAAGCCGTTTGTGGGTTTTGTGGAAAATCGTTAAACTGTTAGTTTTCAGTTACTTAGTGAGGAAAAAAAATGAGAAAATATCTATCTGTTAACTGTGCTAAAGGGAGGGAAGGATTTTATTGGACTCAGCATTTTTCCCAGGCAGTCAGCCTAGAAGCAGTGAGCGCACCCAGTATGACTTTTGCTTGTGTATGACGAGTGCATCCCGAGATGGCCGTGAGGGTGTTGTTATTACTGCCGCGTTTTACGAGAATTTCGAGTTCTTTTTGTTCCCGTTATGGAGTGGTGAGTGTTAAAAACTATTGTTTATCAAAGGGAGAGGGTTTTTGTTTAAATATTTCAGTGGAATGGATTGGTTCAAG
>NC_087200.1:132116576-132149076 GCF_015104395.2 Macrobrachium nipponense
AAAAAAAGGCTTTCATTTCATACATTATCATAATTATTCATTTTTATTAAGGTACAGATTTAAATGAGGAATTAAAGATGATACGTTGATTTTAATACCAACACTCAAGTTATTTTATCTACTCATTAATACTGAGATTATTATTCCACGTGTTGAAATCTCCCGATCATGAAAGTTTGTATAACATAGTTCCTGTCAGGTACGAGTTATTCAGCAATGAACCGGAGAAAATGGAAGAACTTGAAGGGAATTTTTATTCAGAATCAGCATTTATCTTGTGTTTTGATTAAGAATATAGGAATTGTTATAACAAAAAATTTTTTTCATGAATAATTCAAAGTGTCACAAATTAAAATTCAGTTTTTGTGTGGTATGTGTTTTGAGTATGTATGTGTTTTTCATCTCACCTGCATTACATCATACCCACCATTTTATAGTTTGTGTGGTAAAAAAATTCATAAATAATCTAGACAATATCTTCGTGCAGAGCTCTTCCTTAGGATTATCAGAAAACCTTAAAACCAAGGTCTGTAGACCTTCGGATCTTGAGTAAAATCATATTTCGGTGGACGAAGAATATTTAAATATGGGGATAAACACCCGCCGTGACGAAGACGAATTGGATCTGGTTCAATATTGTCAAAAAATAAAACAAATCCCACGGCAACATTCAAATCAAATTTCTATATGTTTTTTCTGTAGTACTGAAGCACAACCTGTCCATGTATGACTCATTTCTTGGTGGTCACCCATCCAAGTGCTGTCTGCACTAATCCGTTTATTTATTTACACTTACTCATTTATTCTGTTCGCTGGTTAGCTAAATCAAAGAGATTTCTTAAACGTTCTACGTATTTCCTTATAAATTTCGTTAGGGAAAGAAGTACAAAAAAGGAAATTCGTATCATATTGTGAATAAATAAGAAATGATTCATGAGATTGAAGAATTTTATTGAAAGGAATTTATCTCTTTTATTCATCTCCCTTACATCAAAGCAATATTTATTTCCCAAATTTAAAAAAGTAACAGATATTTGCCCTTCTTAAGTAAAAGTTAATTTGGTTAATTTCAATAATTTTCCTTCGTACGAAGTGACGACAATCCTCAGTTTATTCATGAAACGGTAATTATCAGCTGACATCCATCCTTTTGCCTCACTGCATTGGGCTGGTGTTCCTCGCGATCCGATGGAAATGCCCTCTTTCGTTCGATGATTAATTCCTATTTTCCACGTTGCGGAGGGCGAGGTCTGGGTGTGTTCGCACCGACCCCACAGCATTCATGATCTGGGTTAGCGTCACAGTCCACTAGAAGTCTCCAGCAATAGCCTGGTCGTGAGACATAGCCGTCTGAAAATGAAAAGTTAATGACTGTACCTTTAAAAAGAAGTATTTTTCAAGCATCAAATTATGACGGATAGATCATCAGAGATTATTGTTATTACTGAGGATGAAATTGATTGCTACGTCATCTGCATAAATTTTGCATAACCTTCTTTATCCAATCTTTCTTAAGATATCTTGTTCTCTGTTTATACTGTAGATAAAAATCTAGCTAGACCTTGCATGCTATAGTGAGACTTAGCCTAAAGCGTGTGTAAATTACATCATAATTTGCTCTCCCTAGAGCTTCGGTAGATTAAATATACTGAGACTGCTCTACCGTTAGTAAACACTGGAGTGTTTGACGAGGAAGTCTCAATCAGTCTCGAGACTTGTGTGTGGTGAGATGTCATAATGAAGGATTTGAAAAGAAAGGAGAGAAAGAGAAGATTCTGGGTCAGAAAATGAATAGCCAGGCGAAATGAAGAAGGAGCACATGTAAAGCTTTTAAGAGAATTGGTTGATAAAGATGCAGCATCCTATACGAACTTTTTACGTATTTAACGTCTTTGCTATTCCTTTTATAGCACTTGCCTTCTTTTCTTTATTGCGGTAATGCACCAACGACATATCACAGGGTTCTGGGAACCTTTCATATTGTTGTATTAGTGACATTGTCTGATCATTATCCCATTTCCATTTTTTACTGGACGTCATTTTACCCACGTTGCACAGCAGTTCTCTCTCTAGATCGAAAAAATCTATTTAAGTTCACAAATAGATCTAGAGCAGTCTTGGCACATGTTCTCAACCCCCTTGTCCACTACAACACTAGCTAGACTATAACAACTCTACCGAAATCGGAGATTAGGTCTACCTAGATCATTCTCACTGCAGTTTACACTATTTAGAGAGCTCCAGCTGGAGCAAATCTAGCTAAAATACCTACAGTGTACACGTAAGAATGACTGGAAGTACTTTTTAACAAATGAAACGCAGCTGATGTATCAGTCAATTTTAACTGTAATGTTTTAAAAAGGTCTTCTAGCTAAATATTATTATTATTATTATTTTTCTTATGGTCTATCACAGTCATTCTATTTGACTGGATGGTTCTTATATTATTATTATTATTATTATTATTATTATTATTATTATTATTATTATTATTATTATTATTTATTATTATTATCATAAACTTTACCTCCTTTCTGTGCTGTGGTGTCGGAAATCATGAAAACCGACAGGACGACAAAGGCGAACACCATCATCGTTTGGAACCTGTAAAAAAAGACAGATAAGAGAACCAATTGAGTACAATAAGTAAATACTTTCTTGTCATTCATGCTAATTATAAATTATGGATTGTAAGTTTGATTTTACATCCATGATAGTAACCGTTAAAAGCATTATTAAAATGTTTACTGATTTATTTTTAAACGATTATCTACGATAGAGGAGTTTTCTTGTTTTGGATAATAATAAATGTGGCAAACATTCATTAAGATCTCTCAATTTTTAACATTTCAATGAAGATGACACTTTTCATTCACCATACAAAGGACACAAGAGGCACTTTAGGAAAGTGATGGACATGACCTACACAAACCACGACATTAACCTTTTGTATTGCAATTACTCTCACGTTTTCTCGATATCAGCTCTCCTATTCCAGTGTCTCGCCATCGCCTCCTATACAGTACTGTCAAGGTCTTTATCTTCCCAACAGTTTTTTCATCTACCAGCCTATTGCTCTTCATGTTTCCCCACGAAAGAACCACCTCACAGCATTCTGATCCATGCTCTCGCCTTTTTTTTTTCACCGCTTCCATTGAAAACCTTGATAATCAAAAAACGAACATTTATGACGAAACAGCACGAGATTTGAACTGATGATAGGGAGAAGAACTAAGTTGCTACGGTACCCACAGCCATAACTGGTTTTCCAACTCATCCAAACTCGGTGTTGAAATGCCTTTTTTTCTCTTCGATTCCTATTTCGAACATTAAGGTTTGTCAGAAAAATGCAAAAAAAAAAAAAAAATAAATAAGTACTGGTATATAAATAATTGAAATTATTTAGTTCATATATATATTTATATATATATATATATATATATATATATATATATTATATATGTAAAATATAGATATAGATATATATATATATATATATATATATTATAAATGTATATATACACAAACATACACACACACACACACACATTATATATATATATATATATATATATATATATATATATATATATATATATATATATATTTATATATGTAAGTTAAAACAGATGCGTCTCAAGTATAATAGGCTAAGGACATTATTTCGGTAGACAAACTTCCACTCTTTTCAAGTAGTGAAATGGGTGGAAGTTTGTCCACCGAAATATTGTCCTTATATATATATATATATATATATATATATATAAATATATATATATATACATATATTATATATTGATTTACAGATATGTGTGAATAGATGCACCTCTGTGAAGAGCATGTAAATTAGAATATACTCAGTCCATCCTAATGAGGTAATTAACATTTGAGAGCTGACAGCATTACATTGTAGCGCCCACGTGGCAGCCTACTGTCAAAACCTGCTTTCTCCCGCGGTGAGTAACGCGGGAGGAAAAGCCACGAGGTCGAGAGAAAACTCACATTCTCTCTCACGTATTTTATGCAGACATCTCAACCACCGCTATCGTCACCTTCCATGGATTATTATCATTTTGTTCATTGTTATTCCAGCTTTTCAGTAATGTCCATAATTGTCAATCAGATATCTTGTATCCATCGATATGTAAATATATGTTCTATGAAGAAACACGGATGCTTGTATTAATCCCTTCCTCGATCTGCCAAGAGGTCGGGACTACATTGCGGCTCGCACGAGCTATTGATCTGTGTGAAAGTTTTGAGACTAATTCTTATGGGCTGATTTTGACCAAGAGACATACAGCTAGCTCAATCAGTAACAATATGTAAATAAATCTACTTTAATTATGCTCACTAAAAGGAAACAGAATCTGAGAAAGATTTTTTTGAAATTTTAAATATATACTGATAGCCATAAAACAGGGAACCTTAAAAATCTAATAATAATGTTGAAGCTCTGATATATATATGAACATATTGATAATCCTTACCTTGCCATCTTTGAAAGTTCTTGCCGTAGGTAAAGCAACTACACTGGAGTGATTCGGAACAATTCTTCGGATGTCTTGCTTCTTTAAGGAGTGAAGGTCTTCTGTGATCTCGGCTTCCTTTGCGTGTGGATATAAATACTAAACCAACCTCACTTTCAAACAACAAAATGTTGGGCAAACCAAGGTCTTACAAAAAGAAGTTCCTTCTTTTCCTTCTACTTCTCCGTATTCTCAGCTTAATACCTGTTTCTGGCTTGTGTCGATTTCCTTTATAAAAACCAATAATTCGAGGAAACCTCATGACGTGAATTCTTGCTAAAGTTACTCTTCTGTTTCCTTCATGTTCTTCTTTTATGGACAATTGTCAGAAGTCTCTCTCTCTCTCTCTCTCTCTCTCTCTCTCTCTCTCTCCCCATCTTATGTGGCAGTGCAATTGATTCTGCGATATTTTGATAAATAATTGGTGAATTAGTCTTTGACAGGCACGAAAATATTGAAGTGCAGTTGCCTGGCAGTTGTGCAAGAGGAAGGAATATAAGGTCAAAATGAAGATGAACCAGAAAAAGAAATTAAATAATGAAAATCCATGATTGAGTCTTCGCAAGTAATGCGATGATAAAAAGTTTTATTGGTTAGAAGAAAAAATGAAAATGCCGAAGATACAAGAAGCAAAAGGTAATTCCTAAGAGCTGTTAAAAGTTTTTATGATGAAAGTGAAACATATGCCAGAATGTTTTAAACATATCCGCTTGACTGTCTGGTCCAAAACAAATAAGTAATATTTTCCACATTTCCGATTCATTCGATGTTCTCTGGTTTGCCTTTCATATTAGACATTAAGATATTATTTTATCTCAATTTCTAATTCACACTTTTTACCTGTTACTGTTAAAAGTGTTTATTTTGTTCTTCATCTTTTATACTTTCTGCTATCAGGAAGGCATCACCATCAAAGGATGAAATTCCCATTTTTGCTAACTCACTTTTAAATCATTTTCCTTCCTCCTCAATATTTTATTTTATTAGTAAATATGTTATCTGTTTAGGCAGTGATGATCCTGAGTATCCTCGTCTTATTCTTCTTTTAATTTAACTTTCTCTTGTCTCCAATATTTGTGTTTGCAATTACATCTATGACCTTCGGGTTTATTCTATAACTTTAATTCTACGGTCATAGATGTAATTACAAATATAAATATGGGAGACAAGGGAAATACTGACGTAAAACCAGAAAGTTAAATTACAAGAAGAATAAGACAAGGATACTCAGAATCATCGCTGTCTAAACAGATAACATATCTAATAATGAAATATTGAAGAGGAAGAAAAATGATTTAAAAATAGATCAGGAAAAATAGAAATTTTATTCTTTGCTGGTAGCAGAAAGTAAAAAAGATGAATTACAAAATAAACGCATTTTTAACAGAAACGGGTATAAAGTGTGAATTGGAAATTAAGATAGAATAAAATCTTAATATTGAATATGAAAGGCAGACCAGAGAACAAGGAAGGAATCGGAAAGGAGGAAAATTAAACTTCATTGCATTTAACTAGAGAGTCAATTGAATATATCTAAAACGCTAAAAAAGGTCATGCTTGAAAAGGCACGAAATAAGCAATACTTAGTCATAGAGAAGAGTTGCAACAAAGCAATGATGGAAAAGCATTTCGGAAGTATAATGCACTTCCGGTATTTCTGTATGACGCCAATGTACTGAATTCAAGAGAATAAGAAACTTAAAAAATTACAAAGAATTGAAAAAGGGGTGGGTATATTGGAAATAGGAGGTGCCACATTAGGCCAGCGCTATTGTCACAAAGCGAGGAGGAATGGGAAAATCTCCTTTGAAGAAGAGTAATATTTGGGATCCTGTTGTGTAAAAACAGTATCCCAAATGGAAAAAAACTATGGAAAAAGATGATCATGAACATACAGGAAAAAGAAAGGAAAATGGCAGAAACCTGTGAAAAAGTATGTACAATACATAAATCTGAATACAAAACAGATAAAGGATAGGACAAAGATAGAAATAAAAAAAATCCAAAATTAGACAGCTGAATAATAATGTCAGAAAAAAAAACTTAGAAAATGGTGTGAATTTGTAATATACATACATGGAAATGAAAAATTAAAAGAAGATCAGTTATGTGACGACACTTTTACATCAGCAAAAAAAAAAAAAAAATATATAGAACCAATACGTCAATTGAATACCATTTATAGGCACGCAGTAGGAAGTGTTGACTCTAATTTCTCTGAAAATGTAGAAAAAGATCTAGTCAATTTTCTTTTATGGCTTACCAGGAATAGAGACAAGAAAGAAGCCCAGTAGTTGAACAACACCGACCGCTTGGAGAGGGCACGAATGAAATAGTAGGAAAGCCTTCATCACTGAAGGTAACAAAGAAAAGAAAAAGTTATATCATACGTGGAAAAAACGACGAAAGAAAATAAAAGAAGGAAATAACGCAGGAAGTAGAAAAACACCAAACGTTGCACAGGCAAGACCTTGAACCTGAACTCGAGAGGAGAGAATTTGGTATGCTCATCATGCGGGGTTTCGTAAGAGCTTCAAGGGGTTACTCGCGTAACTTTTTCAATTCCTTGTTTCTCTGGGTTATATATATATATATATATATATATATATATATATATATATATATATATTATATATATAACCCAGAGAACTTTTTCAATTCCTTGTTCTCTGGGTTATATATATATATATATATATATATATATATATATATATATATATAAATAAATATAAAACCCAGAGAACTTTTTCAATTCCTTGTTCTCTGGGGTTATATATATAGTATATATATATATATATATATATATCATATATATATATGTATATATATATATATATCCCCAGAGAACAAGGAATTGAAAAAGTTACGCAAGTAACCCCTTGAAGCTCTTACGAAACGCCGTATGATGAACATACCAAATTCTCTCTGACTGCTTCTCACTCTGATTGCCTTCACTGAGTGACTGCTTCTCAACGAGCCAAAACGCCCGCCATAAAAGCAGTTCATTCGTCATCCACCCATTCATCATTCACACCCTCTCTCTCTCTCTCTCTCTCACGCTCTTCCTCTTTCTCAAAAAGAAAAAAAAAACAGGCACAAACCTTCCACATACTATCTTAACAATAATAATAAAACATAAAACTGCAATATGATAAATACGCAAAACATCCAAGACCCTTTCTATTGCTTCCGACGAACGTAAACAACCCAACGAGACAACAGACGAAACCACCAGTCGCTCTCGCTTCCTCTCTCTCTCTCTCTCTCTCACACACACACACACACAAGCAATCCTTGAGAATGTTGTCAAATGCAACAAATTTCCCCCATATTTCCTCCCCTGTTACATTTGACAACATCCTTTCACATACTCACAACATCCACACTAAATAGCCCCCCTTAAAACCCAAGGATGTTTGGATGCTGGCCCCTTGGATCTTGTTCGAGGCTCCTCATACACTCTCTCAGTCGCATCGTTATTCACTTCTTCCATACCACTTTCATTCAAACTTATATTATCTCCCTTGCTACTGTCCTCCCAAATCCCATTCACTATCTCATTTACCCCTTCTAACTCTTGCCCCAATATCTCCTATATCTCTGCCACCAAATCACTCACCTCATTCATATCCCCGCTAAACTGCTGAAGAGACTCATACTGCTAACCAATTCCCTACTACTTGGTTCCCCTCCTGTCGAAATCTCGCTAAAATCTCTCAACTCAAACCCAAACACACTGTAAGTCTCATCTATTCCCTCCCCAGGCTTGTCTGTATTGCACGCATCAACCATCTCTACCCTAACACAACCCCTTTATTCCTCGCCTCTCCCTTTCATTCCCAAATCCATTTGCTCACTGATGCTCGGCTCATATTTATTCTCTTTCAACCACTCACTCATCGCATTCTCACGGACATACTGTGGTATATCCCTCCATTTGCAGAGCTGATTATGATGTGCCCTGACCTCATCCATACCCCCATCCATTTGCAACTCTCCCAAAACATAACTTAACCCACTTGATCCCACTTCCAAAACCTCAAAAGGGCCCTCAAACTTTTCCCTTACCTTACTCACATTCATTCTTCCCCTCCCAATCACCTCTTTCAACAATTTATCTTCCACACATCCCGATCACTCTCTGATAGCTGCAACCTTGGCCTAATAATTCTCTCAAAATTCAACACATACTTACAAGGTGACATACCTATACTCTTTAGCAACATGGCGTTGTACATCCACACTGCACACCCCACATTATCACACTTACTAATAATTCGCAAAATCTCAGTCAGCGTCCTAATAGTCCTTTCAGCCAAACATTTGTACTTGGCATATACAGAGCAGAATGAACATGTACAATACCTCATTCCCTCACCGTTCCCTCAAATTCCCATCCCACAAACTCAGGCTCATTATCACTCAACATTCTCACAGGCTTACACACACACTTTGGCAACATCACTTCTCTCACAATTTGCGTGACAGTCTCACTCCTCTTGTTCTTGATGGGGACCGCATACGCAAATTTACTCATGTGGTCCACCATCACAATCATTTCCACATGCCCTCTCACAGTCATTGGCAAAGAAACAGTCAATCACGAGCATTTCAAACTGTTCTTCCATCTGCATATCTGCAATTGCAACACAGGCAGACTCGTATGCATGCTCTGATACTTTCCCCTCTGACATTCTTCACATGTAACAGCAACATCCACACAAATCTTACTTAACCCAGGTGCAAATAGTCTCTCTCTCATGCATTCCCACAACTTATTCTTCCCCATGTGCTCAAACCGATCATGGACCAACAGGCACTTACTCATGGCTGAGTCACTGGGAAACACCGGCACATACACTCCCTTATCCTGCATCCTCGACATCGCATCCGCAACCACATTCTTACTCCTGGCAAATACTCCAACCTAAAGTCAAACTCACTTAAATCCTCAATCGTCCTTGCAATCCTAACACTCACACTTTCTTTCTTAATCATATATAATAATGGCTGATGGTCTGTCCGTATAACATAGCTTACTCCACACAAAAACACTTTCAACGCGTTCACTCAGAACCTTATAGCTGCAAGCTCTCTCTCAACTGTTGAGTACTTTCGCTCCACTTTATTAAAGGCTTTACTAACAAATGCTATCACTCTCAATTGCTCTTTTCAATTCACCTCTTGCAACTGCACTAAACATCCCCCATACTAAACTCACTAGCATCTGTGTAGAACTCAAGCCTACTTGCATCCTTGCCATAATCCAGGAATGCCAAGGTGACATCCCTTGCAGCCTCCTCTTTCAATTTCTCAAATGCTCTCACCATTCGCCCATCCCACTTCAACTTAGTGCAATTTCTCTTCCCCGCCCATTCAGTCAGTGGCTTTCCTTATCCTGACCCGTCCCTTTGAACAAAACTTCTTTATCCAAACTCAATCAGAAAAAAAAAATTTTTCAAACTTTTTTTAACTCACACAGACTGGGGACATGGAAATTCTTTTACCTTTTGCACAAACTCTTCACTCTTCCTTACACCACCTGCACTCACCATATGTCCATGAAATTCCACCATGTATACTTCTCAAGCTTTACTTTCACTCCAACCTCTTCCAAATGCTCCAGCACCTTCTCAAGTAACTCCATATTCTCATCAACAGTTTCACCCACAATCAAAATATCATCTATAAACACAGTCACCTTCTTCCTACCAAACCCAACCAAAACTATATTTATTGCCCTCTGGAAGGCAGCAGGCACATTAGCCAACTCAGTAGTGGCAACTACCACTTGATAAAGCTGTAACAGGCCTGTTCCCCTCCTCAAGAGGTATCTGATAATAGCTCCTTGTCAGGTCTAATTTGGTAAACACCCTCATCCCATGCATCTTGTACACACAATCAGACACTGCATTCTAAAACTGCTCATTCACTCCAGTCTTGACGCTGACGCTTCTGCTCTCTTTTATACACCTATCTAATTTGTAATCCTCAACTATCTCTTAAGATATCATTCCATGTCAACCCTCATTTGTTCTGTTTCTTACTTTCTCCTTGCGTTTTAGATTTATAAACTTATACACACTCTTACGCATAGTCACTAACAACTTCCTCATTAACTCCTTGCACTCATTTACTCTCTCATCCCCAATCTTTTTCCTAGCTAACGCCTCTAACCGGCATACATATATCGACTACGACTCACCAACATTCATTCTGGCCTCCTCAAAATCATTCTTCCTCCTATACCTAACACTACTTTTTGCCCTCCTAGCCTGCTTCATAATCTTAGTCTTAACATTCTCATACGACACCTCCCCTACACTCATCATTATCCCATACATACTCAACATATATCCTGTCAAAAATTCCCCTAACTCCCTAACCCATACTCTCCTATTATTCCCATACTTTGCTGTACAATATGTCTCATAATCCTAAGAAAGACCCCTATATCCCTATTACCATATTCCTCGTATCATGCACATCGGGGTACCTCTCTCATATACACAGTCTTTCGTATTTCTTGTTCACTCTCACTCTCACTTCTGCTACTTCCATCCTGACCCCTCTTAACCTGTTCCAAATACAGTGAATCCATTTTCATACTCACATCCACACTCTTAGCCACGCCCTTCCTACCCTACTTCTTGTCTTCTTGTTCCCACCTACCACTATCCAAATCACTCTCATCCTGGCCCTTACTCTCAGTCCCTTTCCCAACGTCCTCAGTCCTTGTCTCGTCCTGTCCGTCATCCTTACCAATCTTTTTCCCTTTAGTCTTATTCTTCTTCTCAGCTCCCTTTTTACCCTTATCCTCAGTTCTATCCTTGTCCTGTGTCTTCCCCTTCTTTTCCTCACTTACCACGAACACATGAACCTCTTCACTCGTACTCTCATCCACTCGCCAACTCACCTTCTTCATCACTTCAAGCCTGTCACCTAACCAGGAATCCTACCTCCAACAGCCCCCTCTCCAAGAAGTCCCTTAAACATTTCCTCCACAGTAATCATCACCAACTCCAGCTTCTCATCCATTTTCTCAATCATTCGCTCTTCAGCCCCTTTCACTTCCTCATGCATTCCTTCTTCCAGACTCTTCATCATCCCTCTCAACTCTTCTAACTCCCTTTTTTGCTTCTCACACTCAATCCTTAGCCTCTCATTCTCCACTTCCACCCTTTCCCTAGCTTCCGTCGCCAACCGCAGTTCCTTTCCACATTTACATTAATCGATGTTGGCTGACAAATTCCCCCCACCCACACTTTCCCCTTTATGTTACTTAATTTTCAACAGGACACCTGGCCCAGCAAGGTAAAAAAACTCAAAATATTAAAATTCAATTACTCACCAGAAAAACTTGCACTCAATCAAAGCGATAAGCTGTGCTTTCAAGGTGGTATGGCCGTCGTAAAAAACTCCAGAGGTAATCCAACAAATCTAACTCCAACAAACAAAACAACACCAACACTGTCACTAATAAACCGCTCATCCAACACGACAAACACAAATGGACACAAGCCCGGCGATTTTGATTTCTCACCAACACCCAGCACTGCCAAAGTCTCATGCGACAATGACCGCTCACTCTCAACAACAAAAACTATACAAACTCTAACTACTACTCAGAACATCCTCACTGACTGACTGCTTCTTACTCCGAATGTCTGCACTGACTGACTGCTTCTCAACGAGCCAAAACGCCCGCCAAACAAGCAGTTCACTCGTCAACCACCCATTCATCATTCGCACCCTCTCTTTCTCACGCTCCCACTCCCTCTCAAAATGAAAAAAAAAACAGGCTTAAACCTTCCCCATATTGTCTTAACAATAATGATAAACATACAAATACAATATAATATATAAGCAAAACATTCAAGACCCTTCCTATCACTTCCCACGAATGCAAACAACCTAACGAGACAACAGCTGAAACAACCAGCCGATCTCGCTCTCTCTCTCTCTCTCTCTCTCTCTCTCTCTCTCTCTCTCTCTCTCTTTCTGTTGTCAAATGCAACCAATTCATCAATTCCCCCATAATGGTGCCAACATTTAGATTTCCAATTCTAAGGTCTTGGCCTTTCTTCTTTACCATGTCTGTCCTTGATGTGGTAAACCTTGCCCATTCATCGGATGGTTCAGACGAAGCCTGCCCGCGTCGCATGAACAGGGTTCGCCCTGGCCTTCTCTTGGAACTTCCTGGCTACTATCTATGGTTTTGGCAGAGGTTTCACAGTCGGATGCCTCGGGACCGGCATGAAGTTGTACTGGCTTGCAACCCCGTTTATATTTTCTTTATCATAATTTCCTCAATTCACTTTAAACAATGGAAACGTATGATTCACAAGTGAAATTGTTCCTAGATATTTTACATGAAAAAAATAAAGCAATGCGTTGGGGGAAAGGTACTTTGGACTGAATACAATTTCAGCCTAGTGACAATAACAATCACCAACTTCGGAAATAAATGATGGATTAAATAAGGACTAATAAGGTCAATGATATACTTGGAACAATTTTCTGGGATGACATTCAGAACCTGACAATTCTGTAACCGTTAAGTTTCCAAAGGTCATTGCTGCTTGGTAACCAAAGAATAGCGATTCTTCCATCAATTATCTCTTTTTTTTTTCTCTCTCTCTCTCTCAAACACATACACTCATATATATATATAGATAATATATATATATATATAATATATTATATTGCTTATGTCATTTTTATTTAATCATAAATCATTTACTAAATACGCATCATTTCATCTATTTATTGTTTTATAAATATGTGCTTCCATCACCAGTTGGTTTATATTAAGCCAATAATATGCTGGCATAGGCCCTTGCACTTTAGACTGCCCACAAGTGAAGGAAGCCAAGTGTGGCCCAAGCATCCAATTGTAAGCTTGGATTGTCGTGACTGTCAATCTATATAGCTTTTAAAGCAGATGAATTAAAGGAAATTTATTTCACAAAGTCTATAGTAGGTTCAGAGACCTGTACTTAAGTACAAAATATTTGTATTCGATCATTTCATGCTAAGAAACTGCGGTGTTCTTGCCCGAAATACGGTGTAGCATTTCATTACGTTGGTATGCCTGGATCTTCATATCGTCTATGACGGGAGGTGGCTTTTTCGCTAAGGGGGATGACTGTAAGCAAATTGGTTTTTTATCATCTCCCCTTACATCATTTTTCCTTGACATAAAATACTCATTTCGAATTGAAGTTGAATTTAGATATCCCAATAGGCTCACCTTTTTAAATCATGAGAAAAAGATGGGAACAAGAATAATCAACGACTTGCTTATAGTAAAAAAAAAAACCCTCTAAATTGCTCTGTGGAGAAAAAAAAACGCATGGTGACCACGTGGCCACCTCAGAGTATACGGAGAATGGAAGACATAGTTAAAGTACGATTTCATTAAGTGATCACTTTGATACTATTTCATAACATATTTGGTGGAAAATTCCCAAATATCGTTGGTTTCGTTAGGAGACTGAAACTAAACTCAGTCTGAATGGTAATTTAACCTTTGGAAAACTGACTTCATATAATCACATGACCAATGCAGTTTATTTTCATTTATCAGAAACTTTCAGGACTATTGGACAAATACTACATATGCACCCTAATCATTAAATTACAAAAGAAATTCATGAACAGGTCATGCATTCATTTATTTCCAGAATTACTTTTGCAAAAGACTCTTATAAGGGACAATAGAAACCCACACTCATTGCAGTGTCCCAGAGGGAGGTGAAGTGTGCAATATGCTAATAACAGGGGCAATACGGTACTGCTGCAAATAACACAAAATTCGTCAAAGTTCAAGGTTCTATATAGCCTCAGGAGCTGTGCAGTGAGCAAAAGAGTCTTTTCTTCTAATAATGAGGATGTAGATACAGTGGGATGAGGATGTAGATACAGTGGGTGTGGATGTAGATAAAGTGGGTGAGGATGTAGATACAGTGGGTATAGATATGTGGGTGAGGATGTAGATACAGTGGGTATAGTAGATAGTGGGTGAGGATATTGATACGGTTGATGTGGATATGTGGGTGATGATGTGAATTCAGTGGGTATAGATATGTAGGTGAGGATATTGATATGGTGGATGTGGATATGTGGATGAGGATGTATATAATGTCGATGTGGGTGAGGATGTTGATGTGGTGGATGTGGATATGTGGGTGAAGATGTAGATATAGTGGGTAAAGATATGTGGTTGAGTCTGTGGATATGATGGATATGAACATGTGGGTGGAGGATGGATGTGGATATGAGGGTACGTGTGTGGATATGCTGGTGAGGGTATGGATGTGGCTGAAGTAGATATATGGGTGAGAGTGTGGATGTCGCTTGCAAGCAGTTATAACGCTGATAAAACTCCCTTCGAAATGAGAATAATCTCCCGGCACAAAATTATTGATATGACTGTTTACCTGGAGGAAGGAAACAACTGAGAGTTGATGTTTCAGATTTGCTGAAGACTGAGGAGGCGCCTATCTGACGTGACAGAGAGAGAGAGAGAGAGAGAGAGAGAGAGAGAGAGAGAGAGAGAGAGAGAAGTGGGATTATATTCCCTGACAATAATAATTGCTGTATCGTACATGATAAGAGAAGATAAGAGAGAGAGAGAGAGAGAGAGAGAGAGAGAGAAGTGGGATTATATTCCCTGACAATAATAATTGCTGTATCGTACATGATAAAGAGAATTATTCTAAGAGTATAGTTATTAGGACTTCACTTGTAAAGTCAACTCATATATATATGAGATTAAATGGAAGGATCTTTTATATTCACGTAAAATCGTCAGACAATGTTGAATGTAAATAAGGAAAATAAATGGAATGTTGCGCCTTAATGTCTTCCATTGTTGGGCAGTGCTGTACATCGAGAGAACCCAGTTGATTTTTCGAGTAATTAGTTCTGAGAGCATTGGCAGACGTTATCATGGGGCTGTGTCAGCTCAGGTCAGCTGACCCACTTGTCGTATTACGGAGGTACTGCTAGGTCAGGAATGGGTGGAGGGAGAGAGAGAGAGAGAGACAGACAGAGAGAGACAGAGAGTAGTGTTTATGTCTCTGCCAAAAGCGGAGAGCCTTGGCTAGATAATCCTTACACCACCGGAAGAACCATATATAAGATATCCTGACAAACACTGTTTAACAGTTCCTGATTTTTTTTAAAGAACTGTTAAAAATATTATTGTCTTTCTCTGTACATGTTTAATATCAATGGAAAATAATAATACAAACAAGTAAATGAATAATAATAATAATGATAATAATAATAATAATAATAATAATAATAATAATAATAATAATAATAATAATAATAATAATAATAAATACTAATAATAATAATAACCCAAACCGTTTCAACCTCAAATAGAGGCAAAGCACTAAAAAGTACATTTTTTTGTATACTAGTAAACTACAAAATCAAAGAAAGGTCACACTCGAGAACAATTTTCATAAACTGCATTACCAAGTTATTTGGTAACGTCGTTTATAGAAATTATTCTCGACTGTCACTTTTTTTATTTTACATTTTACTTTTAAATAAACAAATTCATGTTTTGGTGTTTTGCCTCTCTCCGAGGTCGAAAATGGCTTGGTGCGTTAGAGCCGAAACACTCCAATAGAATTAAATCTTTTGACTATAGCGCTTTTTTGGCAGTTCCATCGTTGTTATTTTTATTAGCAACTAATAATAACAACAACCACAATGGAAATATTCTTTTCTTCAACAAGTGCTGTCATCTCTCTCTCTCTCTCTCCTTCGACGTCAGTTTCTGCTTCTGCAGGGTTTTCCTGACCCGAGAAAATATCAAAAAGACCAGATAGCTACCAAGATTCCGTTGAAGTCCCTGGCCTTGGTTTCTATCCATCAAAAGAGATATAAGCTAAAGTTATAAATTATTTTCTTTATAATATTCTTGACAAATATCCTAATTATGACAAATTTGAATATTGGAATTCAACTCAACAACCTAGCCGAATCAGAAAACGAATTATCAGAATTGAAAAGACCCTGTATAAGATTAATTCGTTGAAAACTGCCATTATTTTCAACAAAACATGTATCAGAGGAGGTCTGCTCCCTGCATATACAAGACTCCGGCTACAAGACCCCTGCCCAGCTAGATCCAGGCACGAGGGGCTTTAGGAAAACCCTGCTGCAGCGGCAACGGACGTCGGAGGAGAGAGAGGACAGCACTCGTCGAACAATAATGATAATACCAAAGCAGCTAAATACATTCCTTCCATCCTCAGAAATAATGTGTGTGTGAGAGAGAGAGAGAGAGAGAGAGAGAGACACTACGATACCCAGGGGACCTAATCACGGAAAATGATCATACCATTCATGGAACAAAGGCAAAATATTAAAGTACATTTCCTTTTGTGTAATTTGACGGAAAGGTGAACTTGAACCTGACTCTCTCTCTCTCCTAAGGAGTAGTTAAACTCAAGTAAATGACAAATACTAGCTTGACTAATACCCAGGAAAGTAAAGTAACAAAGGAACCTTAAAGCATAATTATTGAAGTATAAGAGACAAAGAAGTTGACTATTTCATGAGAGAAGACCGAAGGAGGATTAGCTACCAAAAATATCGTGGATTTTGTTGAAGTTTATTTTAAAATAATGGCCGAATTCATCGAATTTGTTTTACGATAAAATTTCGGTTCTTCAAAAATGCAATTCTTCATAGTGGATGGCACTGAACAATTGTGTTTTATTCATCTCATCAACAAGATGAATTTGGGAGAAAATTAATTTGAAAAATATTGATATACTGAAAATGAAATGCATCCTCGGTGTATGTGAAGGTAAAGCTGCGTTTTGAAAAAACAAAGCTTCCACTTTCCTAGACATCCTCGTCTGGAAAAATAGCTCATCTGGAGACGGAAGAGTTAATGATGTGGTGTAACTTCGCCTCTGCCTTCACGGTCTCAGTGAGCCAGAGTGTTATTGTTTTAAGGACTTTCACACTGCTTTTCATGGAAATCCAACAATAAAGAACTCTACAAGTCCGGCCAGGTGTTTTCTTATTTATGACAATCATTTTAACTAACAAATAGAGAAGTTAAATCAAAGATCGTAGAGGAAAAGGACGCTCCGCCATCTACAAGCCACGATAGAACACCTGGTAAACTACCACAACGCATGAATGAGCTCCGCGCATCAGGAGGATGAACACTGGTGCGTGTCATGACTACTTTTCTCCATGATAATCAGGTTCATAAAATACTAAAAGAAATGGGATTGTTATGGATTGATGGACTGCAACAACCAAAGGGGTGGGTGTAAAAGAAAACACTTCAGTAACTTAGCCTTGTTTATTATATACAGTATATTTTAGGTTTTAAGTGGAGAAAATACAGTTATCAATTATCAAAATCAATAGATACAAATATAAACATACAGCAGCAGCACCATACAAATTAAATATCAATCACCATACAAATTAAATATTAATCATTACATAAACAGAGCCATATTTGCTCATTAACCACAATCAGAAGTCTCTCCATTAACATATATTCAAAACAGGAGTAACTAGGTATAACAAACCTCCAGGAGACAATTAATAGAGCAGCAAAATTTAAACACATTTATTACTATTATCACAACAGTGTCAATAATATCACTATTGAAAAATTAATGATGCCACCCAGATGCGGTGTCCTTGGCACTGGACCCCATGTCCCCCTCGTCTTGAATCTCTCACAACCTATTCAAAAAAAATGTACTACCATAAATATAACGAGACCATATAATATATATATATAGACAACCCCTATCAACACAGATTCCGACCACATAACTCCTCTAGACTAAATTTGCGGTTAATTAAATCCAATCTTTATGGATAAACCCTTGACTGAGAATATGCAGTCATGAAATACACAAAGCTAAATATAAAAAGATCTCTAACAATTCAACAATGGCAGTAAAATACACATACATAAGTTAAGAGATTTGATTTTAAGGGACTAGTGATACGGACGTCAAGAAAAATTACTTTAACAACTCAATTGATGTGTGCCAACAAAAATTGAGACCAACCTCAAAGTAATCAAACGTCTTGAAGTCTGACGAGTTCCCCGTCGTTAACAGATCTTCACGTAGACCAGAGATGTAGAGTGCTGGGAATAGCTGGTAAAGGGCGGAGAACCATGCTACCCGCTGTCGCTCCGTGGTTCAGAAATGTAGATAATCCTTATCCTTCCATTGTTAGCAGAGAATACGATCCATAACAAAAGTCTCTGTAAAGTTCCTTAATAGTCCAGCATTAAACACGAGCCATGGTAAGGAGAGTGGTGAGCTGTCGGTGGGTGGGAAACAACTGCCGAATGTTAACAAATAAACCCCGAAGAAAATTTAGTTTAGGTTACTCGAGGTTCTTGAATGATTAAACAGTTGTTAAACGACGAAACTAGCGGGGAAGTTAAATCTCAATTTGTTAGCACACAACTGCTTCGTTACCAGTGGTTACTATGTACTTAAAAGAATTAATGAAGAAGAGATCTTTTTACATAAGGAAAACATATATATACGAAACTTAAGATATATTATATCTTATTTTCTACACTCCCCCCAAAAACATTCAATCATATATAAACCTGAATATGATTGAATGCATAAATTAAATAAACCAAACACCAACCACATAAAATACAGGAAAAGACACATGCTAATATCCGATTTCATCATTTAAGATATGACGAGTCCTCTGAATGCTGTTTTTTGCAGCTTTTCTCCTAGGTAGATTACGCTTAGGAGACTCCGAATCTGTAGTTTCATCCTGGACCTCGTCATGCACCTTCTTAGACCTTAAAAGAAAAATTAAATTAGACACATGTCTCTTAGTTATTTCCCGAGTTTTTCCTTTACATAAGACTGCTCCAGTAACTTCTCCTAATTCATTGGTCAATGTTTCTCGAACAATTGCCATAGGATATTGGGCGGCCTTACTAAAGGGTTCCTTTATCAATACAACATCATTCTTCATTATACCAGAGTGCTTGACTGTGTTATAACGATCTTTCACACCAACGGCCTGCTGTAAGAGTGAAGTAATAAATTCTGAATGGTATATCTCTATCAAGTTCTGTCTAACCTTACGAAGTTTCACAAAGTTATCTCTTACTCTGTCAGTTAAGTCAGTGAAAAGTTATCATCTAATTCTAAGTCAGGAGATTGTTGTATTGGTGGCAATAACATTAAACAGAAGGACTAAATCATATCCCTTTAATAAACTTTCAGGAGTTATTGGCTCAGGAATAGTCGTATCCAAGTCAGTTTCCCGCAAGGCCTCCTTAAAAGCAATGGGTCTCCTATTAACAATATGTATTGTTTGCCCTATCAGAAATTCAAAGTCTCTAATCTCCAACACATTATTTCGAATTGCTCCATATATTAGTTTCTTTGTCAACTTTACACAACTTTCCACCATAGACCCTAAAGCGCTATTTCCTTTAAAGAACTGATGAAACTGAATAGGTTTTATACCATTCTCTTCAAAATATGAATTAACCTCCGGATCCTTCAAAAAATCAAGGATAACATTAGCACCCGCAACTAGCTGGGTGCCCATATCCGAAATGCACAATTCTGGCATACCATATTCAAAACAATGAAGTTGCAAACGCTCTAGATATTCGTTGACGGTCATATTCATACACAGTTTTAAATTTATGGCCCTACTCCATGTACACGTGATACACAACAGCCAAACTTTAATCTTCTGGTTATTTGAACGTACAAAAAATGGACCCATATAGTCAACAAATATGGCTCTATAAGGGATTTCCGGGGGATTTACCCTAAAATCACGATAGGAATTTTGGTTTACCTTAATGGTTCTCTCATTGAAACGTCTACAGGTTACACAGGTTTTCAAAACCTTTTTGACAGTTGAAAAAAAATACCAGGGTATCCAGAAGGTTTTTTCTAATTTCAGATAGCAGGGAATAGCATCCTGCATGCGCAAATCTCTCATGATAATTCTCAATAATTAACTTAGTTAGTCTACTATCTTTAGAAAGTAAGATGGGAAACCTGTATCTCCTGTCATCCTTTAATTTGTCCAGTTTGCTACGTACTCGCAAGAGCCCTTCCTTATCAATATAAAGGTTAAGTTGTCCAATGATCTTGGGTAAATCTTTAAGTAAACGTTTGCTGGAATCAAAATACTTGAATACTTCCGGGAAATGATGCTTTTGGTCCTTCAACAATATGAGACGACTGGCATCTGCGAAAAAATTATGTCCAGAATTATAAACATTCAAATCTGCAAACTTATCAGGAAGCTTGGATTTAATCTTAAGTTTCAGTTTATTAACATAGGTTAACACAGCTCTGTAAGTAAAGGATAAGTTTGTGAAAATCTGAAACTCTACACAAAGTCTGCACATAATGATCATCTGTTTTCCTTTTTTTCCCCAAATAATACACTAGCTTCATAGGAATTAATCTCTTCAATGGATTGACTTTTTTGATATATCAGGGATAGGAACAGTAAAGACTAAAGTGTCATCTCTACTAGCCTCCGGCCTAAGGTTATTCTTCAGGAACTCAGGACCTGAAAAGTAATTTGTTCTCATTAGCTGCTTGTAGGACAGACAACGAGTAATACAATCAGCTGGATTGTCCTCCCCAGAAACAAAGCTAAATGTAATGGGATGTTTTTCACAAATTTCATTGATGTCCAGCAATCTGTTCTTGACAAAAACAGAAACTTTCTGTAATTTATCCAGTTTTATGGAATAGGAACGAATCCAGGATAAAGCTACCAAACTATCTGAATATACCTGCAAATCGACTATTCTGATAGGGTTAACACAAGTGTGACCCGCTAATTCCTCATACAAGTCAACCAGGCACTCAGCAGCCAAAGCAATACCCTGGAGTTCGAGAGAAGGAATACTTTTAGAATTCAAATTCTTTCCAATAATGCGGTTCTTTGCCATAACAAAGCTTATGGAACCAGTGAAATGTTCAAAATAAAAATCACAACTCCAAAGATAAATTTACTACTATCAGCAAAAGCTAACAAACTGTAACAATCACTTCTGCTTCCAATAAACCTTGGAACATTCACTGCTGGGGAAGCATTAGCTTGCTTAGCAATGTTCTTCCACTGTCTCTGTAGTTCTTTATCCAGCACATCATCCCAACCAAACTCCTTTTTACACTGTAGAGAGTGCATAAATAGCCTACTGCGGTTAAGCATCGGGCCATTAAAGTTATACAAGTCGAATTGGGAGGCTATAGAGCGTAAGATATCCCTCTTAGTTTTGGCATCTACATCAAGATTAAAGGGTCTGGTAGATAGAGAGTCTACTTCTCTATTCCAAAATAGACCAAGTAACTTTACCACTGAAGTTGTGGAAACACTGTACGTAATATCAATAGACTTCTGCAAGGATAAATCATTAGTGACAAACTGCTGTAACTTTAACTTGTAAGGATCAAATATATGGTTTAGTTGTAAATATGCCCATTCAAGATCCTTAGAACAGTCAAAGGCCACTGCGCAATTATCCATGTAACAAAGCTGATAGATAAGTTTCTTAAGCTCGACTAGGCGCGCAGTATCGTGTTCTACTTCTAAAATTAAAATTTTATAAAGGGCAAGAAGCAACAGAGCAGGGCTGCACCTTAAGCCAAAACTCAGTCTCAAATTTCTGTATCCCACAACAGTGAAATCATTCTTTTTCAACATTTCTGAACCATAAACACAAAAGTCTATTACTATCTACCTCATTAATACAAGATTATTAAATGCCTTACAGATATCAAAACATAGGAGATGTGAACCAAAACGAACAGTAATAAGGCGGAAGCTATTTTTTTGGTTCAATGTCGGTCCAGGATATATGGCCTGATTTGACTTACAGTAATTTCCTGCTAGGATCCTTCTGACAAAGATTAGAAAGGTAAACTACTCGACATTTAGTGGTTTCTCTGTCCAATTTAAATATACCAATATGAGGTAAAAAAAAACTATGGTTAGGATGCTCAGCCAAGAAATTGATCAAGATTATCAATACGTTCAATTATACCAGCTGCTTCTTGCTCCTTGAAACTCTGGTCCATAAGAGCCAAGTGTGTAGGATTATTCAAAAGTTTCCTTAGGTTAGCTCTCAAAATTATCTTGGCAAGTTCATGGTTAGTTCCTAACAAATGAGCTACCTTGAAATTCCACAGTCAAGGGAACGATAATTCGTCCATCTTCATTTCTTGTCATATTTTCAGAGCATATTTACTAAGTTTAACATTAATTTCACACTCATTTCTTCAGGCTTACCCATCTTCCAGACCTAGGTACCTGTTATAATTGTCATTCAAAATGCAGCTAGCAGCCTTCTCAAGCTGACTATGAGCAATTTCACCTTTGTCATCTAATATACAAAAATCCCTGGGAACAGGTTTATCATCAATAAACAGGTCTGAAGCAAAAGAAGGGTTGCCAGAGACTCCCATAACCTTAAGCAAATTGTTATCTGACATCTTAACTGCACCATTAAAGCAATGACCCACATAAGGCAAATGGGACAAATCCTTTAGCATTTGTGTTAAATTGCCTTGAAGCAATACTCCTGCAGCGGTTTGAGAATACATTGATAGGCTTTCTGCACCAAACAAGTGTTCACTTTGCGGAAGACAGAAACTGGATTTGGCACCCAATATAAAATTTATGTCACCAATATCATAATCATTTTTAGTTAAAAATTCATCCGCCAAAACATAACCTCTATCCTTAAAGCCTTCAACAACCTTACCCAAAAGAGGGAGCTTTAAATTTATATTAATGCAGGGTAGACAGAGTGCTTCAATCGTTTTAAAAATACTGCCGAATTTGAGTTTAGCTTCTACTAATTTAGTGGTATACTGTTGTGATGTGTTTATTCCATTAATAGTTAAGGAAATATTGTCTCTAACCGTTTTCAATCCAAGTTCAGTAGCTAAAGTTGTGGAAATAAAGTTACACTGACAGCCACTATCCTTCAAACACCTAACCTTTAACCCTCCTTCAAATGTACTGCTAAATGTAGGCAAAACTGAGTCAAGATCAAAATATCCCTGGAAGGCCTCCGTTATGGATAACATACTACTAGAAACCCCAGGTTTATCATTAGTAAGAGGCTTAGCATTAGAGGGAACAGACTTGAGCTTTACTTTACCGATTGAAGGTCCAGATTTAGCTTCCGCACTATCTTTACATTCATCAGAACTAGAGACCTTAACACATAAAAATCCCATGTGCCATTCTGAACAATACCGGCAACGAGAACGAAAATAATATCTGCAAGATCCACTCTCATGATTTAAGTTTGAGCATTTGACACAACCCCCATATTTCCTAATTTGATCTAACTTAGAAACAGAACTTTCATATTTAGGACACTTATTTATGGGATGAGTAGCCTCCATACGTAGCTCTTTTGTGCATATACTACACGGCCTAAATCCTTTATTTTTGTCATATTTCACATCAACAGCAAACTAGCTACATTATCACTGGTATCCGAACCCTTAGGGGAGGGGAAGGAAGCTTGCTCTTGAACCTAGATTTTCGTTTGCTAAGAAAACGATCACAAGCCTCAAAGTAATTCTCGGTAATTTCCTTTAAGGAAGGCTTAGCATGATTAGTTATTTGTATCAACTGAAGTTTGAACTGGTCGTTCATACCTTCCCAGATAAAAAACTGAAGTATATTGTCAACAGTAATACCAAGCTTGTTTACCCTTTCAATTAACAAACGCACTTTTGAAATGTATTCATAAGGATCCGAAGAGTAATCTAACTTAACCTCCGTCAATTGCTTTAATACATTAAACTTCTGGGTATCCTCAGAGGCAAAAGCTTTCAACAACAATTCCTTAGCATAAGTATAGCCCTTTTTATCAGCTTCCAATGAATTGACAAGAACCAAGGCCCTACCAGATAACTGTTGCTTTAATAGTAAAAGTTTATCGTATTCTGGATATCTAAATTTGCTAATAGTATCTTCAAACTCTTCAAAAAATCTAGAAAGATCCTCCTCAGGAGAGCTGTTATACTTAGGTAAGGGTGCAATGGGACTTTTTAACAAGCTACGAGCCTCATTTGCTACGGAACGAGAAGGAAGAGGTTCATGTTCAACTGGCTTAAGGGAAGCTAAGCATTGAAAGAGCTTATCACTATACTCCTGCAATAACTTAAATTCTTCTTCAGACTTCTTTCCTCATCTACATCCCATTCCTCAAATTTAAGAGTAAGAATTTGTTTATTCAGTTCCATTTCGAATTCAGCAAGCAACCCATTCCTCAAACTGCAATTTAGATTTCTCACCGCTCAGCCTTATCTAAAGTAGGAAATAACCCTCTACGGTTATATTGTTCAGTAACGCATTTCCTAATATATTTGCGAACATTCACAAGCTTCCTAAGTTCTGCCATACTGAATATATGTGCTAACAAAATATAACTTCAATGATACCACAAAGCTAATAATATTTCAAAACTAAGATTTCAAAAAAACTACATCTCAGAACCAATGGAACGGCATGCGGGTAGGCATCAGACACTATCACTGCCCCACGTTGGGCGCCATATTCAAAACAGGAGTAACTAGGTATAACAAACCTCCAGGAGACAATTAATAGAGCAGCAAAAATTTAAACATTTATTACTATTATCACAACAGTGTCAATAATATCACTATTGAAAAATTAATGATGCCACCCAGATGCGGTGTCCTTGGCACTGGACCCCATGTCCCCCTCGTCTTGAATCTCTCACAACCTATTCAAAAAAATGTACTACCATAAATATAACGAGACCATATATATATATATAGACAACCCTATCCAAAAAACAAACAGATTCCGACCACATAACTCCTCTAGACTAAATTTCGGTTAAATCAATCTTTATGGATTAAACCCTGACGAGAATATGCAGTCATGAAATACACAAAAAGCTAATATAAAAAGATCTCTAACAATTCAACAATGGCAGTAAAAATACACATACATAAGTTAAGAGATTTGATTTTAAGGGACTAGTGATACGGACGTCAAGAAAAATTACTTTAACAACTCAATTGATGTGTGCCAACAAAAATTGAGACCAACCTCAAAGTAATCAAACGTCTTGAAGTCTGACGAGTTCCCCGTCGTTAACAGATCTTCACGTAGACCAGAGATGTAGAGTGCTGGGAATAGCTGGTAAAGGGCGGAGAACCATGCTACCCGCTGTCGCTCCGTGGTTCAGAAATGTAGATAATCCTTATCCTTCCATTGTTAGCAGAGAATACGATCCATAACAAAAGTCTCTGTAAAGTTCCTTAATAGTCCAGCATTAAACACGAGCCATGGTAAGGAGAGTGGTGAGCTGTCGGTGGGTGGGAAACAACTGCCGAATGTTAACAAATAAACCCCGAAGAAAATTTAGTTTAGGTTACTCGAGGTTCTTGAATGATTAAACAGTTGTTAAACGACGAAACTAGCGGGGAAGTTAAATCTCAATTTGTTAGCAGCACAACTGCTTCGTTACCAGTGGTTACTATGTACTTAAAAGAATTAATGAAGAAGAGATCTTTTTACATAAGGAAAACATATATATACGAAACTTAAGATATATTATATCTTATTTTCTACAACATAATACAACAATAATTAACCGTAAAAAGAACCATACACTTGCTCATCTAAATGTTACAACATATCCAGTAAGAACCGTGCACATTGTCTTACAAAAAATACTGATTATGTTGCCATAAACAGTAAGACCCACAACCATAGATTCTCAAGGCCGGCCATTGAACAACACAATGTTCAATACGACAGCTTCGTAGTTGCCATGGAAGAATACCTCTTCTCAACAGGGGAATATGGCTTAGCCGCCACCTCGATCTCGGGCACTGGATCGAGTCCTCCACAGCGCTCGACAACTGCTGCACCAAAATCCATCACCAGCAACCAAGTGATCCTCCCAAACTGCCGCTGCTGTGGTCTCGACAGACCATTGTCGAGAACCTGCCAATCTGCTTTCCAAAACCTGACTGACTCTCTCACTCACAACGTGACCAAAGTAAACTCGTCTCCCAAAAAAACAAAAGAGGGCAGTTACAAAATTGAAACAAGGTTGTTTTCAAGTCAACCTGACAGTACGTCAAACCCTCAACTGCTCCGACTAACTATCTATATATATATATCTATATATATATAATATATATATATATATATTATATATATATATATGTGTGTGTGTGTGTGTGTGTGTGTGTGTGTATATATATATATATATATATACATATACATATATATATATATATATATATATATATATATATATATATATATATAATTTAAGATTAGAAAAAAGAAAAATGGGTCTAGTCTTCTTGTGAAAAACAGTCCTCGCAGCTGTTGGGAAGACTAAAGTGGACAATTAGTATCAGTTCTTACGCCCGGTCCCGAAATGCCCTGAGGTGCTTATATATAAGGTGAGGAGCCCCACGATGCGTCTCTCTAAGAGAATTTTATCTCGGGTGTTTTTGGGAAACTGACCGTTTTGCTTCAAACTGAAGAAAGGGAAAGCGATTGGTCTGTTAAGCAATCAAAATTGTAGTGTATCGCTATTCTCTGGCATTGTAATGTTGCAGGTCCGGCAAAATTCATCGAAATACCAAGGCTGTAGCCTCTGGAAATATTTTAGCGGCCACAACGACTTTTCCTTCAAATCAGATGAAATACAACTGAATGTTATCCTATTGAAGAATATGCATGGAAGTTTATAATATGTTTATATATCCTTGCAATAAGAGAATGTTGCAAGCAATAAAGATATTCATGAAAAGTAGCAACCTTATTATGATGTTTTCTGGGGGCAAACCAACTATTACTTTTTGGAATAAAGTGCATCCTAATGCTGTCGTACGCATGGGAAGTTGCAATATATTGCAATGTCATTGCAATAAGGAATGTTTCCAGCAAGGGAAAATTCGCCAAAGTAGCAAGACTATAGCCTGGGGACTTTTTCTCTTGGCAAAGAAACTTGTCCTTCAATCTTGATAAAATGGAGTAGTATATTGGCCTTTATATCACAAATATGCAATAGAAATTCCTATATATTGCAACGTTCTTGCAATTTAGGAACGTTGCAAGCCAGGCAAAATTGCAAGAATGGAAAGGATATAGACTAAAGATTTTCTGTCGAACAAACATTTCCCTCAGACTGGATAATCATTATGCATACGAAATTGCAATATATCGGTTTTCATGCAACAAGTCAATGTTACAATCAAACCAAAATTCACCAGAAAGCAAAACAATAGCCTAAGGATTTATGCGTAAGCCAATTGATCTTCCTTTCGAACTGGATGAATCGCTGCTTATTGGCTCGCCAGTAACGAATCGCGGAATATTGCTGATTTATACCCTTACGGTCACAAAATCAAAGCAATTATGCCTTAATGCTCTATATAATGTCGAATTGATATACGGTAATTCTCAGTATGAAGTTAACGTTGAGTGAGCGTTATTTTCAAGTTGAATATGTTTTTAATTTTTGGTGTAATTTGCTTCAAATAAAACTTATTAATCCAACATGTTTTTATTATCCCGATTATAATCCTTCCTTCCTTATGCATTACTGAATAATCATTAGATGTTCTGGTATCATAAAATTATGATGAATTACTCATCAATTTCAACGGACGAGTTTAGGAAGAATCTGTGTATGATCTGTTTAATAAATTTTAGGATGATATTTTAAACTCTAACTATATTATGGTTTGTTAATCTTGAACGGCACTAACTGGGTAAAGATAAGTCATTACTTCTACTTATGAGGTTATTTTCATAGGATTCCCCACCCTCTCTTCTTAAAAAATAATGTAAACTGCATATATTTGTTTTCTGCTTGTGTTTGTTCCGAGTAAAAGATGGCGAGACCTATTATCGGCAGTGTCAGCAGAGTTGTCGGAACTACCAGCTATACAGCTTTTAAAGTTGATGAATAAAAGATAGTTTACTATTTAAAGTAGTCTGTAGTATGTTCAAAAACCTGAATTTAAATAAATCACCGTAATTCGATTATTTTATGCGAAGAACTGCAGCATTCTTGTCCAAAATAAGGTGTTAAATTTAATTTAGTTGGTATGCCTGGATTGTCGGAACTGCCAACCTATTTCAAGCTTTTAAAGCAAATGAATTAAAGGTAGTGTGTTATTTCAAGTAGTCTTTAGTACGTCCAGAAATATGAATTTTAACTAAATAACTTTGCATTCCATTATATTATGCTCAGAGCTGAAGTATTCCTGTCTAAATTACGGTGTTGAGAATCTGAGTAAGTAGGTATGTCTGTATCTTCATATCGTCTATGAACTGGCACGTCATTTTCCTTATCGGTGATTTTTGTGTAATTTCTCCTTTTTATCAATGATGTATTCCATGTTGATATTGTATTTAGTTATTCTAACATAACTAAAATGTAAAGTAACGAGGAAAAATTGTAACAAAGGTGATCTAGCTAGCTTTCACGCCCGATTTTGAAGATGCAGTTGGTATACTTATTTTCTCTGATTTCCTTAGGTGGCCAACAGATGGCGAAAGAGACTTGCTTATAGTCTAAAATCCTCTAAATTGTTCTGTGGAGAAAGTACTGCATGGTGAACACGTGGCCGCCCTACAGTATACGTAGAATTGACGACATAATCAAAGTACGATTTCATTAATTGATAATTTTGATAATATTTCATAACACAAGTATTGGAAAATTTCCATTGATCGTTTTTCAATATAGAAGAATGAAAATGAACTTGAAGTGAAACGAAATATTTAGCCTTCGACGAACACATGATAACTCCCTATAATCACGTGATCTTTAGAGTTTACTTTCATATGAACCATTGCCATATATGTGCACATTTCATTAACCTTCAAAATAAGTATATGAAAATAACCTGCAATTATTTCATTTCAAGTATAAGTTCTCAGAAGGCTATCATAATGAACAACAATAAACATAAAAATAACTTGGTAAAATTATACCATATAAATGAGATATTTATATGTGAACTGAGGACGAGAGAGAGAGAGATAAGGTGGGGTATTTTCCTTGACAATGATTGCTCTACAGTACATACTATAAATAAGAATTGCCTTATTATAATAGAGTTATTATGACCACTAGCGAAGTATTCTAACACGTTTGTGAAAGTATGCAAAATCTATTGATATAGAATGTAAATAGGGGAAATAAAATGAATGTTATATTTTAATGTTTGCCATCGTCGGGCACAGCAGTAGAAGATTCAGGGAATCCTTCGAGGTCATGCAAGCTGACCTAAATGTCGCATTACTGAGATGCAGCCTTTGACTAGGGAAGATCCTCCTCAGAGACTGCTTCCTTGGAGGTAGGCAGGTTTCCTGCCTGGATGGGGAGGTTGGCCTGAGGAGGGCCTGAACCTCAATGGCGGGGTGTCCTAAGGTGCCCCAACGAACCCGTATCCCTTAAGGGCACCTGTGACAGGGGGAGGACCTTCTCATAGGCTGCTTCCCAGGAGGGGCGTAGGTTTCCTGTGAGGCTGGGGAAGTGAGCTTTGGGAAGCCTTCCCTTAAGTGATTATCTTCAGTGATTATTGCTAAGTGATTATTTTATGGCTACACAATCGAGGAAAATTCAAAATATACTTCATAGAATGAGAGATGTTGAGAGGCCGCTGAATATTATTACAAACTGAATCTCTTTCCAATAAGATGTTACACAAAGATGCTACAGAGATTATAAGAAAAATTCAAGTATTTTAGTTTCCCTTAGATTTCGTACTTTATAATATATAGCATACCAACGTATTTTACTGTGGTCTACGACGTGTCTTCTTGAAAAAAAAAAGGCTTTCATTTCATACATTATCATAATTATTCATTTTTATTAAGGTACAGATTTAAATGAGGAATTAAAGATGATACGTTGATTTTAGTACCAACACTCAGGTTGTTTTATCTGTTCATTAATACTGAGATTATTATTCCACGTGTTGAAATCTCCCGATCATGAAAGTTTGTATAACATAGTTCCTGGCAGGTACGAGTTATTCAGCAATGATCCGGAGAAAATGGAAGAACTTGAAGGGAATTTTCATTCAGAATCTATATTTAATTTGTGTTTTGATTAAAAATATAGGAATAGATATAATTTTCATGAATAATTAAAATGTCAAATTAAATTCAGTGTTTGTGTGTGTGTTTGCGTATGTATGTGTGTCATCTCACCTGCATTACATCATACCCACCATTTTATAGTTTGTGTAGTAAAAAAAAATCATAAATAATCTAGACAATATCTTCGTGCAGAGCTCTTCTTTAGGATTACCAGAAAACCTTAAAACCAATGTCTGTAGACCTTCGGATCTTGAGTAAAACCATATTTCGATGGACGAAGAATATGTAAATATGGGGATAAACAGCCGCCGTGACGAAGACGAATTGGATCTGGTTCAATATTGTCAAATAATAAAACAAATGCCACGGCAACATTCAAATCAAATATCTATATGTTTTTCTGTAGTACTGAAGCACAACCTGTCCCATGTATGAATCATTTCTTGATGGTCACCCATCCAAGTGCTGTCTGCACTAATCCGTTTATTTATTTTACATTTACTCATTTATTCTGTTCGCTGTTTAGCTAAATCAAAGAGATTTCTTAAACGTTCTACGTATTTCCCTGTAAACTTCGTTAGCGAAAAAAATACAAAAAAGCAAATTCGTGTCATATTATGAGTAAATAAGAAATGATTAATGAGATTGGAGAATTCTATTAAAAGGAATTCTTCTCTTTTATTGACGTAAATTTCAATAATTCATTTACCTTACATCAAAGCAACATTTATTTCCCAAATTTTAAAAAAGTAACAGATATTTGCCCAACTTAGGTAAAAGTTAATTTGGTTAATTTCAATAATTTTCCTTCGTACGAAGTGACGACAATCCTCAGTTATTCATGAAACGGTAATTCTTCAGCTGACATCCATCCTTTTGCCTCACTGCACTGGGCTGGTCCTCGCGATCCGATGGAATGCCCTCTTTCGTTCGTTGATTAATTCCTATTTTCCACGTTGCGGAGGGTTAGGCCTGGGTGTGTTCGAACCGACCCCACAGCATTCATGATCTGGGTCAGCGTCACAGTCCACTATAAGTCTCCAGCAGTAGCCTGGTGGGAAGTCATCGTCGTCTGAAAATGAAAAGTTGATAACTGTACCTTTAAAAAGAAGTATTTTTCAAGCATCAAATTATGCCGGATAGATCATCGGAGATTATTGTTATTACTGAGGATGAAATTGATTGCTACGTCATCTGCATACATTTGGCATAACCTTTATTCAATCTTTGTTAAGATATCTTGTTCTCTGTTTACACTATAGATAAAAATCTAGCTAGACCTGGAATGCTCTAGTCGTGAGACTTACCCTAAAGCATGTGTACATTACACCATAATTTGCTCTCCTTAGAGCTTCGTTAGAGTGGCATTAGATTGAATATACCGAGACTGCTCTACCGTTAGTGTACACTGGAAGTCTCAGTCAGACTCGAGACTTGAGTGTGGTGAGATGTCGCAGGTCAGGTACTTACTTAGTCATAATGAAGGATTTGAAGAGAAAGGAGAGAAAGAGACCAGTGCGTGGGTCAGGAAATGGATAGCCAGGCGAGATGAAGAAGGAGCACATGTAAAGCTTTTAAGAGAATTGGTTGCTGAAGATGCAGTATCCTATATGAACTTTCTACGTATTGGTTGTCTTTGGTATTTCTTTTATAGTACTTGCCTTCTTTTCTTTATTGCGGTAATGCACCAACAACACATCCCAGAGTTCTGGGAATCTTTCTTATTGCCGTATTAGTGACATTGTCTGATCATTATCCCATTTCCATTTTCACTGGACGTCATTTTACCCACGTTGCACAGCAGT
>NC_087200.1:132154076-132181576 GCF_015104395.2 Macrobrachium nipponense
TGAGGATCACAGTCGGAAACCGGGTTTTTGGATAGGGGGAAATTACAAAAAGAGTGAAATACAAGAAGTGTATTCTAGCATGTCCATGATACTTCCGCAAGTTCTGCTTTTGATTAAGGCAAGGCTTACTGAATGCTTTTAAGGTAACATTGTGCACAAATAAAAGTGAAGACGTGGTAACCTTGAATATGTACAGTGTTGGGCCAGGTGAGGAACAGGAGTTCATGGCTAGGCAAAGTGGTGGGTCTAGGAGGGTAAGCCCTAAACCCCCTCCGTCTAGGTAAGGCCCTGGCACCCTAGGTTAGGTTGAGCTAGGAGGCAACCCTATCATTTTGGTTCACAGTGCCCTAACTAAAATTAGGTGTGGGTCCAGTTAAGCATTCCCCCACAGGTAGATATATTCTCAGCGCCCTGTGTTAGGTTAGGCGGACATCCAGAGTTCGAATTTTCTTATTCACGATTATAGTTTCTCTCCCTCTCAAAATATATGTTTCTATATATATGTATGTATATATACTTACTATATACATATACAAGAACTTTCTTGAAGTATTTTCAACGCATCTTCCGGGAACAACGTAATACAGAGCACAACACTAGTGAGCAAGAAAGCTCCCACAGAAGAAAAATGAAGAAAACATATTACAATTATATATATATTATTAATATATATATATATATATATACACATATATATATATATATATATATATATATATAATTATATATATACACATATATGAGTGAAAAGCCACAATAATGTATATGAGACTATTTTTGGTAATACAAAAAAATTCAGAAACAGGGAGTTTTCGACCATTTGCACAACGGTCCTCTTCAGCCAGCTGAATAAAAATACTTGCTTTTCTTAAAATAACAAATTGAAACTATTTTTGCGAGTACAGAAAAACCATCGAACAACTTTCGCCGTGAATATAGCAGTCAAGTCAGGTTTTTTTATTCACCATATCTGTGAGCCAAACGTTGTGTTCATCTTAATTAACGGCTATCTCTCGATCGCACGGTGCTCATTACTAGTGACTATACTCTGTTTTTTTCCATCTGTCCATCCGCCTGTGGTGTTTTTGTATGGTAACACTGCGTCCCGGGCTTTAGATAGTTACATTCAGCTTACATTCAACGATTATAGTAACATCTTATTAGTTCCACGCTGGACGAGGTGGTTTCGAGCTGGGCTGCCAATCCGGTCGGTCCAGGTTCGATTCCCAGCTCGGTCAACGCGGAATCAGAGAAATTTATTTCTGGTGATAGAAGTTCATTTCTCGATTTAGTGTGGTTCGGATCCCACAATAAGCTGTAGGTCCCGTTGCTAAGGTAACCAATTGGGGTTTCCTAGCCACGTAAAAATATCTAATCCTTCGGGCCAGCCTAGGAGAGCTGTTAATCAGCTCAGTGGTCTGGTAAAAAACTAAGATATACTTCTGAACATCTTATTTCGAATATTAACGGTGTAATTCGCATCCAGTATATTATTAAAACACTTTATTACCTAAAGCCTACACATAGCGTAACTATCTAAAGCCCGGGACGCAGTGTTACCATACAAAACCACCACAGGCGGATGGACAGATGAAAAAAAACAGAGTATAGGTGATTCTTGGGTGGTGAGCGACTTTCAGCATCGGTGCCTGCTCATCTCCATCATCTCTCCCCGCACAGGTTGTCGAAGTGGTGGCAGTTGTCGCAGAAACAACAGGCACCGATGCTGAAGGTCGTTCAGCACCCACGAATCACATAGTTACCAGTACTGAGCACCGTACGGTCGAGAGACAGCCGTTAAGAAGATCGCAATGTTTTGGTTCGATACGGGAAACAGCCATCACATGACCACTATATTCACGCCGAAAGTTGTGCAATGGTTTTCTGGAATGCTGCCGCAAAATCTTTTTTCAATTTTTCTTTTTAAGAAAACAAGGTATTTTTTTATTCAGCTGGCTGAGAAGGACCGTTAAAGAAACGGTCGAAAGCTCCCTGTTTTTTAACCTTCTCACAATATTGTTGCTTTTTTTAATTCTGGCCACGGCACAGTGATGCACAATTACATCTATCTATATATATATATATGTTATATATACTATATATATATATATATATATATATATATATATATATATATATATATATATATACACACACATATGTACGTCCGAATGTTTACGTGTGAGAGTTCATGCAAAATATAAGTCTCCGGACCCGGTCAGATATTATTATCGTCTTAAAAAAAATTATAACCAGTTACCTGAAGCAGGAACTGGTGTCCCGAAGAATTTTCCTAGAGTGAGTTCTGTTATTTGTAGCTTTGACGGGGAATATCCTGTTTTTGCTGCCTGGTTAAAAACAGGTGTTTATGTATTATCATTCATAGACTTTCTGAGACATTCAATAATACCTTTATACCTAAGTTTTTTATATTCCTTTGTGGGTTAAGTGAGAACGTGGTATTTGCTTATATATATATATATATATATATATATATAAATATATATATATATATATATATATATTATATATATAATATATATATATATATATATATATATATATATATATGTGTGTGTGTGTGTGTGTGTGTATATATGATATATATATTATATATATATATATATATATATATATATATATATATATATATATATATAAAGATATATATATATATATATATATATATATATATATATATATATATATATATATATATATATATATATATATATATATATATATATATATATATATAACATATACTATATATATATATATATAATATATATATATATTTATGTATGTAGAGTGTGCGTGTGTGTGTGTGTATAGGGACATGGTGTTTAGTCCCCATAGGTGGATCTAGTGAATCATCAGCAGCCAACTGTCTGGTTCACCTATGCCCTGGTATGGGTTGAGGTGGGAGTTGGCTGCTGATCACATGTCCGGCCTGAAGGCCTTTGCATGACAACAATAATCCATCCCCTGACTCTGCTGCTTAAGCAAGATTTAAAACCTTTGAAGATACTACGTCTACGTTTCTCTACATTTCTCCCCATATCATTTCTTCTTATATCCTGTATACTGAACAAATAGTTCACCTTAACATGTTCATTATTTCTTTCATTCATAATTAACCTCTACAATTTACTTCCGAGATTTCACGAAAAGGCCCTTACATACATTGCTACTTTGGCTTCTGTAGACATCCAAAGGTTTTTGCCTCGTACACACATAATTAATTCGAAAAGACCAAATCAGCAACATCCATTTTCCAACCATCCATAATAACATAAAATGTTCCATTTCCTTGGTTTCATTTGCTCCAATAAAAAAAAACCTTACTCCCGCTCTCATCTACTCATAATTTTTCCTCTGGCAACACTTTCACTCTTTCACTAGTTTCAGCTGTTCCTCTTTACTATCCCTAAACACTGCTGTATCATCTGCAAATATTAACTATACCATACTCCTTTCACAGAGTTTTTTTCTTATCCCACAACTTTTGACTTGCATATAAATTTCTTTAACCTGACCTGTCACATAAGTTCACCCACAAAAATATTAAAATGCCTTGTAGACACAACCTTGTCTGATACCCACGTCTATACTTACCCAGTCAGTTTGACATCTGTAGGTTATAACCCAAGTATCATTTCTACCACAAAATGTTCTACACACATGCACGCACACACACACATTATATATATATATATATATATATATATATATATATATATATATAATATATATTATATATATACATATATATATATATATATATATATATATATATATATATTATATATATATATATATATATATATATATATATATATATATATATATACATATACATATTATAATAGCTGACTCAAGAAAATATGAAACGTGATGAATAATAAATTAATACAAGAGGGGTTATTTTCTATATTAAAGTCGCGCGTCCTCCGATTCTGGTAGTAGGCTATATGATTAAGTCGATATTCTTGGTGTCGTCGGTCAGGGATACATTTTCAGAAATAATTTTCTTAATGGAATCCTCTTCTTCACGGTAATGAGAACTCATGAAGGCTTTGTAATACAGCTTGATTTCTCCAGGGCTGTGTGGACTTCCTTATTTATTAATTTATTTGAATATCCGTTATTCACAAGTACTTGGGAGGCGCGGTCGAGTTCCTGGTGAGTGTCCTGCCAGGTCGGGCAGTGGGAGAGGGCTCTCCTGACGAAGGCCCTGACGGTGGTGCTTTTGAATCTGGCGGGGCACTCGCTGTCACCGGTGGGGCAAAGTCCTAGATTAGTCTTCTTTGTGTAGACGAAAGTACGGAGACCGTCTTCCGTCTTGCTTACAAGGACGTCGTGGAAGGGGAGCCGATTATTGGAGCTGTATTCAACTGTGTAATTCAGCACACTGCACTGCTGAAATACTTGACGGAGGGCTTCTACCTCATCCTCGGTGTCGACTTGCACAAAGATTTCGTTAATATAACGTCCATGTCTGCGGGGTTGCTGCGTCCTGGCAAAGACCCGTTCCTCCACGGTGCCCATATAAAAGTTAGCGAAGAGGACCTCCAGTGGGGAGCCTATCGCCAGACTGTCCTCCTGGCGGAACATCTGGCCACGGTTCCTCAACGGTAACAGAGAGTGTCTCGCCAGATTCAAAAGCACCACCGTCAGGGCCTTTGTCAGGAGAGCCCTCTACCACTACTCGACCTGGCAGGACACTCACCAGGAACTCGACCGCGCCTCCCAAGTACTTGTGAATAACGGATATTCAAATAAATTAACAAGTAAGGAAGTCCACACAGCCCTGGAGAAATGGTACGGTAGTGAGAGCCCACAGCCCCACCCCCAGGATAATATTAAGCTGTATTACAAAGCCTTCATGAGTTCCCATTACCGTGAAGAAGAGGACTCCATTAAGAAAATTATTGCCAAAAATGTATCCCTGACCGACGACACCAAGAATATCGACTTAAACAATTATTAACAGAATCAGAGGATGCGCGACCTTATTATGAAAATAACTCCTCTCCACAGGTACAAGACCCCCTGAAGCAGACGCATGTAGTGTACCAGTATACATGCCCAGTCCGCGAATGCAGCGGCGCCTACGTAGGTATGACTGCCATGCGCCTGTTGAAGAGACTCATGCCACGCCGAAGAGAAGGCTATCAAGAATCACGCCCGCACCAAACATCAAGAGGCCATCTCCCGGGATATCATCATACAGAACACGAAGATCATAGGTAGATACCCATCGGTTGCACCTGCTGGAGGCGCATCTCATCCAGCAAATAAAACCTACACTGAATACGACGCAGGAAGAATTGGTCCTTCCTACGAGTATGAGAAGACATGACACCACCGATCACGACAACTCTACAGAAAACAACGCCCCTGAAAGAGGTACCCACCAATGAAAACGAAGACTTACCGCCACCAGCCAATAGGAGATTAGCATGGGGCAGACCCCCTGTTGTCAACCCCAAATATAAGGAGGATGGACACCACACCAAGAATACCACCTACGGGCCGAACAAAGGAAAGGCCCGTTCGTGTTCGCTCAATACAACAACAAACACACCAAGATCAGTCCACCCTCAGCTTCCCAGCCCAAGGATGTCTGGCAGCTCAAGACGAAAGCTCGCTTTAAGAAAGATAGAGACAGAGAGAGAGACAAAATCGATTGTTAATGACTTTGATGACTATGGTATCATAGTTTATCTGTAAAATTCAAATATATACACCTATTTTGACACTGTATTTGATCATGACCTCTATAGGCGCTCTACTAGCCTGTTTAAGTAGCACGGAAAAAGCTACTACTCATAAAATAGAGAAGAATCTCTACAAGTGTAGTCTGCTTCCTAAGTACAATAATAATAATAATAATAATAATAATAATAACAATAATCACAAATCACCCTGCGCCCAATTAGATGACCACAGGAAGAACATACTTAATACTAAAAGACAAGAGTAAGGGAAATATAGCCAGTAACTACAGGCCTATCACCTGCCTACCAATATTGTGGAAGTTACGAACAGGTATCATCAGTGAAAGGCCATACAACTACCTAGAGGAGACAAACCCCATCCCCCACCAACAGAAACGCTGCAGAAGGAAGTGTAAGGGCACAAAAGACCAGATCCTGGTAGACAAAATGGTAATGAAGAACAGTAGGAGAAGGAAAACCAACCTAAGCATGGCATGGATTGACTATAAGAAAGCCTTCGACATGATACCACACACATGGCTAATAGAATGCCTGAAAATATATGGGGCAGAAGAAAACACCATCAGCTTCCTCAAAAATACAATGCGCAGCTGAAATACAAAACTTACAAGCTCTGGAATAAGACTAGCAGAGGTTAATATTAGGAGAACGGATCATCCAGAGCGACTCACTGTCCCCACTACTCTTCGTAGTAGCCATGATTCCCATGACAAAAGTACTGCAGAAGATGGATGCTGGGTACCAACTCTAGGAAAGAGCCAACAGAATTAACCATCTTATGTTCATGGACGACATCAAGCTGTATGGTAAGAGCATCAAGGAAATAGATACCCTAATCCAGACTGTAAGGATTGTATCTGGGGACATCAGGATGGAGTTTGGAATAGAAAAATATGCCTTAGTCAACATACAAAAGGGCAAAGTAACAAGGACTGAAAGGATAAAGCTATGAGATGGGAGCAACATCAAACACATAGATGAGACGGGATACAAATACCTGGGAATAATGGAAGGAGGGGATATAAAAAACCAAGTGATGAAGGACACGATAAGGAAGGAATATATGCAGAGACTCAAGGCGATACTCAAGTCAAAATTCAACGCCGGAAATATGATAAAAACCATAAACACATGGGCAATGCCAGTAACCAGATATACAGCGCAGGAATAGTGGAATGGACAAAGGCAGAACTCCGCAGCATAGACTAGAAAACTAGGAAACATATGATAATACACAAAGCACTACACCCAAGAGCAAATACGGACAGACTATACATAACACGAAAGTAAGGAGGGAGAGGACTGCTAACTATAGAGGACTGCGTCAACATCGAGAACAGAGCACTGGAGCAATGTCTGAAAATCAGTGAAGACGAGTGGCTCAAGAGTGCATGGGAAGAAGGACTGATAAAAGTAGACGAAGACCCAGACATATACAGAGACAGGAGAGTGACAAACAAGACAGAGGAATGGCACAACAAACCAATGCACGGACAATACATGAGACAGACTAAAGAATTAGCCAGCGATGACACATGGCAATGGTTACAGAGGGGAGAGTTCAAGAAGGAAACTGAAGGAATGATAACAGCGGCACAAGATAAGGCCCTAAGAACCAGATATGTTCAAAGAACGATAGATGGAAAAAACATCTCTCCCATATGTAGGAAGTGCAATACGAAAAATGAAACCATAAACCACATAGCAAGCGAATGTCCGGCACTTGCACAGAACCAGTACAAAAAGGCATGATTCAGTGGCAAAAGTCCTCCACTGGAGCCCCTGTAAGAAACATCAGCTACCTTGCAGTAATAAGTGGTACGAGCACCAACCTGAAGGAGCGATCGAAGACGATGATGCAAAGATCCTCTGGGACTATGGTATCAGAACAAATAGGGTGATATATACCAATAGACCAGACGTGACGTTGACAAAATCAAGAAGAAAGTATCACTCATTGATGTCGCAATACCACGGGACACCAGAGTTGAAGAGAAAGAGAAGGAAAAAATGGATAAGTATCAAGACCTGAAAATAGAAATAAGAAGGATATGGGATATGCCAGTGGAAATTGTACCCATAATCATAGGAACACTAGGCATGATCCCAAGATCCCTGAAAAGGAATCTAGAAAAACTAGAGGCTGAAGTAGCTCCAGGACTCATGCAGAAGTGTGTGATACTAGAAACGGCGCACATAGTAAGAAGAGTGTTGGACTCCTAAGGAAGGAGGATACAACGCGGAACCCCACACCATAAATACCACCCAGTCGAATCGGAGGGCTGTGATAGACCGAAAAAAAAATTCAGTGAAGGGAAAGCATATCCGTCACTTATTATTATTATTATTATTATGCTTATTATTATTATTATTATTATTATTATTATTTATTTATTTATTTTTTTTTTTTTGCTCTATCACAGTCCTCCAATTCGACTGGGTGGTATTTATAGTGTGGGGTTCCGGGTTGCATCCTGCCTCCTTAGGAGTCCATCACTTTTCATACTATGTGCGCCGTTTCTAGGAACACACTCTTCTGCATGAGTCCTGGAGCTACTTCAGCGTCTAGTTTTTCTAGATTCCTTTTCAGGGATCTTATTATTATTATTATTATTATTATTATTATTATTGAGGAGCTTACATAGTCTGTTCTTTTCTCTCCAAGAAAGACAAACATCGGCCTAATAAAGTGGCAGGATGCAGTAACCATGAAACATCCATCAGAAAGATAGAAAAAAAAAACTCTATAGAGACTGAATTCAGCTGATACAAATATTACCTTCAATACTACACTCTTGAAAAAGGGTCTTGTATCTACATATATTATTGTTATTATATATTATCATTGTTGCTATTATTATTATTATAAACTTTACCTTCTTTCTGGGTGTGATGTAGGAAACCGTAAAAACATACAGGACGAGAAGGGAGAACACCTTCATCTTTGGGAACCAGTAAAAAAAAAAAGACACACACCAGGAAATCAGTTAAGTAAAATTGTTGTAATCTGTTTGCGACAGATTATGAAATCTCTCTCTCTCTCTCTCTCTCTCTCTCTCTCTCTGCTATATGTAATAAGTAAAGATTTTCCTGTAATTCATGCTATGTAAAAATTAGGATTTTACATACATGCTACCGAAAGTAACCGTTAAAAGCATTATAAGAAAATTTTGCTAAATCATTTCAACTCCATAAACTGCGACAGCGGAGTTTTTTTTTTTTTTTCTTTCTTTCTTTTGGTTGGGATGATAATAAATGTTTCAAACATTCATTAAAATCTCTTAACTTTTACCTTTTCAGTGAAAATGACACTTTTCATTAACCATACAAAAGACACAAGAGGCACTTCAGTAAAGTGTTGGACATGACCTACTCAAACCACACCATTCATCTTTTGTATTGCAATGACTCTCATGTTTTCTGGATATGAGCTCTTCCATTCCAGTGCCTCTCCATCCCCTCATATACAGTACTGTCAAGGTCTTTGTCTTCCCAACTTCGGAGTTATACATTTTTTTATTCACCAGCCTATCGGCCTGCGTTCTTTGAACGAAAAAGAAGTATCCCAAAGGTTTCTGATAAATACTGTCACCCTGTTACATAAGTTCCAATTAAAAACATTCATTATCGTAATATGAAAGCCAATGAAGAAACTTTCTCGCACCAGATTCAAACTGAGGTTAGGAAGGGTAATCGCACTGATATGGAGCTACAACCATAACTGGTTCTTAAACTGAACCCAACTAACCTCAGTTCGAAGCTGGGTTGGAAAGGTTTTTTTTTTTTCCCTCTCTCTCTCTATTCGTTTTCTATTTAAACGGTTGTTGTAAAAACACATTAAAAATACTAGAAAGTATTAAATGCGAATTATTCGGCGGATATATATATATATATATATATATATATATATATATATATATATATACATCAATGAGGAGAAGGACATAAAGACTTGCTAAATTTATTCCCGACGTTTCGTATTGTCTTCATTACATTTTCGAGGGCTGTACAAAATAGATAACATAAAATAAATTACAATAAAGCTAAGAATTTGAAATTTAAAAGTTGCAAAATGATTAAAAACTTAAAATATTAAAAAGACTAAAAGGACACCTTTAAAAACAAAAAAACGTAAACTAAACAGGACAAGAAATTATTAAAATAAGTTAAAAAAATAAAACACGAAAAAAATAATTAATAAGAAATATTCAAGTAAAGTAAAACTGGACCAACCTATTCAGCGGCAATGCCAAGACTGGAGATAAAAGGAAGAAACTAAGAGAGGTACAGTGTGCCGGCAGAGGTTTGGCTGTTCAACAAGGGGACGAGTCGTTTGATCATTAACGATTCTAAGATTGTCAAATCGTGGCAGTTGGAAGCTCGTCCTACAACTGTAAAGTCCTTGTTTTCAATGGAGGTTTTACATATTTTCGAATGATTTCTAATATTAGAAAACTCTGGGTTTGCAATTTTGCTGCCTGTCCTAACTTACTCCACGATTTGAATCTATGCGTACCTCCAGAAGCCTCTTGGTGGATCCAATATAAGTTCCTAAATTACATTCAGGACAATTATAACTATACACACACCCGGAGGACATATAAGGGCACAAACGATCTTTAAACTTGAATAATGACCCAATGGTAACAGGATTAATGGGAATCAAATGAACCTTAATAGCTCCAAACTTATTTTGGATATGTTGGGAAAATGTATTCCTAAAAGTATCATCTAATAAAAAAGGGAACTTAGCATAAAAATTCAATTTAGGAACATTAAAATTTGTAATTCTTAGGGAGAAGTACTTGTCTAAAAGCAAGCGAAGTGTCTTAAAGACCAGTTCAGATGGGAAGCAGTTTTCTTTAAAATATTTGCATAAAAAGGCGATCTCATCTTGGAACAGAAACCAATCAGAAGTTAGCGTAAGAGCCCTGTGGAGGAGAGTAAAAACAGAATTAATTTTAAAATTAAAAGAACCGAAACTATAAAAATTTGACCCTAAGCCCGTGAACGTTCTTTTCCTAAAAATCGTGGTGTTAAAAATATTATTTTGTCTTAAAACAAGGACGTCTAAAAAAGAAAGTTGATTTTCATTTTCTTTTTCCAGGGTAAACTTAACGTTGGAATGTTGTATATTTATAAACTCAAGAAAGGAGTCAGCATCATAATTACATATAAAAAGGGCAAAGGCATCATCAACATATGCTAGGAACGGGTTATATTTCGAACACTGCGAGTTAAGTAAATATACGTATCACTATTAACAGGGACACTACATATAATATTCAAGAGTACATTCCCCGGAAGAATAACGCAATTATCTTACGAAACGCAGAAAGCAATCGGGGCCGGGCGTGAAAACATGATCACTTACAACGCTTTTAAAGGGGGAGATATATTTTCTGTTTTAGTTTCACGACCGAGGATGTGAAGGATTCGCTACTGGTCGAAATTTCCAAGGTTAACAATTAGATTGCCAGGGCCAGTGGCAAAGCCTCACATAGTAAGCTTTTTGGGAATACGGAAGATATTCTATCAATTATTGATTCAGATAGGATATTTCAGTGCGACGTTAGAGGGTGAAATAGATGGATACTAGAGAATTAGAATGATCTTTTAGAGACACATTAGGGCCATTAATTAGATATTTTAGGAATATTCGTCTTAAATGATGTAGACAGGTTTATATAAGTAGAAATAAACCTTTATTCTTTAAATATAACACTTTAGAGTCATCTTCGGGTATTAATAATATAGGTCTCTGGGTATATTTTTACGTGGAAAGGTAACCCAGAAATTTGATTATCTCCTTAAACAGTTACGCTATCGAGCCTGAATTTTAATTACAAGGATTTTTCAGATTTCTGCGTAATCATTCTGAATATACCGTTTACGAAGTTAAAAGACAGATACAACCGGATATTTCGTATAAGTGCGGACTTTGCGTTCCGTTTTTTTTTTCGTACACTGCGCCAGTCTCCGTGAAATAATAAGGAATATACTATAGGGAATTAAAGAGGTTTTATCAGTACACCATTTACACAGGAGAGATCAGTGGGTAACGAGATAATATTTATAATATTTCAAAAGACGGAATGTTCAGATTGGAAGTCAGGTAGTAAGAAGAGTCATAACTTATAACGAAAAAGTTCGGGTAGTATCCTACTCGAAACCGAAAATAAATCTTATCAAAGGCATGGGTATGTAACTACAAAACACCTGACTGTGAGTCCCTATACTGAGTAAAAATAAACTTTATCAAAGTCAGGGATGACGTACGCACTGCCGAGCCGGAGAAACAGAGGAGAAAAAAAAAGGAAATTTTAGATACTGAATGTCACGAAGAATAGCTGGAGAGAGAGAGAGAAGTCGATAGAGGCTATATTCGCGATGTGCATATATAAATTTAGAGATTTTAGAGGAGGAGGAGGTAAACGTCCCGACGTTGAAAACAATTAAAGGGGACATGATTCGCAAAAAAGCAGTGAACCGAGTCTATTTGGGGTCGGGGTGGGGTGGTTTTATTCCCGTAGAGTTAACGTGACATCACGGGGGCATAAGGGTGGAGTCGATTTGGGGTCGGGGGTTGAAATGATGGGTTTCCCGTAGAGTTACGTGACGTCACCGGGGTAAAAACTGGAGTCAATTTGGGGTGGGGGGGGGGGTGTTTAAATGGTGGTTTTATTCCCGTAAAGTTATGTGACGTCATGGGGGGTAGGAAAGGTGGAGTCAATTTGGGGTCGGGGGTTGAAAAGATGGTTTTATTCCCGCAGAGTTATGTGACGTCACAGGAGGTAGAAAAGTGGAGTCAATTTGGGGTCGGGGTTGAAAATATGGTTTTATTCCCATAGAGTTACGTGACGTCACAGGGGTAGAACAGTGGAGTCAATTTGGGGTCGGTGGTGGGGGGGGGGTTGAAATGTTGGTTTTATTCCTGTAGAGTTACATGAAGTCACGGGGGTAGGAAAGGTGGAGTCAATTTGGGGTCGGATTGAAAAATTGTTTTACTCCCGTAGAGTTACGTGACGTCACGGGGGTTAGGAAAGGTGGAGTCAATTTGGGGTCGGGGTTGGAAAAATGGTTTTATTCCCGTAGAGTTACGTGACGTCACAGGGGTAGAACAGTGGAGTCAATTTGGGGTCCGGTGGTGGGGGGTTTAAAATTAAAAGTTGGTTTTATTTTATTCCCGCAGATTTACGTGAGTCACAGGGTAGAACAGTGAGTCAATTTGGGGTCGGTGGTGGGGGTTAAAATGTTGGTTTTATTCCCGCAGAGTTACGTGACGTCACAGGGGTAGAACAGTGGAGTCAATTTGGGGTCGGTGGTGGGGGGTTAAAATGTTGGTTTTATTCCCGCAGAGTTTCGTGACGTCACAGGGGGGTAGGAAAGGTGGAGTCAATTTGGGGTCGGGGTTGAAAAAATAGTTTGATTCCCGTAGAGTTACGTGACGTCACAGGGGTAGAACAGTGGAGTCAATTTGGTGTCGGTGGTGGAGGGGGGGGGGGCGGTTGAAATGTTGGTTTTATCCCCGTAGAGTTACAGGTGGCCACGCCCCCACCCACCTTTTCGACCTCCTGTACGTACATGAGCTCATCAATAATGTGGAGTCGATTTGGGGTCAAGGGTGGCCACACCTCCTTTTACACCTCATCTACGTATATCAGCTTATAATCACCTAGTTGGTAGTCTATTTTGTTTGGGGTCGGGGGCGGGGGGTAGGCCACTCCCCCTAATATGAGCTCATGAACAAAAATGAGCTTGTAAGACAAATGGAGTCAATTTGCGGTCGGGGAGGCCACGCCCCCCGCCCCCCATCCCCCCCCCCCCCATATGAGCTCAAGTACGTACATGAGCTTATAATACAAATGGAGTCAATTTGGGGTCAGGGGATTTGGGGGGGTTGCCCCGCCCTTTTTAGGCCTCACGTAACGTACATGGGCTTATCAGGAGGGGGGAGAGGGGGTTAGCTTCACCCCTTGGGGGGAACGGGGCTAGAAAAAGTGAAGTCTATATGGTTTTTTTTTTCCTCTCTACTATTCGAATCTATATATTATCTATAATATATATATATATATATATATTATATATATCTATATATATATATATATATTATATATATATATATATATATATATATATATATTATATATAAAAAATATATACATATATATGAATAACTTGATCACGAAGTATATAAAACTTGATGTTATTTATAAATAAAGGTTTTTGCCACGAAGGAAAATTGAAAAGCGAGGTAGCCAAGAACTTTTGGTCTAGCACGACCCTTTACTAAGGCATAACTGATCATACAGAGGAAAAACATAGCAAAAGTAGGCTTAATATCCAAACCGACATTACAAGATTAGCAATAAGGTCGATTATTGCTAATCTTGTAATGTCAGTTTTGATATTAAGCCTACTTTTACTATGTTTTTCCTCTGTATGATCAGTTATGCTTTAGTAAAGGGTCGTGCTAGACCGAAAGTTCTTGGCTACCTCGCTTTTCAATTTCCTTCGTGGGAAAAACCTATATATATATATATATATATATATATATATATATATATATATAATATATATCATATATATATATAAACTATATATGTGTGTGTGTGTTTGTTTGCTGATATGTGTGGGCTATCTGACCCGCATTACATCATACCCACCCTTTTCTACATTGTGTAGTAAAAAAATTTCATTAATAACCTAAAAGATATCTTCGTGCAGAGCTCTTCCTAAGGATTACCAAAAAACCTTAAAACCAAGGTCTATAAACCATATTTCGATGGACGAAGAATATTTAAATATGGGGATAAACACGCGCCGTGAAGAAGACGAATTAGATTTGGTCCAATATTGTCAAGAAATAAAACAAATCCCACAGCAACATTCAAATCAAATATCAATATGTTTTTCTGTAGTATTGTAAGCACAACCTGTCCCATGTATGAATCATTTCTTGGTGGTCACCCATCCAAGTGCTGTCTGCACTAATCCGTTTGTTTATTTTACACTTACTCATTTATTTTTTTCTCTGTTTAGCTAAATCAAAGAGATTTCTTAAACGTTCTACGTATTTCCTTATTAACTTCGTTAGGGAAAGAAGTACAAAAAAGGAAATTCGTATCATATTGTGAATAAATAAGAAATGATTCATGAGATTGAAGAATTTTATTGAAAGGAATTTATCTCTTTTATTCATCTCCCTTACATCAAAGCAATATTTATTTCCTATATTAAAAAAAGAAACAGATATTTGCCCAACTTAGGTAAAAGTTAATTTGGTTAATTTCAATATTTTTCCTCCGTACGAATTGACGACAATCCTCAGTTATTCATGAAACGGTAATTATTCAGCTGACATCCATCCTTTTGCCTCACTGCACTGGGCTGGTTCTCGCGATCCGATGGAATGCCCTCTTTCGTTCGATGATTAATTCCTATTTTCCACGTTGCGGAGGGTTAGGTCTGGGTGTGTTCGCACCGATCCCACAGCATTCATGATCTGGGTAAGTGTCGCAATCCACTAAAAGTCTCCAGCAATGTCCTAGTGGTCGTGGTGAGTCATCGTCGTCTGAAAATGAAAAGTTAATGACTGTACCTTTAAAAAGAAGTATTTTTCAAGCGTCAAAATATGACGGATAGAGCATCAGAGATTATTGTTATTACTGAGGATGAAATTGATTGCTACATCATCTGCATAATTTGGCATAACCTTTATTCAATCTTTGTTAAGATATCTTGTTCTCTGTTTATACTGTAGATAAAAATCTAGCTAGACCTGGCATGCACTAGTGAGACTTACCCTAAAGCGTGTGTACATTACACCATAATTTGCTCTCCTTAGAGCTTCGGTAGAGTGGTGGTAGATTGAATATACCGAGACTGCTCTACCGTTAGTGTACACTGGAAGTCTCAGTCAGACTCGAGACTTGCGTGTGGTGAGATGTCGCAGGTCAGGTACTTACTTAGTCATAATGAAGGATTTGGAGAGAAAGAGAAGTGTGTGGGTCAGAAAATGGATAGCCAGGCGAAATGAAGAAGGAGCACATGTAAAGCTTTTAAGAGAATTGGTTGCTGAAGATGCCATATCCTATACGAACTTTCTACGTATTTGATGTCTTTGGTATTTCTTTTATAGCACTTGCCTTCTTTTCTTTATTACGGTAATGCACCAACGACAAATATCCCAGAGTTCTGGGAATCTTTCTTATTGCCGTATTAGTGACATTGTCTGATCATTATCCCATTTCCATTTTCACTGGACGTCATTTTACCCACGTTGCACAGCAGTTCTCTCCCTAGATCGAAAAAATCTATTTAAGTTCACAAATAGATCTAGAGCAGTCTCGGCACATGTTCTCAACCCCCTTGTCCACTACAACACTAGCTAGACTAAAACAACTCTACCGAAATCGGAGATTAGGTCTACCTAGAGCACTCTCACTGCTGTTTACATTTAGAGAGCTCTAGCTGGAGCAAATCTAGCTAAAATATCTACAGATAACATGTAAGAATGAATGGAAATACTTTTTAACAAATGAAACGCAGCTGATGCATCAATCAATTTTAACTGCAATGTTTGAAAAAGGTCTTCTTTGGTCTATCACAGTCATCCTATTTGACTGGGTGGTTGTTATCTCATTATTATTTTATTATCATTATTTTTTTTTTTTTTTTTTTTTTTTTTTTGCTCTATCACAGTCCTCCAATTCGACTTGGTGGTATTTATAGTGTGGGGTTCCGGGTTGCATCCTGCCTCCTTAGGAGTCCATCACTTTTCGTACTATGTGCGCCGTTTCTAGGATCACACTCTTCTGCATGAGTCCTGGGCTACTTCAGCGTCTAGTTTTTCTAGATTCCTTTTCAGGGATCTTGGGATTGTGCCTAGTGCTCCTATGATTATGGGTACGATTTCCACTGGCATATCTCATATCCTTCTTATTTCTATTTTCAGATCTTGATACTTATCCATTTTTTCCTTCTCTTTCTCTTCAACTCTGGTGTCCCATGGTATTGCGACATCAGTGAGTGATACTTTCTTCTTGACTTTGTCAATCAAATTATTATTATTATTATTATTATTATTATTATTATTATTATTATTATTATTATTATTATTATTATTATTATTATTATTATAAACTTTACCTCCTTTCTGTGCTGTGGTGTCGGAAATTATGAAAACCGACAGGACGACAAAGGCGAACACCATCATCGTTTGGAACCTGTAAAAAAAGACAGACAAGATAATCGATTGAGTACAATTGTAACCTTAATACAATAAGTAAATACTTTCTTGTAATTCATGTTACTTATAAATTATGGATTGTAAGTTTAATTTTACATCCATGATAGTAAACTTTAAAAGCATTATAAAAAAAATTTTCTCGTTTTGGATGATATGAAATGTGGCAAACATTCATTAAGATCTATTAATTTTTAACATTTCAGTGAAAATGACACTTCATCCACTATATAATGGACACAAGAGGCGCTTCAGCAAAGTGTTGGACATGACCTACACAAACCACTCCATTCACCTTTTGTATTGCTATTACTCTCATGTTTTCTGGATATCAGCTCTTCCATTCCAGTGCTCTCCATCGCCTTCTATTCAGTACTGTCAAGTTCTTTGGCTTCCCAACTTGAGAGTTATACAGTTTTTTTATCCACCAGCCTATTGCTCTTCATTTCTCCTCACGAAAGAACCACTTCACAGCATTCTGATCCATGCTCTCTCCTTTTTCTTTTCACCACTTCCATTCGAAACCTTGATAATCAAAAAACGAACATTTATGACGAAACTCCCTCCCAAGATTCGAACTGATGATAAGGAGAGGAAGTACATTTCTATGAAACCTGCAGCCATAACTGGTTTTCCAAATCCTCCAAACGAAAAAAAAATATTGGGGATATAAATAATTTAAATTGGGATTTAGTTAAATATATTATATGTATATATATACTATATAGGTATATATATATATATATATATATATACATAAATATATGTGATATATATATACTAATACATGTAAAATATATATGTATATATATGAGATATATATATATATAAGTATTATATATATATATATATATATATATATATATATACATATACATGTATTGTTGTATAGATAGATATCTATTAATTATATATTAATATAATAAATATATATAATAATATATAGTAATTTAAAGATAATATACTATAATATACATGTATATGTATGTCTATATATATATATGTGTGTGTGTGTGTATACATACTATATATATATATATATATATATATATATATATATATACTAACTAAATAATTTCAATTATTTATATCTCAGTATTTTTTCTGCCTTTTTCTGAAAACCTCAATGTTCGAAATAAGAATCGAGGAGAAGTAAAAGCCTTTCAACGCCGAAGTTCGGAGGAGTTTATATATATATATATATATATATATATATATATATATATATATATATATATATATATATATATATCCTAGCCACCTGGGGGGGCAAACAAGTACTTATGGGTGCCGGTCCCAAGCCCGGATAAATAGGGAGGGATGGTGTCAGAAAGGGCATCCGGCTGTAAAAATCTGTGCCAAAACCTCAGGGACATCGCCCTAACTGTGATAAGGCGAGGGCTACTGCATCAGGAGCGGGTGCAGCTAAAGAAGCGAGCTCACATTGGGTTAAGAGTATGTCAGCATAATATTGGGTCCATGACTGGGAGAGGTAGAGAATTGGCTGACTTGATGAGAGAAAGGAAAGTAGATGTTATGTGTGTGCAAGAAACGCGATGGAAAGGAAATAAAGCTAAAGAGTTGGGTGATGGATATAAGCTATACTATAGTGGAGCAAATAAACAAGGTAGAAATGGAGTTGGCATAGTACTGTCTAGTGAAAGAAGTGCATAGAAAGAATGACCGTATCATCAGATTGAAGATATGTTATGGAGGAGAGATTTTGAATATTATAAGTGCATATGCACCACAAGTTGGTTGCACAGAAGAAAAGGGAAATTTCTGGAGAGACATGGATGGAATAATGCAAGAACTGGAAGAACATGAGAGGATGATAGCGGGGGAAGATTTGAATGGCCATGTCGGAAGTGAAAATGAGGCGATTGGTCGGGTACATGGGGGCCATGGAATTGGGGAGAGAAACCCAGAATGAGAGAGTGTAGTGGACTTTGCTGTGTCATTCGACATGGCAATAGTAAACACATTCATTAAGAAGAAAAGGTAACACCTAACAACATATAGGAGTGAGGGAAGATGCTCCCAGATAGACTACTTCTTGTATTAAAGGATAAAGCTGGTGGAGGTCAAGAACTGCAAAGTTATTCCAGGCGACCATGCAGCCCCCCAACACGGAATGCTATGTATGGATTTGAAGTTAAAAAGGGAAAGAAAAACCAAAGCTAAAGGGATAAGGAAAATTAAATGGTACAAATTAGAGAAGGAAGGGGATAAGAAGAGAGAGTTTAAGAGGAGGGTTTGGGAGGATATTGATATAGGGATTGAAGATGTTCAAGAATGGTGGGCACGAAATGCAGCAGTACTAAGAAGTCATGGAAAGGAGCTGCTAGGGGAGACATCTGGTATCATATTGGAAGAAAAGGAGAGTTGGTGGTGGGATGAAGACATTGAGAAAGTAGTAAATGATAAGAAGGAGGCAAAGAAATTATGGGAAGAGTCACAGTCAGTGGAAGACAGAGATAGGTTCAGAGAGAAAAACAAGGTGGTGAAAAAGGTGGTAGCCCAACGCTAAAGCAAAGTCGTATGATTATGATGTATAATGAGCTGGGGACAAAGGAAGGATTAAAGAAGATGATCAAGCTATCAAAGGCTAGAAATAAGAGCACCAAAGATATTACACATATCAAACAAATAAAAGATCAAGATGGTGTAGTACTTAGAAAAGAAGAAGACATTGTAAAGAGATGGAAAGAATATTTCGAACAGTTGTTGAATGAAGAAAATAATAGACTAATAAGAGAGGATGGACAAGCGAACATTGGCATGGTAATGAGGTTTTCTAGGCAAGAGGTACTAATGCACTGAAGAAGATAAAGAATGGGAAGGCAACTGGACCAGACATGACTCCTGTGGAGGCATGGAAAGCATTAGGAGATGAAGGAAGTGGATATACCGTAGATCTTATGATAAAGATCCTTGAACGGGAAAAGATACCAAATGAGTGGCGTGGGAGTATATTGATCCCAATTTTTAAAGGGAAAGGTGATGTCCAAGAGTGTGGTAATTATAGGGGCATTAAATTGATGTCCCACACTATAAAGATACTGGAAAGGATGATAGATGCTAGACTGAGAGAAGAAGTACAAATAGGTAAAGAGCAGATGGGATTTATGAAGGGAAGGGGAACAACAGATGGTATATTTTGTCTGAGGCAACTAATGGAGAAATTCGGGGAAAGGCAAATGGACCTACATATGGTATTCATTGACCTTGAAAAGGCTTATGACCGAGTCCCGAGACAAGAGGTATGGAGGAGTCTGAGGGAGAAGATGGTGCCTGAGAAGTACCTGCGATTGATACAAGAGATGTACCGAAATGTATTTACCAGAGTGAGGAGCAGTGTTGGGGAGACAGTGGGTTTTGAGGTGAGAGTAAGATTACACCAGGGGTCGGCTCTGAGCCTATTTATCTTTAACATAGTGATGGATGTTTTAATAGAGGAAGTAAGGGAGTCAGTACCATGGAACATATTGTATGCAGATGATATTGTTCTGAGTGCAGAGGGCAGGGAAGATCTGGAAATGTAATAGGAAAGATGGAGACAAGTACTGGAGGACAAAGGAATGAGAATAAGTAGATCTAACACAGAATATATGTGTACCACCACTGAGGGGATGATAGAGAAAGTATTCAGCTTGGTGGAGAGCAAATAAAGAGAGTTGATAAGTTTAAGTATTTGGGATCTTTTGTTAATGCTAGAGGAAGTACGGAAGAAGAAGTAAAACATCGGGTACAGGCAGGCTGGAACAACTGGAGAGCGGCCTCTGGAGTTTTTTGTGACAAAAGAGTACCGCTTAAGTTAAAAGGAAAATTTCACAAGATGGTGGTAAGAACAGCAATGCTGTATGGTACAGAAACAGCAAGCATGAGAAAAACAGAGTGGGGTGTGTTGAGTATGTACATTCGACCGAGGCACTTGTGGAAAGACACATTCCTTTTGTGATATGAAAGAAGACGGTTGAGTAAACGCCAGGTGTCAGGAGAAAACCCCATCATAAAGGTATGGCACATATTTTAAATGACTTAGAAACAGTTGCCTTTGAAAAGAGAAAAGTGTGAAATGTATCTCTTTACTTAATATTGCTTTGGAAAGAGAGAAGTGTGAAATGTATCTCTTTACTTAATATTGTATTTGAAAAGAGAGAAGTGTGAAGTGTATCTCTTTACTTAATATTATGTTATGTATCTTTATTACAGATGGGCTCTATTCCATGATATTAGAGACGGGATTCTCTATCCTGACTAATACAATGAAACAATTGACATTTTGGGTCTGGGAGTGAAATGATAACTTAATAGTTTCTTTGTGGGTCAGACTTAGGTTTTTATCACTATGACTTATTAATCATTTTGTTATATTTTATGTTCATCTGTTTTGGGTAATAAATAGTATATTTTTGTATTTATGTGAGCTTAATAGCCTGATGACATGTTTGCAGATAGAGGGCGCCTGCTGTCAACAGGTAAGGTTTTCCAGTTTGTGTAGTTTTGTAAAAAAAAAAAAACGGGGGTAAGATATATATATATATATATAGTTATATATATATATATATATTATATGTATATATATATATATGTGTGTGTGTGTGTGCGTGTGTGTGTGTGTGTGTGTGTGTATGTAAGTAAATTATTCTTTTAAAACAGGATGAGTCTCAAGTATAAGAGGCTAAGGACTATATTTCGGTGGGACCAACATCCAACCTTTTCACTACTTGAAATAGGTGGAAGTTGGTCCATGGAAATATGGTCCTTAGTCATTACCCAGAGTATTTTCATGGGCCTTTTATACTTGAGACGTGTATATATATATATATATATATAGATATATATATATATATATATATATATTGATATACAAATATGAGTGGATGCTTGCACCTGTGTGAAGAACATGTAAATTAGAATATACTCAGTCCATCTTGGCGAGTTAGTTAACATTTGGGAGCTGACAGCATTATATTGTAGCGCCCACGTGGCAGGCCTACTGTCAAAACCTGCTTTCTCCCGCGATAAGTAACGCCGGAGGAAAAGTCACAAGGTGGAGAGAAAACACATTCTCTCTCACGTATTTAACCCAAACATCTCAACCACCGCTATTGTCACCTTCCATGTATTATTATCATTTTGTACATGGTTATTTCAGCTTTTCAGTAATGTACATAATTGTCAATCGGATATCTTGTATCCATCCATATGTAAATTTCTGTTCTGTGAAGAAACACGGATGCTTGTATTAATCCCTTCCTCGATCTGCCAAGAAGTCGGGACTACATTGCGGCTCGCATGAGCTATTGACCTGTGTGAAAGTTTTGAGACTAATTCTTATGGGCTGCTTTATGAGCAAGAGCCCGTGCTGACATACAGCTAGCTCAATCAGTAACAATATGTAAATAAATCTACTTAAATTATGCTCACTTAAAGGAAACAAAATCTGCGAAAGCTTTATTTGAAATTTTAAATATATACTGATGGTCATAAAACAGGGAACCTTCAAATCTAATGATAATGTTGAAGCTCTGATTATATATATATATATATATAATATTTATATATATATATATTATATATATATATATATATATATATATATATTATATTTTATTTATATATATATATATATATATATATATATATATATATATATGTATGTATGAGCATATCGATAATCCTTACCTTGCCATCTTTGAGAGTTCTTGCCGTAGGAAAAGCAACTACACTGGAGTGATTCGGAACAATTCTTCGGATGTCTTGCCTCTTTAAGGAGTGAAGGTCTTCTGTGATCTCGGCTCCCTTTGCGTGTGAATATAAATACTAAACCAACCTCACTTTCAAACAACAAAATGTTGGGGAAACCAAGGTGTTACAAAAACAGTTTCCTTCTTTTTCTTCTTCTCCGTCTTCTCAGCTTCATGCCTAATCAAAGTAGGTTTTTTATGCGACTTTTCCGGCTGTTTCTGGCTTGTGCCGGTTTCCCTTATAAAAACCAATAGTGCGAGGAAACGTCATGACGTGAATCCTGGCTGAAGTTAATCTTATGTTTCCTTCGTGGTCTTCATTTATGGACAATTGTCAGGAGTCTCTCTCTCTCTCTCTCTCTCTCTCTCTCTCTCTCTCTCTCTCTCTCTCCCCATCTTATGTGGCAGTGCAATTGATTCTGCGATATTTTGATAAATAATTGGTGAATTAGTCTTTGACAGGCACGAAAAAAGTGAAGTGCAGTTGCCTGTCAGTTGTGCAAGAGGATGGATAATTAGGTCAAAATGAAGATGAACTAGAAAAAGAAATTAAATCATGAAAACCAATGATTTAGTCTTAGCAAGTAATTCGGTGATAAAAAGTTTTATTGGTTGGAAGAAAAAATGAAAATGCTGAAGATACAAGAAGCAAAAGGTAATTCCTAAGAGCTATAAAAGTTTTTATGGTGAAAGTAAAGCTTATGCCTGAATGTTTTAAATATATTCGTTTGACTGTCTTGTTCAAAACAAATAAGTTATATTTTCCACATTTCCGATTCCTTCGATGTTCTCTGGTTTGCCTTTCGTATTGAATATTAAGACATTATTTTATCTTAATTTCTAATTCACACTTTTTACCTGTCACTGTTAAAAGGTGTTTAATTTGTTCTTCATCTTTTATACTTTCTGCTGTCATGAAGGCATCACCAGCAAAAAATAAAATTCCTATTTTTGCTAACTAATTTTTAAATCATTTTCCTTCCTCTTCAATATTTTATTAGTAAATATGTTATTTGTTTAGACAGTGATGATCCTGAATATCCTTGTCTTATTCTTCTTGTAATTTAACTTACTCTTGTCTCCAATATTTATGTTTGTAATTACATCTATAACCGTAGGGTGTATTCTATAACTTTAATTCTATGGTCATAGATGTAATTACAAACATATATATGGGAGACAATGGAAAGTTTCAAGTAAAACCAGAAAGATAAATTACAAGAAGAATAAGACAAGGAATCTCAGGACCATCGCTGTCTAAACAGATAACATATCTAATAATAAAATATTGAAGAAGAAGGAAAATGATTTAAAAATGAGTTTGCAAAAATAGAAATTTTATTCTTTGCTGGTAGCAGAAAGTATAAAAGATGAAGAACAAAATAAACTCCTTTTAACAGAAACAGGTATAAAGTGTGAATTGGAAATTAAGATAGAATAAAATCTTAATATTGAATATGAAAGGCAGACCAGAGAACAAGGAAGGAATCGGAAAGGTGGAAAATTAAACTTCCTTGTATTAAACTAGAGTCAAATGAATATATTTAAAACGCCAAAAAAGGTCATGCTTGAAAAGGCTCGAAATAAGCAAGCCTAACATACATAGTCATAGAGAAGAGCTGCAACAAAGCAATGATAGGAAAGCATTTCGGAAGTATAATGCACTTCCGTTATTTCTGTATGACACCAATGTACTGAATTCAAGAGAATAAGAAACAAAAAAATTACAAAGAATTGAAAATGGGGTATATTGGAAATAGGAGGTGCCACAAAAAGTAGGCTACAGCTATTGTCACAATACGAGGAGGAATAGGAGAATCTCCTATGAAGAAAATAGTAATATTTGGGAACCTTCTGTGTATAAACATTACCCCAAAATGGAAATAACTATGGAAAAAGATGATCATGAACATACAGAATAGGACAAAGATAGAAGTAAAATCCGAACTTAGACAGCTGAATAATAATTAGTCAGAAAAAACTTAGAAAATAGTGACTTTGAAAATATACAATACATAGATATGAGAAATTAAAAAATATCAGTTCTGTGACGACACTTTTACACCAATAAAAAAAAGTAACGACAATTTTACATCAGTGGAAAAAAAAAACATCCAATACATCAATTGAATACCATTTATAGACACGTAGTAGGAAGTGTTGACTCTAATTTCTCTGAAAATGTAGAAAAAGATCTAGTCAATTTTCTTTCATGGCTTACCATGAATACAGACAAGAAAGAAGCCCAGTAACTGAACAACACCGAGCGTTTGGAGATAGCACGAATGAAATAGTAGGAAAGCTTCATTCACTGAATGCAAAAAAGAAAAGGAAAAAAACGTTATATCATACGTGGAGAAAAAGACAAAAGAAAATAGAAGTAGGAAATACCGCAAACTAGGAAAACACTTAACGTTGCACAGGCAAGACGTTGAACATGAACTCTAGAGGAGAGAATTTGCTATGTTCGTCAGGCGGTGTCTCGTAAAGAGCTTCAAGGGGTTACTTGCGTAACTTCTTCAATTCTATGTTCTTTGGGTTATATATGTATATAATATATATTATAATATAATATATAAATAATATATATAATATATATATATATTATAATATATAAATATATACATACAACACTACACACACACACACACCACACAACACATATATATATAATATATATATATATATATATATATATATAAATATATATATATATATACACACGTATATTTACATACATAAATATATACATATATGTAAACACACTCAAAACCCTTCTTAAACCTGAAAGAATCAACACCTATTACACCCTCATGACTGATACCAAGATTTGAGGCTCCCCACTCCTTTGGCATAATTGTTACAAGATTAATATTTCTCATTACTGTACAAATGTACGAACTGTAATTCCATTTATATTTTCTTTATTATAATTTCCTCAATTCACTGTAAACTATGGAAAGGCATAATTCATAAAAAGTTAAATTGTTCTTAGATATTTTACATGAAAAGATAAAAGATTGCCAATCACAATCACTAACTTGGGAAGCAAATGAGGGGTTAAATAAGGACTAATGAGGTAATTAATATACTTGGACCAAATTCTGGGATGACATTCAATACGTGACAAAACACTGTTTCAAATTGTGTAACCGTTAAGTTTCCAAAGTTCCTTCCTGCTTGGTAACCAAAGAAAAGCGATTCTTCCATCAGTTCTCTCTCTCTCTCTCTCTCTCTCTCTCTCTCTCTCTCTCTCTCTCTCTCTCTCTCTCTCTCTCTCTCTCTCTCTCTCTCTCTTAAACACACACACAATCTACATTTCTTTATTCTTTTTTATTTAATTATAAAACGTTTATTACACATGCATAACTTCAGCTATTTACTGTTTTATTTATATGTGCTTCCATCACCTGTTGGTTTATATTAAGCCCTTAATATGCTGGCATAGGCACTTGCACTTTAGACTGCCCATAAGTGAAGAAGGCCAAGTGTGGGCCAATGGACCCGTGTGTGTGGTTGCAGTGATTTAAGTCATCATAAAAATTATCCTTATTTACAGGAAAAAAAAAAAAAACTTGTGGCATTTGTTTTAATCTGTTATACACATCTGTTCACAATCTATTCTCTGTTCATTTCGGGGCATTTTTGTTCTATGGCCACTTTTTGATTAGTCATAGCAATGTTCAGTCTATCGATTTCAACGTAGAGCCATATTTTATACCGAACAGTTTATTCCATTATCAGAACTTTAATTATTTCGCTGTCTATCAGGATAAATGGTTCAAGTCCATGACAATACAATACACTTCTTTTCTTCTAATGTAAGGTTTATTATTCATATTCTTAAAACAAGGAAATCTTTCAAATTTAATCACACACAAGGTGGATCACGCTATATTATCAATTCATATCTTCCACCTGTTTTGGAGTGACAACAAAACTGTTTACAGAAGTATTACGCTTCAAAATAACAGAGAACGGAAAAGATCTTTATAATAGAAAACGTAACCGTCAATTTAATATAAACTTCAATCATAAAACACTAAGATAGCGCTCGCTGTAACATTCAGACTTAGATATAGATTTAAGCTATTGCTTTTAGTACCAGCTATCTTCCAGTAAACAAAATTTGGTAGATAGTATACGAAAAAGTTTTATTATTTTACTTAAAACCATTAGTCGATGCTGGAGTGTTTGTGGTGTGATCTTATTAACATGCTTGGAACGAAGCTCACGCTCAAATTTATCGCAGATTTACTGTTACAGAGATATTCACCGACAAATGCTGCTACCTACTTTGATTTTCTTTAAGTTATTTGTTTACGTCAACACTGTCATAAACGTGGAACACCCATAGAGCGTACTCACACGATCCGACTTTGTTTGTCTAAGTGCATTGTGGGTAAGAGACTAAGAGTGGCTTGCATACTATGCTTGCATATTTATAAAGAAATGCCTTCTGTAATTTTCATGGGGCAGTGTGGGTATGTTGAAAATCGTTTCTATCGTTCTTTTTGGAAACAAATGATTAATTTAATCACACTGGAACCCCTTATATTCTACAAGTACGAGGACCACAGTGGGAAACTCTGGTTTTTAGGGTGGAGAGAGAGAAAAAAACACAGATAGTGAAATAGGCCTAACATCGCCATTATAGCCTTTTTCAAGATCAGATTCTGATTAAGGTAATGTTTACTGTAACCAAAATCGTATTAGGAGTTTGATTTACCCATGTTGTTCTGTGTTTTAAATGTT
>NC_087200.1:132191576-132214076 GCF_015104395.2 Macrobrachium nipponense
TATCACAATTAATTAACTGTTATGTAAAAGGAGAGAGAGAGCAGTTTCCAGAGAAGAACACGAAGGAAACACAAGTGTAACTTTTAGCGAGAATTCAGGGTATGAGGGAGGAGGGCACAAGCCAGAAACAGCCGGAGGCGGCTTATAAAAAAACTACCTCAACTCGTCATTAGGCTGAGAGGAGGAAGAAGAAGAAGAAGCAGATTGTTTTTGTAAGACCTGGGTTTCCCCAACATATTGCTGTTTAAAATGGAGCTGGATGTTGCGTATTTAGATTCACACTGAGAGGGAGCCGTGAGCACAGTAGAGCTCCACTCTTTGAAGAGGTGAGACTTCCAAAGTATTGATCGAGTCACTCAACTGTAGTTGCTTTTCCAGCTGCAGGTACTTATAAAGATGGCAAGGTAAGGAAGAATGTCAATATGCTCGTTTATATCATAGTTTTATTATTATTACTAAAGTAAAAGATTCCCTCTTCTAACCATCAAAACATCTATAAAGATTCAAAAGAAAGCGTAGTAGAATCTGTTTCCTTTCACTAGTCATAATTATATTTAGTTATTATATATTTATGTAGTAAGTAGTGATATCGGCTTTCAAGTGTCAATCATTTCGGTGGAACAGATGGAGTATATTCTAATTTACATGTTCTTTCATATGGGTAAACACCACAACACAGTGTAATCAATATCATATATAATATTATATATATTAAATATAATATATTAGATCTAGCCATATATATATATCTATATTGATTTGATTGCATTTTTAGTTGGCTATCAGCAAGTTTCTTGCAGATATCTTCATACTATCGGGGTTCTTCCCGATTCTCGTGCGTCAATATCTGGTGATAAAATATGTAGACTTGCTTCTTCTATTTATTGGTTTTTATAGCAATAGCTGTTTCACCAAACTATGACATTATCAAGCGATTACTGACTTACATTCTAACCTTCCGACGTAAAGTTATATTACCGTTTGAGGAAAATGACCTTGAGGTGTGGGAACTGGTTGGTCAAGGAATTAAAAGCTTAATGGCGTTGTTTCGGGTACAAAGAGGACGTATGACAACAAAAGTAAAACTTTAAACATGTGGTTAAATCAATATTAAAAAATACAATACCATGTGCTCAATATTTCTTTAGATTTATGTTTAAATCAAAGTAAAATCTTACATGTATTTTGCAAATACAGAAAATAAGGTACAAAAATGAGAATTTTTTAACGAATGCAGAAGGTACAAACAAATAAATGTCTGTTTATGCATATGTATAATATTAAATTTAAGTGCATGTTTGCGTCCAAATGCTCAACGCTAATGATCGGCTGGAGGTTTGTGTTGGGCGGGGTCTCAGCGACTTGAGCAAGCATGTTACTTGACCTTGGCTGGGCACTCTCGTGTCCCCTAAGGGGCGCAATGTGTCAGATGGTTGGGGGCATGTTATCTGGTCCCTGTTGGCTTGTGCATTTTTCTCCTGCTGGAAGGGATTATATAATCCGACTCTGGTTGGAGATTCATGGTCGGTTTCTGTGTATGACTTTGGTGCCTTTTATCAGCTTTTGTAGGGATGGCTTCCTGTCGTGAACATGTACACAATGCTGATGAATGGCCCCTTGATTTCTATGAGTTAGCAGACGTCTCCGAAGGGTCGTAGTGTGCCCGATGTAGTTTTGGCTGTGAAATTTACACATCTTTGAACAAGTGAATTTGTATACTACGTTTATGCACATCTCTTTTGGTCTTCTTGGATCGGTTCTGTTCTTCCTGTTGGGACTGCTACAAGGTTAGGCTTACTATATATCTGAGGCTTATTTTGTGGTAACGTTCTTTTGGAGTTACGCCTCTGCTTACTATCTCACGTAGTGTGCGGCATTCCTCCTTGTATGCAGACCCTTAATATAGACGGTGGTAATAATCAGAATCTTCTTTTTCGTCGTCGTGTTGGATTTGTAAAATTCACCCGTTTCCATATTAATTGCAGTTTCAATTATTTGATCTGCATAACCATTGTTTGTCTACAATTGGCGAATTCGGTCAAGTTCGTTATGTTTGTTTTTCCATGATCTCCATGATGTGCTGTGTGTGTGAAGGCTCTATTGACACGCTCTCTTTATAGACTTTTTATCGTCCGGCCAGCGTTCGTTGCTTTTGTGTAAACTGTCTTCCTTGTTTTACCAGGACAACAAGAAATGGTAAAGTTTTCTGCTGGCTGTGCTGTGGTGAAGTTGAGCACAGAGTTTCTTTTCATAACATCTGCTTGTTGTCCGGCATCGTCTGTTTCTTTTATTGTGATGAATATATCGTCGAAGTACTGCTCATAAATCTGAGGTTTTTGGTGTTCTCGAAAGGTCCTTTCTTAGGCGATGGCCATGTACACATATTTACAAAAAGTGAGGATCTCATGGCGACTCCGCCATACAATTATGACATTAAATTGGCGCTAGAATAAAGATATGGATTTATGAATAACATTCGTTAAGACATTGATTGCATGGCAGGATGTTATAAAATTCTAAATCCCATCTAGAATTAAAATTTGTAAAGGTTTTTACAAAGTACTGGATGTCCAGCCTTGGTTAGAATTTCATGTTCAGATTCTTAGCTGACATAATCAAGTTCGGCTTCTTTTTTTCTAATATGAAAAACCATTAAAAGGAATAATTCACTTAATACTATTTAATAAGAGCAAATTGCGTCAGAGATTGTGCAGTAAAAACAAAAAAGTGGAAAAGGAATACAATATTTTAATTGAAACGATAAAAACGTTTGAAATTTTAATGAATGTGTAATTTTTATTACTGTCTCAACCAAAAGCAAAGCTGTTCTACCATAGACATTATTTGAAAACTAACATAAGGTAGCAACTTGTTTGTATAACGGCGTTGATGGTCTTTTTCACTAGTATGCGTCTGAAAGTAATCTTACTACTATATAGACATAATTTTTTCATAGAGTACATGATTAACATGAATTTATTTACTTGTGCACACTGCTAAAAGAGAGAGAAAGAGAGAGAGAGGAATATATTTGCTTATTTATTACACCTAAAAGAGAAAGAGAAAAAGATTACGTTAATGTTAAATGTCATTGGAAACATGTTAACACGGTTTCGCACAACTGATTTCCTGGTCTTTTTCTTTCTTACAGGTTCCAAACGATGATGGTGTTCGCCCTTCTCGTCCTGTCTGTCGTCACGATTTCGGAAACCACAGCAAATCCACTCGGTAAATTCTTTAATAATAACATTAATAATTAATGATAATAATTTCTATTTGTATAGCCGTTATAGCTTAATCTTTCGAAAGTTTTCTGAAGACAACTCGCTTTTTATTTTCAGGGAGGCCTAACTTTACTAGACCTGAATACTGTAAGTGGGTTCGTGTGGACTGTACCAGAAATCCTGGACATGAATGCTGTAGGCCGATACCATTCGGAAAATAGGGCACAAACACCGGAGGACGAACAGACATTCCTTTAGATCACCAGGAGCTGCCACTGATGCGAGAGAATGGATGGATTTCAATCTAAGGACTTCTAATTGTTGACTAACTGATAACTGACATACATCGTTTCTTAAGGAAACACAATATTGGAATTAACTTTCATCTATTTAGCGGTAATAATGTTTTTTATCATTTTATTTTTTGCTCATTTGGAAAATAAATAATGGTTTGACGCATAAATGCCTGTTCATTCAAACTATCCGTATACCCTCGGTATCTGTATCTACAATGTTATAGATTTATGTCGGCAAAAATAATAGAAATTGATTCCTTTAAATTACCCAAATGTCATGAATCATGAAGTTATTCATTGAAAGACAAGTAATTCTCGTGTGTACTTTCCTTTCGCTTACAAACTAGATAAGAAAATAAGTAGGACGTTTCGGACTTTTTGATTTAGGAATAAATTAGGAAATATGCAGACTTGGACTGCCCCAGATCAACATTATTCCCGTAGGGGATAGTGCCTTCAGTGCACCCCTCGAGGTTGCACTGTGGGCATTACTTAAGGTTCTTTGCAGTGTCCCCTCGGCACCTGGCTGCAACCGCTGTCATTCCTTTGACTGTACCTCCGTTGATATGATTTCTTCCATTTGATTTCCCACCCTCCCTCCCTAACAGCTGTTTCACTGTGCAACTGGAAGGTTTTCCTCCTGTTGCACCTTTTAGATCTTCTTATTGTCAATTTCCCTCCCATCACAGAATGACCTCATAGGTCCCAGCGCTTGGCCTTTGGCCTAAACTCTGTATTCCAATTCGAAGTCTACATTATTTCCTGTTACTATTTCTACTGCAATTTATCTTTGAAATGTCTGAGAGCTTCTGTGAATTCTAATAACATTTAACCGTACAGGAATTTTCGTCAGTCTCAACATAATGAAAACTGAAAGAGCGATGATCTGTGACAAGGTTGCCTATTAGGAACCGGGTCAGCTTGTCCTCTCTCTCTCTCTCTCTCTCTCTCTCTCTCTCTCTCTCTCTCTCTCTCTCTCTCTCTCTCTCTCTCTCTCTTTCTTTACCTTTTATTTTTGAGTGAATGGACAATATTTCTTATACTTTGAAAGCTCATTTTACAAGTTAATGGCATCTTAATCATGTTCCAAATAAGGGTTTGCTCATTGTGAATATTCATGACAGTAATGATAACCCTCACTACACGGCTGCCCGGCTGATCACCATCGTCAAACTATGATTGTTGTGAACACCATACTGAATACCACTGAAAAAAAAAAAAAAAAAAAAAAAAATAAAAACATCGGTATGTTTTTAATGTTTCTGTCATATTCATTTTCTTCTCCAGCAGCATTTAATCAAGATCTTTTATTTAATTTACGATGCATCTTTGACCTAATATTTGCATAATTATTTCTCCGAATCCGACATATGATTTTACTTTTATATGCCATGGCTGTTTTTAACTATGATGAGCATTTGCTCTGTTTAGTAAAAGAATGGGGAATACCTTCTTGCATGCAGGTCTAGGATGATTTTACATTATACACCAGCCTTGCCCTGTCATAATGTCAGCAAAATGATAAACCGATACTCAAAGTCAGATCCCTACAATGGTTATGGGGTTTTATAGGTTTGTAGTTAGTAAATTGCTGAATGTGATAAAAGGCAGAAAGGCATTTCAAAATCCATTAGAAATGAGGTGCGCCTTTTAGCATCACAGAGAAAATTAAATCATGAGAGTGCATTTTGAATGCTCAGCGTCATTGGACTCGCACAGGTAAGTACATTGATCATACATCATTGAACGTTTTGAATAAAAACTTTTTGCAACATTTTATACATCGATGTACACAGTGTTTTCATAAAATAGAGTCTGGCCTTGTTAATAGCGCGCTCTTTACAGTAACCACCCCCCCCCGCCTCCCCAGAATTTTAAAGAACTGCAGGAGCATTACTCTCCTCGCAGCGCCTCAGTGGTGTGATCAGTAAGGTCTTGGCCTGCCACCTCGGTGGCCGCGAGTTCGATTCTCGGGCATTCCACCAATGGGTTAGAGATGTGTATTTCTGGTGATAGACGGTCACTCTCGACGTGGTTCGGAAGTCACGTAAAGCCGTTATTCTCGTTGCTGAATAACCACTGGTTCCATGCAACGTAAAAAACACCATGTAAACAAACAAATTACTCTCCTCGCCCCGTGCGCCTGTTATAGGTCTAACCCACTTAATTCTTATGACGTGATTTCTATTTACTTTCACAAACCAATTGATATAAGGAACGTTGTTACTGAGAGAAGCATGAAAGAGAGACAATGCTAAGTATGCAGCATTCAGACTAGAAAGGGTTTTTGTTAGTTCTGACCGTAGTCGGCCGCGTTTTTTTATTAGTTTCATTTACGACATAATGTCCTCTATCAATTTAATAAAATCATTCAGAAAAAGACGTAATTGAAACATATGGTAGAGACTTTTAGTATGAACGGGATGTGTATTTCTAAAAAAGCGTAACAAACATATGCAATGACTCGAGTCTTTATTAGTGTTTCCTAATATACAGGCTGTCAGTTGTAAAATGTTTATTACAATCACTATTAAAGAAACACTTTGCAGTCAAGTCTTTTTCCATATTTACAATAGATTCATAAGTTATAAGGGATGCGTACCTGATATATATTGCCTAATAAAAAAAAAGGGGGGGGGGAAGAAATTTGAAATTAGACGAGAGCAGACTGCCACATTAAGATAAAAGCGACAGGAGTTCATTTTCAGCTGAAGCTCTGAATCCAGATGTCCAATTAGATCATTTCCCGCCGCCCGCCTCCTTCTCTGGTGGTTCGTCTAACTTTTATCATTGGTACTTAGTTTGTATACTATTATAGCGCCAGTGTATCTGTAGACATTCAAAAGGATTTCTTTATTATTATGGATATTTTTGGTGCTTTGGTAAGAATTCAAAGTCTATTTTTGTACATTTGAATAAGATGGAATGATACCCGTCAGCAGCAGATATCATCAGGGGTGTTGCCGGGACAAAATGTATATTGAAGACAATATGCCGATGGCACTCGCTATAACTAAGGACCCGGCACTCTAGGCTAGGTTCGGACCACAACCCACTAGAATAGGTTAGGTCGGGGGTGCAGGGGCGAAGGGAGGGAAAATACCCGCTGGACTAGGTTAAATCCATGCTTGTATTTCACTCATTTTGTATTTTCCGCCTGTCTAAAACCCCACTTGCCCACCGTGGTCTCCAGAATTGTTGGATACTATTAAAGGGGGTCTGTTATTTCTAAAAGTACCCATTTGCCAACGAAATGAAGCTAGGAAATGTTCATACTATATACATATAAACAAAGACAATCATATTTTAGACTCATGAGTAATAATTGAAAGTAGTATTCTACCAAAGAATATTTATATTCACGCAAACTGCACTAGTTATCTGTCTCTATAAAACACTGATAATATGTTGCCATTTGTTCCAAATACAAAATATGTAATGTAGCATTTTTTTCATTGTGGATTGTAAGACATCGGTTACAGTAAAAAAAATATAGAAAAAAAAACGTTTCGAAGATATTTCATCTACTTTACAACTCATTTACACATGCGTTGTAAAGTAGATGAAATATCTTCGACCTTGTGCAGCAAGCAAATAAAATAATGATGACTAGAACATCCAGACCAGCTATAGATACGTTTTTTATCCGCAATACTCTCGGGATCTTCTTGGTGGCCACCCATCCAATTATTGCCTTCACCAGTGATTACTTGACGTTGGTGATCGGCCCAGCAGTGTACTGAGTGTTATTGTGACTGTCATTAATACTCACCATCAACAAACGCCTATTTGGCTCATGATTAAGATGCCATTAGCTTGTAAAATGAGCTTCCAAAGTATATGAAATATTTTGCATTGACTCAAGCCAAAAGAAAAGATGAAAAACGAAACGAAACGTGTCCTTACGAGGACAAGCTGGGCTAATCACAGCTAGGCTTATTTTTCTTTATGCTACAACTGATTATGATTCAGCTGTAATCAGATGTTTGGAGTTCAGGGAGGTTCAGAGATATTCTAAAGACAAAATGCTGTAGAATTGTTTCTTAAATGTTCTACGCATTTCCTTATTAATATTGTTAGCGAAAGGGATACATAAACGAAAGTGAGTTTCGTTTGAGTAAATACCTTGATGATTCAAGAGATTTAAGCCTTTCATCTAAAGGACCTGCGTTTTTCTTTTTTTCGACGTAAATTTCTTACATTACAGCTGCCTATGTATCTAGGTAGAAGACTTGATGGTTCATGACATTTAAGAGTCATTTATAGGCCTTAGGTTTTCCGTTTGCTTTTTGTCGACATAAATTTCTAACATTACAGCTACTTGGATATATGTATACCTTACATACATGGTTGAATGAGTAGGCACTTTTGCACCAAACCAATATTTATTTTCCAAACCAAAAGAAAAAATTAAATAAAACAAAATGAAATTAATAACAAATAATTACCGCTAACCATATGAAAGTTAATTCAAATATTTTGCCTCCTAAAGAAAACGTTACATTTATCAGTTATTCATAAGAAATAGTTCTTAGACGGAATTCCATCTTTCGCGTTAGTGGCTGGGCCTGGTGATCTGTAGGAATGTCTTCCATTGTTTATTCCCTATTGTCCAGCGGGCACTGGAGGACTAGGGATGTTAGATCCGACCCCACAGCATTCATGATTGGGTTCTCGGTCACAGTCCACTCGAAGCCTCCAACAGTATTTTGGATTTGAGGCAGGCCTCCCTGAAACGAAAAGGTGAGTAATTTTTAGAAAACGTTTTAATGAGAAATCTATAGCGGCTATATCAACAGAAATTATTATTATTATTATTATATTATTATTATTATTATTATTATTATTATTATTATTATTATTTACCGTTTTCATTTGCTGTGGTTTCCGAGATCATGACGACAGACAGGACGAGAAGGGCGAACACCATCATTGTTTGGAACCTGTAAAATATGGAAGGCTAAACAATCAGTCGTGTAAAACTCTCTCTCTCTCTCTCTCTCTCTCTCTCTCTCTCTCTCTCTCTCTCTCTCTCTCTATTAATATTTATGAAATAAGTAATTACAGTCGTCTCCTTCCTGTTACTGCAACTTATGCATAGTAAGTTTTCTTTCACATGCACTTAACTAAAAGTGACCATTACACGCGTTATGAAAAAAAAAAAAAAATTAACTTAATTTTTGTTTTTGTTATCGGCTATGAAGGAGCAGTTCACCTGACTGAGACAAGTAAAAATTGCACACATTCATTAAATCTCTTACGGTTTATCGTCTCAATGAAATGGGTCTTTGTTTTTCTTTTCTTTTCTTTTTTTTCCAATTTGAGATGTACTTCACTTTCTTTATATAGCATAAAGTAAAGAAAACCATTTCATGCGCGCTCCTATTCCAGACATCGAAGATGAACATCACTGTGTCGTCTAAGAGTCTGAATATGAAATCCCATTAAAAGTAGATAAAAAGTAAATTACAATACCTTTTACAGCATTCCATTTCTACGTTAGATCTTGGTCTTTATAACATCCCACCATAAGACCTGAATCTATGACTGCTATTCATGAATCTATATCTTTTTTCTTAGCCAATTTAGCAACTTTATCGCACAGCATCTATTAGAACAAATTTCTTACAAAGAAAGCAGGCAAAAATGAACTTATATTTAGGATGACATATCTAATTGATTAACACGATTCTAAGGGAAGATTCTAAGCCGAAATGGATGAAAGTGGGCATGGGTTCCTCCCTCATTTTATCCATTGCGTTTTTCAGTGTTCAAACATTAACTTATTACAGCCGTAAAATAATCCTAAATGAGTCCAAGACCTTCAGATCACAGTCATGCATTACCAAGAATGATAAATACATCATTTTTCAAGGAATACGAGCAAGTTTATAATTTGGTATATAATTCCAAAACTTGGCATGAAAGCCATGTATTTTTCTTCGTCTGAAGAAGTGAAATACAACGGTACTAGGTCGATTATCAGTAATGTTTGTGTATTGAATCGCTAACCATTTGAGTGAGTTTGATCACCATATGTTTATACATTATGCAAGCTGAGTATTGGGCAGTGTAGCCACGTAAGGAAATCACTAATCTAGGTCGTCTTCCGTTTGACTTGCTAATGAATAGAAACACAGATATGTACAGTAAAGGAGACGAAGATATACATTACAATCAGCAAAGTTCGATCGATATTAAAATCATGAGTTTCTGGTAACAGAATCATCTGAGACTATCTGGCTCTGTCTCTTATTTTTGTTGAATTCCTGGTAGTGAAATGATGAGATTATTGTTTTGATAAATAAACTACAAAACACACGATATACATATTAATCGCTTCCCCAACGTTGGATTGTTCTAAATCGTGGATGAACACCCAATGCAGGACACTACCACGACATTAATCTCGTCATACCCCTACACAAATGGCACTTCAGCAAAGTATTGGACACCCCCACACAAACTACACCAGTCACCATTTGTATAACGTGAACTTTATGCTCCCTCTGTACTAACTCTTCCACTCAAATTTTCATCTTTCCTACCGAAGATTTACCCTTAAACATAAGAGATACAGGGGCATTATAAAAATCTAATATATATACTGGTATATGCTTCATATTTCCATTGGTAATGAAAGCTTTTTGTTATGTGTACATATAATATATACAACATGTGTATATATATATATATATATATATATATATATATATATAGATAGATAGATAGATAGATAGATAGATAGATAGATAGATAGATATGTTTATGCGGGTGTGTGAAGAGCGTTCACTACAGAATAAATGGATAAAGGTCATATTTTCCACCGAGAAAATTATCACTGGAGGATGGATGTTATTACATTATGCAAATATGTACGTTTGCCTATAATTATGTTTATTGTAATGGTACTGTAGCACCTGTTACAAATTGGTTTTAAAAATGCGTAAATATCAATACAAACATAAAAGAGGGAACCTGGCAATCTAGCAACAATAAATGTGAGTATGGTCAATCCTTACCTTGCCATCTTTATAAGTCCTTGCTGTTGGAAAAGCAACTGCACCTTAAGTGACTCGGGAGAACACTTAGGATGTCTTGTCTCTTCAAAAGGTGGAGCTCCTCTGCGATCTCGGCTCCCTTTCCCTGTGGATTTAAATACTAACAATTCAGCGCCATTTCTAAAGAGCAGGATGTGGGGAAAACCAAGGTCTTTTGAAAGACAATATAGCTCGAGTAACCTCATGACGTGGCATCATGCTAAAAGTGACAAGTATGTTTCCCCTATTGTTCTTTTTTCCCGGAAAAGGATCATTAAAGTCTTCCTCCCAGCTTATAGCAGTGCAGTTGATTCTATTATATTTTGATAAATATATGGTTCTTTTCACGACACGAGAAAATTAAATTCATCATACGGAGATTATAGTAGAGTTGAAACACCTGTTTGTTAATTAAATTCTTGACAAGAGAGGCCTGGTAAAGGAGAGAATCTTCGTGCTTGTCATTGATCAAGGTTGAATTCATGTTTGTCTACTGATTCAGAGGCAGACATTCGACAAAGTTCCTCGTAAATAATGGAGTTCCAAAAGCGATGACTTGCGATTATTTTCCGTTTGCTCTAGCTGTTCAGCCCACTGGTGTTTACGAATGAAATTTATTTATCTTCGGTGAATTATCTCTCTGCGTCAGGGGATTGAAAAAAATCGAAGGCACTTCTGCTTGCCAAAATGACGCGACAGGATACCTACCAAATCTATTTCTGAAAAAGTTTGTTCATAGGATGCACTAATGGGAACTCCACCATCAATGTCCTTTTTGAAAATACTAAACAAAACGAGAAAAAAAAGGTGAGAGTGACCGGCTCTCATCTAATTACTTTTGCCCAGAAAAGCTCATGATAAAACTGCTAGCAATGAAGTGTTTTAGGTACTGAGGAGGGATGACGTAGATGATCAAGTTCTGAGAGGAAATCAAAATTCTTACCATAACAAGCAAAACTCCAAATATATATATAATTATAGATATATATATATATATATATATATATTATATACTGATATCTAATAATTGATATATATATAGATTATATCTATAATATATAATAATATATATTAATATATATATATTCTTATATATATCTTAATATATATAAAATATATATATATATAATATATATATATATATATATATAGATATATATCGTATCTATATATATATCTATATATATATATATATATATATATATATATATATATATATATATTCTATATATATATATATATATATATATATATATGCATGTATGAATACACGAAAATTACTTGATTAGGTTAAAGTTAGATCTAGAACGATGGTGAGTTTTGTCTCCATGCCTATGAATATTTGGGCAATGTTTCTCTTATATACTTGCTTCCACTGATTTAAATATTCCAAATAAATGGAACTACAGCACGTAAATCCTCTCTAAAGTTCGCGTCTGAAATAATTGCTCCCACACTCCAGTTAATACTGTATCCAAGCTAAGTGGAAGAAGTGAGGATGATCATGCCCCACGATTTGGGAAGAGCTTGAAACATGACATCAATAATTTGAATTTTGTTATCAACATTTCACACAAAGCAATTTTAATCCTTAAATATGACAGTAAACAGTCCATGCAGTTGACCAAAGTCTATTATATTTGTCATTCCTTTCATAAATTATTTAATTATTGAGAATATACAATATGGAAAGTGACTTTTTTCACAGTACCTCCCTTTTTATACGTAAAACATGTGTATGCATAGATATATATATATATATATATATATATATATATATATATATATATATATATATAATTTACATTTACACATTATGTATACATGTTATTGTCATCATCAGCAGCACAGCCTCCAGTGCCGTGTGACGCAAAGGGCCTCTGTGAAATTTCGCTACTCGTATCTCTCCTGTTTTATCTTCCAAACACGCACAGATACATGTAAATTTGTATATACTATATATTTATATATATATATATATATATATATAGATATAATATATATATATATATACCTAATATATATATGTAATAAATATACATAAATTATATATATATAATAAATATATATATATATATATATATATATATATACATTAAGCTACCCATGTCCTTTAGTATCCAATTCTCTCTACCTCGGAATTAATATATTTTCTAATATGGTAACCGAAGGGGAATTTTTTAGTTGATAATTTCCTCCTCTCGTGGGTTCGAACAGAGCACAGAGGAGAAATCAGGACTTCAGTAACTTTACCGAAATGGCCGAGTCAGTAAAGTCACTGACGTCCTGATTCCTCCTCTATGCGTGTTTCGGATCCACGAGAGGACGAAATTATCATCAACTAAAAAATTCCCCTTCGTTTAATATACATATATGAAAAATATATTAATACCGAGGTAGAGAGAATTGGATATTAATTAAAGGACATGTTTAGCTCAATGCATGTATATGAATCACGGAGATGTGATAAAAATTCATAATATATATATATATATTATATAATATATATATATTTAATATATAGATAATATATGTATATATATATATGTATATATATATATATATATCCTATATATATATATAGAGATATTATATATATATATATATATATATACTATAATATTTTAACTAGACGAGTTTTCGAGACTTGTGATGATCATCACAATTTCAAAACAATAAAGAATTTATAAATAACGAAGAGGCTCAGATAAAGTTTGCAGAGGATAATGATATTAGAAAATTAACTGAAAATTAAAAAGCATAATGATATTAGAAAATTAACGAAAATTAAAAAGCATTAAAATGTTGAAAAATAAAATATCAGAACTTTAAACGAAGAGAATTTAGTACCTCATTTTTCTGCAAGAGAACACTGACTTAGGATATATACAAAATAGTAAAAGGGGTCAGGCTTCTTAATGAAACGAGAAGTTTTGAATTTTCTGAAATCAGTTTTATATCCAGTGTCGGAAATGTATTGTGTATTACCCTCTGTAACATTTGGTCACAGGCTGTAATTCGAGTACCGTAATGGAGGCTTACTCGTAAAAAACGGTTTTGGAACATTGTAGCAGACTGACAGGGTTAAAAATCTGTTATTCTAATAGTTACTCACATTTTTGTTTGTTTAATAAAAGATAGCATATGATTTTCTTAAATCGTCAAAGGAAAACGGAATTTCATTGTAATTTAAGCTTTGCCAGACTGGATAATATATAAGCATGGTGTAATAGTATGGTGATAATATCTCATTTAAAACAGAGAGCAACCGTTATTAAAGTTTGCACCTTAACTCATGTTCTATAGATACTAATGTAAGACCTTGTTGAGTTCGAGTAATTAAAATAAAAAAATGGATGTTTATCATCATGTTTCTGGTCATTTGTGACTTGTATATCGCTTTACAGACCATTAGCTATGTAGCCTCTCTAGATCTAAATAAGGCAATTGCATCGTCCTCATAACAATCATCTATAGAAAAATGGACGATTTGCCACGGGAAGCTCATCTGGCATTTGTTCTTAAGAGAGCATTTGAAATCAATATCGATAATGTGGAACGCCATCAACCTCTTTATGAATATCCGAGTTAAAAATGAAGTTTCCTGAATTGCAATTTGAAAGATGTTCTTTAAATTATCCTTGTGAAAACTATGCAGCAAAAAGTTACCAAAACAGTTTTTTTTAAACAATGTCAACTAGAGTCTACAAAGATATAGTCTCAACGAGGGAAGGGATATCAGAACTAATGATATATAAATAAACATTTATAGAATATTATATATATCAGTAACAAGGTTGACCTAGTTGGATGAAGAATAGGCATTATCTGTTAGTGACCGTAGCAGAGGTACTAAATATTTCGGTAATTGATTATTAGGATTATATATCCAGCCAACGTGGGTTTAAAAAACCTTCTAATGTATAACATCACTGCGAGAATTGTAATATATTCTCACATGAAGATTTTAACATTGTTGACAAAGAGCCCAATGACTTCTCTCCATTCTGGATCATTAAGCAGCTTGCTCCTTCAGTAAACAGTCAGACCTTTTTTACTGTTTTGCATACTTGTATCCCCCTCTGAAAACTGCGCTTCTCTGTTCTCAGCTCCAGCACAGTAAAGAACGAGACATTTCTTGTCAAATTATGCTTTTAAAATTTTCTTGTACTATGTTTAAACAGGGTCCAGTCTTAATTTTTATACTTTGTATTGTTTTACAGACCTGATAATAAAAAGTCTCGATAATTTCGGCTTTTAAAAAATAGTATGCTTGGCTTGCTGTTCACAGTTTAAAGAAAGAGATCCCATATTACTATATTTGATCCTAACATAGAGATGGCGCTGTGACCCTTGTTATTTTTTTATGAGTGGAGTGTATAAGATCTCAGGAAAGAAAACAGCTTGTAGAAACTAGCGATTCGTTATCCATACGTTACAAGTTTTCGGAAAAATATTGATATTGTACGCACTATATGAAATCTTCAAACAGGACACTACAGGAAATGAACATCGAATTGAAAAAGACTGATCTCTGGATTTTCTACCACCTTTTGTTTTTCAGTGGTATAAAATTTTTTTTCAAATGGTGGGTTTGTCATACATTTCAATGTTATGTCACACACTTTCCCGTAGCCAAAACTTTTTTCAGTCTTTAACTGGGTAAGGTCACTGGGCTGCCTTAACAAAAGGCCTACCTCTGTGGAGTAATATTAGTTTGTTGGCAGGTCCTTCTTTTAAATAAGCTCAGGCTAATTATACAACTCATGTTATGTTCATGAGAAATGTACCGGTCAGTGTCGCGGTGCAGGTGCATCTTTGACATGTTCGTCTACTTTTTCCCCGAATAACCAACTATGTGATAAAACATCTTTTCAAGAAGTCCCTAGTAGCTGTGCATTACAGTTGATCTGTCCACCTATATATTTTATTTTTATTATATATAAACATTTTTACCGACAGTTAGCTTAATAAATGTAGAAACAATCTGTATATTTATCGAACGTGAATAATTATGGAAATAATAATTTTAAGGAAAAGGTAACGCTTACATTCAATGCAATCATGTCCATAATTAGCACAAGGTTAGTTGTATTTTTGGGCAATACTGGCACTGCTGCTTTCTCATTTATTATCTATTGACAATGTACATTCATGGTTCTCACGTGTCAGAATCATCATAGGCTCAGCCTGACCTTCTGTCGCACATTTTAAAACAATATGAGTGATTGGAAAAAGGTTGCCAGAGTTCAGGGTAAACAGATAATACAATAGATTTTTAATCATGTTTCTACGCCTTGTGCTAAAAGCACCATTTAATAATGATTATATCCTCTAAAGCATTTCATATAAAACTTAACGTATACTCACAAAGAGAAGGAAATATGACTCATTGTATTCAACATGAATAAAAAAAAAAGAGAGAGAGAGAGAGAGAAAAGGAAAGGTTGTACTTGATGCGCACAAGATTCATGAGGACATCAAGGGTATCATTAAAAAGAGAACTCTCTTTGCCATGAATATAGCAAGTCGACCGTGAAGGTGACCTAAGAAGCTCTGATATTAAAAGAAAACAATGAAATGACCTTGTTTAGAGACTCTCCAGACCATACAATTAAGATTATGTAATTCTGGGATATGTATTGATAAATAGGGAAGCGTGAATAATTCTACAAATTGTAAGTGGTCTAAACAAAGGAACTGGACTGAATTCCAAGATGTTGATGGTTTCCAAAACAGGTAATTTCAGAGCGCCATCTATGTACAGTTAAAATGATGATCAGAGAGTGTCGACGGACTTTTAGACTTGACTTTACGTTGTAGTACAAGTAGTAAGGAAAATTGTCAGACTTAAACATCGTTATATGGACTGACAGTAACCCTACATGCTAATTCATTTGGCTACAGGGGCGTTCCTAGACATTTTAGGGCCCCTCTTATGGGGTGGAAGGCGAGCGAAGCGACTCAAAGTAGTTGGGGGGTTCGGCGGATGGGGGTGTGGGGCAGGGTCCGCTGTAAGCCCTCCCCCTCTTGGAAAATTGTTAAAATATGAGCACTTATAATGCACATTTCAGAAATTTTATTTCATTTGAATGTGTATTATCTGGGCAAATGGGGCCATTATGGGGGCCCTCAGAGGATAATTAAGATCCCTAAAAGCAGTAATCAATTGCCTTAGATCGGCCCTGCCCTTACCCCAATCAAAGTTAATCACCCTCCTCCGATCCGTATGAGAATGTCTATAATGGGGTCTACGATTGGGAGGGGGTTCCTAGAGACCCCTATTTCTTTTACATAAAATTTTTGTTTACTTTTTTGTTCACAAAATTGGCAATTGGAACCTTTTAGTGGACCCCAAACTTTCGGGTCCAAATATAAATGGGGCCCTAGACCTTTTTGGGGCCCTTGGATTTAGCTTGTCCTGTCATAGCAGCAATGGTTAAATTTCGCATTCTGGGGGCCCCTCACTTTGGGGCCCTGCGGGCGATTTCGAACAACCCCCGCCCCAACCACTCCCCTCAGGAACGCCACTGTTTGGCTATATGAATTTAATGTTAAATTGGCTTTAATAAAGAGCTTATTACAACATTCATTATTTCATTGGCTCAAAAAGCAGGTAAATAGGTGATAGCAAGTTGAGTTTGATCTAAAACTTGTTTACTTGAGGTTGCTTCAACCCAGGTATAAAGATTTTCATGAATGAATATATGTCACTATGTTGTAAAATCTGATCCCCTGTTCTTTTGTGATCCTGTTTCTTTATGGAACACAGTTGATGGCCCATCACTGGGTGCCAGAGGTGGCTCTGTTATTAATGGTCTGTGCAGTTTCTCCCACTGCCATTCTGGGAATCAACACAATGCAATGGCGCCTTACTGGCATGCGACAATCATGTGACCGCAATCTCTCCCTTCGATATCTATGGTGGGACCTCCCTGTGCCCTTCCCCTCCTCTTGCTACCTCTCTTCACAAAAAGAAAGAGAAAGAGGCAAAGACAGAGACAGGAAGAAACAAAGAGAAGAAGAGAGAGAGAGAGAGAGAGAGGCTAAGGACAAGAAAGAGGAGGTGGGAACTCCCTTCCTACCTTGTGCCTCTTCTCTTCCTATCTCTCTTCACAGACGGAAAAGGTGAGAGACAGAGAAAGGAATAGACGAAGAGAGAGAGAAGAAAAGAGGCTAAGGACTGAAAGGGAGGGGTGGGACTCCCTTTCATTTGCCTCTTCTCCTCTTCCTATCTTTCTTCACAGAGAGAAAATAGAAAGAGGAGAGAAAGAGACAGAGAGAGGAAGAAAGAAAGAGAAAAGAGAGATCGAGAGGAGAAGAGGCTAAGTACTATTTGTCTCTTGGAGGAATAATGGGAGGAGACGCCTTGCTGCGGTATAAGTGAAGCCACTCAGGTCGCTGGCCGCCATATTGGGACTGGCAACTGAATCCCTGGGTCGACCGTAGGTACGCGACCTTGCGATGACTAAGGTGTCATTCTTTTTATTTTTGATACGCTATGTTATTTTAATTTGTTCCTTTAGTTTTCTTGTGTGCGTCCTCTTCTGCTTGCGGTACACACAATTTCGTACTCCATTTTATCTGCAGACAGTTAACACGTTTACTGAAACTATAATGCCTTGATGAAAAAATAAGTGAATTTGAGGGAAGTGAAGCTACTATTGAATTCATTATGGTATTCAACACCTTATTTGTCATACCAAATTCTCGAAATCTAAATATCAAAGGATTTAAAAGACCAATTCAGAAGAATAATGCAAGTGATATTAAAGATTTTCTAATAAAAGCAGAAACATATATCAGATCTTTGAGACTTCAGGATGGTAAAGACATCTTAAAATAAGATCGAAAAACTGGTTTAATTGCCTTTCTCTATTGCATACGAAGTCCTCAGATTCAGTGTGAAAATTGTATTGCATCAGATGATGGGCCTTTACAATTTTTGATGATTGATGACCTACAAATTCAGTCAGGATCATATTGAACTATTCTTTGGTCAAGTAAGAAGTATGGGAGGCCATAATGATAATCCAACAGCGAGACAATTCTCTGCTGCTTACAAAAGGCTACTTGTACATAATGACTTAATGCCATCAGAGTCGGTGCCCATATTAACTGTTTCAAGCAGCATAAAAGAGCAGGTTGCAGTTTCAAGACATCGAGTTTTAGAAGTTCAAGAAGCATATTCAGATGGCAAGGAAGATGATTATGATTATATTCCAAACCATTACCACTTGTCAAAATGTTCAAATAAAATAGTAGCTTATATTGGAGGCTTTGTTGTTTTTAAGTTAAAAAAAAGTCTTTATTGTGTGAGGTCTGATGCATTAACGTTAACAGACGTTAATTTTCGTCACACCCTCATCAAATTAAAAACCAAAGGAAAATTTGTGTATCCATCAAATGATGTTATTGATATATGCAATACATGCGAAAAAAAATTAGTTAAATGTTGTCCTGCAACAAAACACTGGGGAGAGTTAACTTCCATAAATTAGTTAATTCAGTATTGGCAGCTTACAGAGGCAAAACAATATTTTCAGAGTTCGATTATCACATGTATGATACTCATCCATTGGACAATCACTTGCACTTATTGATTAAAACAATAATTGAAAAATATTTGCAAGTGAGATATAATTATGCTGGTAAGCGGATTACTGCTAAACTTCAATCGCAGGTCGCAGGAGAGAGCCGCCAGATATATACTAAGTTAATTCATTTTAGCGGTCAATAATTCCTAATAGTAGGCGATAACAAGCAGTAAGGACTAGGGAATTAGCAGACATAAAGAGAATAGCTTTAATTTTGTGCCAGTAATAGGTTATATGTATATAAGTTTGTGAAAAATTTGTATTGTATTTCTGAGTAATAAAGCAAGGTATTATGTATGATGAAATAATTAACTATGTTCTTTAAAAGAATGATAAAATGTCTAACACTTTTCGCCTCCATTTATGCCATGAAAAGACGCATTATGAAAATAAAAGATGGGAAAAGTAGCTGAAGCATTTCTATTAATCCTTATGGTGTGGTCTCTCTTTTGCCAGTCCTAGGCGTGGCTACCACGCGGTAAACTGGCTTCACTTTACTGAACGGTCTGACCCATGCGGGGCGTCTCCTCCCATTCTCCAAGATTTGTCTCCGGGGATATCTTCCCCCACCATCTTCTCTGGAGGATCACCCCGATGCCCCAGCCACCCAACCCGTGCCCTGGCACCCTAATCCGCCTCCCCATCGTCCCTGTACCTCCGTGGCCTAACCCACCTCATCACTGTCCCCGCAGCCTGGGGCACCAACTTGCCTTCCAACCATCCCTGTGCTTCAGCGGCCCAACCCACCTCCCACCACCGGCATAAACTGCCTCCCCACCATCTCCATGCCCTGTCCGACCAAACCACCTCCTGACAGTCCCGATACCCCACTAGCCCAACCCACCAATCCAACCCGCATCCCCACTGTCCCTACACCCTGGCAACCCAACCATGGCCACCAAGATATATATATATATATATATATATATATATATATATATATATATATATATATATATGTGTGTGTGTGTGTGTGTGTGTGTGTGTGTGTGTGTGTGCTTAAAAAATCACAGTAGATGCACGTGACTTCATAAATAAGCGAATACCACGGGAAAATGATAGTCAGAAATCCAAGCGCTTTCGTCTTTACTCAGACATCGTCAAGGAGCTTGGATTTCTGACTATCATTTTCCCGTGGTATTTGCTTATTATATATATATGTGTGTGTGTGTGTGTGTGTGTATGTGTGTGTGAGGGGGTAACTACCCACTAAAATATCTGTCAATACCACTGCAGTACTCTAGGAAGTGCAGTGCTATTGTAGTACAAATTTTACTTGGTACTATGATGTTGGAAGGAGATCCTCTCCCCTCCTCCCTTTCCCCCTTCCCCCCACTCGTTGTGGGGTGTCTCTCAGGGGGTAACTACCCACTAAAATGTCTGGTATTACCACCGCAGTACTCTGGGATGTGCAGAACTATTGTAGTACAGATTTTACTTGGTATCTCCATGTTAGATGCAGATTGTCTCCCCCTCCCCCTCCCCACACGTTGTGGGGTGTCTGTCAGGGGGTAACCACCCACTAAAATGTCTGGCATTACCATCACAGCATTCTAGGATGTGCAGTGCAATTGTAGTACAAATTTTACTTGGTATCTCCAATGTTGGATGCAGATCCTGTCTCCCCCACCCAACTCGTTGTGGGGCGTCTGACAGGGGGTAACTACCCACTAAAACGTCTGTCATTACCACCACAGTATTCTAGGATGTGCAATGCTATTGTAGTGTAAATTTTACTCGGTATCTCCTAAGTTGGATCTAGATCCAATTAACCCCCCCTTTTCAGTGCGTCTGTCAGGGGGAACCCACCCTCCAAAATGTCTGTCACTGGTCATTCTATAATCAGTAGAGTCTGCAGATATATTATATATTAGTTTCATCTGGTATCTCATATACTGGATCTAGACCCAAAATCTAACGAGCAATTAGTGGTGCTTGTTAAGTAAGCCACCCATATATTTTCGGTAGACGGTCAGTTTCACAGATTACAAGTCTACTCCTAACCATACCTGGTATCTCGTTCGTTGTAACTCAACGGTCCGGGCTGCCGCTCTAAGAGCCTGAATTGAAGTATGGTTGAAGAAATTAAATTAATTATCTCACAATTGTTTGTTTGATGAATTGAAACTTTACCCTGGTGACTGATTCGATTACCCGAGAATGGAGGAGCAAACCGACATGGAATTATTACATACAATTAAAAAAAACACACACACACACAACCAAAATCATTGTGCGAGAGGTTGCTGGACACATTTCGCTTACACGCTACAAGTCGTTCCTTGGGGCATGATAATCCCAGAGACATGTAAAGCAATTATTCAAGTTATGCAACACGAGTTTACAAAGGTAAAAAGTAACTATGTTGCTTACCAGCATCTTTCATATTCTAGTGGTACACAGCCTGGTATAGGTACAGTTACCGTAGGTCTACAGTTCCGTTAAAGCAGAATATGCCCTTTAACTCACGGTTCTGTACCCAAGTAAGAATACAATTTTCAGATCTTTTCTACACAAAATTATTTAAACAAGGAAAATTTAAATATTGTTGAAAGTATTGTCATAGACTTTTTTTATCTGCGACAAATAACAATGTAATTTAAACAACAGTACTACTAATACAGACAGACATAGCATACAAACACAATACGTAAATACATAATATTACTCACACATGTATTATATATATATATATATATATATATATATATATATATATATATATATATATATAATATATATATATATATATATATAGTTACTTGGTGTGTGTGCGTGTAGTACTATTGTTTAAATTACATAATTATTTTCCATACATAAAATAAGATCAAAGTCTATGACAATATATTCAATAAAATATTTCAGTTCTATGTATAAACTAAAAATTTTGTATACAAGAGTTGAAAATTGTACACTCACTTGGCTGCAGAACCGTAGATTTAAGTGCCTATTCTGCATTAACCTACTGTATGGCGACTACACTATGCAAGATGCAATATATATATATATATATATATATATATATATATTATTATATATATATATATATATATATATCATCCGTCTATAATTTTCCAACTAATTTATCATAAGCCTAATTTCGCTTTCCTACGACGTTCAATAAACTCCCAGAACTCATCATCTGCGGACGCAGCTGCCATGTTGCCGCTTCAGAGTCTATTTGAAACTGAAGTAAATCTTCAGATCTCGCCATAGACGTGGAGGCTTCGGGCCACCTGAACTAAATCGGATGCCACGAACCTGGCAACGGCAGGTTGCGAGTTGGTCGGAGAGGCCGACGGACTCCGTCCACTTTTGGTCGGACGATAACCCCATAGACAGT
>NC_087200.1:132219076-132224076 GCF_015104395.2 Macrobrachium nipponense
GTAAATTGGTAACTCGTAACTTGTAGACATCAGATTTGATATTTCTTAGAGTTTAGTATTATTTAGTGCTTTTTGTGGAATCTGAACAAACATTGTACAAGTGTGTAATGGTGCTTTTTTCTTTTTGAAATATTGTGAATTGGTGAAATTGTGAAACAAGCTGCAGCAGAAAGAAAATTGGTACCAAGGAAAAGTGTTGTATTTTTATTAGTTGCAACTAATAGTTACAATGGTTTGAGTGAAACGATTTCAATTTTTACACATTGCAAATTTTTTTTTTGTGCATTATCCATTTTCTTATTGAAGTGTGTTTTTCTATTTTATATTCTGTGTGATTGGTGCTTTTTACAATTTCGGTGTTTTCCACATTTTTTTGTGTTTTAATTTGCATTCACAATTGAATTTAACACTTGTGAATTAATTTGCATTTACTTAGAATTCTTTTCAAGTTTCATTGTTGTTTAGCACTTGTGAATTAATTTCCAAATTTTAATTATTGCCTAACACTTCTGGATTTCAATTGAATTAATTGCTTGAATTTTGTGATAAATTAATTTTGATTTAATTTTACTTAATTTACTTCAAGAATTAATTAAACTTTGCTTTGTTTTCAAGTAACAGTAATATTCCCTGATATTGTGAATTTCACTTTTAATTTTGAGTTTAATAATAAATTTTTGTATTATAAATTTGTATAAGTGTTTTCTTTTCACCAGTATTTGTATGATTATATTTATGTTAGGTAGAAACATAGAGTGGTGATTGATCTGTTTTCCTTCAATTCACTTGAAGTGAGTTAGAACCAGGGAAGTTCTTAGACTTCTGAAATCAGGGAAATACTAAGACTTTTAAAGTTGTTGATGGAGTGATGCCCTTTAATTAATTTGATTACACGTAAGATTACCTCACACCCGTTTTAATGAACTTAGTCTGATTTTCTGCAATACTGGTAAGTTGTTTAAGGGATCACTGTTGCCTTTAGAGTATTCAGTCGTTTAGTACCTGTGATGAAGGTACAGGTGTCTGGCTGTTTAGAGGTAACAATTAATGATTGGTAAGTGTAGCAACCAGATACTTCGCACTTCGTCACAAGTATTAATGGTGCCCAGAGACCAGGGAAAACAGGTTTCATTATCACTCTATTATATACTGGTGGTGTTAGGGATATATTTTGTTAGGAGAGTGACCATATAGTTTTTGTTCTGCATTTATTGTATTGAATTGTAAGTTGATAACTTCAAGAAAATGTCTCAGTTCAAGGTTCAGGAATTTTTAGCAGCCCCTTCCATCCAAGTTTTATCTGAAACCACTCTGACTAAGGCACAGTAGAGCACTTTAGCAGTGGCATGTGGTGGTTATGTGTCTACTAATATGGTAAAGACACAAATAAGATGCATTGCTATGGAATCACTGATAGACTCTGGTAGAATAACTGATGAAGATGAGTTAGAATTGGCTCATGAGTTGTTGAATGTAGCACGTGCTGATCTTATGAATAAGCAAGCAGAAAAGAAAGAGAAAAGTGATGCAGAGTTAGAGCTTGGACGCATTAAAGCAGAAGAGAATTTGATGAAGCTGAAAATGCAAGCTGAAAGAGAAATAGAAGACAGAGAAAAAAGTGAAAGAAGAGAAAGAGAAGAAGAAAAAGCAGCAGAAGAGGAAAGAGAAAGAATAAAAGAGGAGAGAGAAATTGCAAAACATGAAAGGGAGATGGAATTGATAAGAGCTAGATCCACATTACCTGTAACACCGTCTAACCCTAACCAAGGTAATCAAGACCCTGTATTTGATGTAGTAAGAGTACAGAAGTTAATCCCTAAGTTTAATGAAGAAGCTCCAGATGAGTTTTTTTATCACTTTGAGAAAGTGGCTTCAGGTATGGGATGGCCAGAAGATAAATGGTCAGTTTTGCTACAAAGTGTCTTAATTGGTAAAGGGAGAAGTGCTTATCTAGCCTTAACAGCTGATCAGTGTAAATACTACAAGGTACTTAAACACAGTGTGCTAAAAGTTTACCAGATGATCCCAGAGTACTACAATGAAAGATTCAGAAATTTAAGAAAAGATGAGAAGGGAACATTTAGATTATGCATACAAAGTGAGAAGGTGTTTTAAACATTGGTTAGAAGCTGCTAAAGTTAAAACTTTTGATGAGTTAGAAGAATTACTTGTTCTTGAACAGTATCTTAAGGGAATTCCTGAACATATAAGAGCCTATTTTAGAGAGAGAGAGGTTAAGAAACTTGACAAAGCTGCTACACTGAGTGAAGATTACAATATTATTGGTAGCAAACGTAATTACAATGTCAAGTACCAGAATCAACAACGCCCAGGTTTTAAGTCTTATCCAAATATCAGGAACAAATTTAATGGGAAACCTATAAGTAATACTACCAGGAGTACACAAGGTAATACAACTCAGTAAGTTAATGTGAAATCCTCATCCAATTTTTCAAGACAGTTACAGAAACCTAATGTTATCTGTTTCAAGTGTGGAAGAGCAGGACACTTCAGTCAAGAGTGTTACCAGAATCAACAACTGTCAAAGCCAGTTGGTCAAGTAGTGAAAGGTGACCAGGTGAAACAAACTACGAACAGCAGTGTGGGAAAGAATCAGACTCCAGAGAAGAATGAAACTAGACATGCTGAATGTTTAGCAACCAGTGGAAATGTAACCTTGAGCAGTGAGTGGCTTAGCATTGTGGAGGCTTTGAAGCCATATATCTATGAGGGTATGCTGTCAACTCAAGGAGGAAGTGTGCAGGTACCAGTCAAGATATCACGTGATACGGGGAGTAACCATAGTGTGGTAGTACGTGGTGCTCACCCTCAGTTGGAGAAGAGTCTCACAAGAGATTCAGTTATTTTGAAGGGTATAGGGGGAGAGGAAGTAACTCCTATATGCTGCTTACACCTGTCATGTGAATTGGTGACAGGGAATGTTGATTTTGCTGTAAAGGACTCACTGGCCATGGAATGTGTACATGTTCTGTTGGGGAATGAAGTTGGTGGTGTGCCATTTATTCCTTGTCCTGTAGTGACAGACAAACCATTGTGGATTAGTCTTATGGTAGAGTTGGAGAAGAATAACCCCCACCTGTTTCCTAGTTGTGTAACTACCAGAAGTATGATGAGGACTACGACTGCAAGTGAAGAAACTGAGGATTTACACACCCAAGAAGGATCAAGTGAAGGATCTTTGTGCTTAGAAGAGTTGTTCCAGGGAGGTGATGTTTCCCCTAGTGCTGACCAAGAAGAGATTTCCCAAGAAGACGAAGACGATGACGACGACGAAGAAGAAGAACCTGTTGTTCCTGAAGAGACTCTGAGTAGTCAAAGTGTTCCTGAAGACAGTAGTGAAACTACAGTAGCTGAGTTAGCAGATATTGAGAATTCAACCCTTGAAGTTGGTCAAGTGACAAGAGAGAAGCTAATGGACTTGCAGAAGAATGGTATGTCGTTAGCTGATTTGTTCTTCAGAGTTGTTGATCAAGAAGAGATGCAACAAACTCCTACCTGTTATTATCTGAAGGAAGGTTTGCTGATGAGGAAGTATAGACCTACAGATATACCAGGAGATGCTGTATGGGGCGAATATCATCAAATTTTCATTCCGTATCCGTTGAGGAAGCAAGTGGTAGCAGTAGCTCAGGAGTCTGGACATATGGGAATCAGGAAGACTGTAGAGAAGATCATGAAATATTTTTTCTGGCCTGGACTTCACAAAGATGTTAGCAGGTTCTGTCGTGAGTGTCATACCTGCCTGATAGCAGGAAAACCGAATGAAACCATCAAGAAAGCCCCCCTATAACCTATAGAAGTTAGAGGAGAACCCTTTAGCAAAGTGATTATAGATATGGTTGGACTGCTACCAAAGACAAAGAAGGGAAATGAGTATTTGTTAACATTAATGTGTCCTGTGACAAGATATCCAGAGGCAATCCCTGTTAGAAACATATCTGCCAAGATAGTTGCTGAAAAACTTGTGGAGTTTTTCTCAAAGTTTGGTATACCAGAAATGGTACAAAGTAATAGAGGAACGAACTTTACTCCCAAGTTATTCCAGGTTGTGATGAATTTGTTTGGAGTGAAGCAAAAGTTATCCACTGCTTATCATCCAGAAACTCAAGGTGCCTTAGAAAGGTTCCACCAGACATTGAAAAGTATGCTGACAAAGTATTTTTCTGAGTCAGGAAGAGAATGGGATGTTGCTTTACCATTAATGTTGTTTGAAGTTAGGAGTGCTTATATAGAAAGTATGGGATGCTCACCTAATGAAATGATTTTTGGCAGAGAAGTGAGAGGACCGTTGAAGATTCTCGCAGAAAATTGGAAAGAAAATCAAGAGGAAATCCAAGAAGAATATGTAATGAACTTAAGGAAAAGGTTGAAAGAGATTAGAAAGTTATCTTTAGAAAATTTGAAAGTGAGTCAAGAGAAAATGAAAAAGAGATATGATGCTAAGACTAAGCTAAGGAGATTTAGTGTTGGTCAACAAGTGTTAGTGTTCTTACCTGTCAAGAGATTTCCCCTCACTAATAAATTTCAAGGTTCTTACAAGATAATTCAGAAGTTAAGTGATAGAACTCATGTGATTGAAACACCAGAAAGAAGAAGAAGACAAAGGAAGATACATGTGAACCTCTTGAAACCTTATTTCTCAGAAACTAAAACTGAAACTGTGTCAATAACACAAACAACTTCATCTACAGAAGATGATGATGGTTACGAATTGGGAGCTGAAAGCAAGATGAATAATTCTTCAATTTTGGAAAATTTGGAGGATAAACTGAAACATCTGAGTGCTGAACAAGGTAAAGACTTAAGTGAAGTGATTAGAAGCTTCCCAGAAATTTTTGCAGATGTGCCTAAGCGTACTGATTTGATCAAGCGTGAGATCAAGATTCAAGAAGATGGAAAACCATTCAAGCAAAGAGCCTATCGCTTATCACCTTATCATCGAGATGTTCTGAAGAAAGAAGTTGAGTATTTGCTGCAAC
>NC_087200.1:132229076-132251576 GCF_015104395.2 Macrobrachium nipponense
CGAAAGTGGGCGAGATCGGGGGAGGGGTACCGGGACGTTCGAGAGGTGTGAAAGAGAAGGATGGTGGGGTGAGGGTTAGGGAGGGGGGGGGGGGGGAGGATGGGCGAGGAGATCCGGTATTTATGGAGGAAGGAGATATAATAGCAAATGAAAGAGAGGGAAAGAGACATAGGCCTGGTTCTGGGTAGGAAGAACAGGAACGGGGGACGGTTACCTTTCAGTGCCTTAATGGGCAGGTGAACATGAGCAGGGGGTCATAGGATGGATGGGAGGGGGATTCGGGTAGGGGTAGTAGGCGTGGGTGTTCGGTAGGGGTCTCCGTGATTTATAGTTTCTTTACGATGTATTCATGAGAACTGGAATGTTTGTTGGAACTACCTCCAGGAAGTTTTATTACTCCAGAGAAAGTTGCCAAGGACGGTCATTTCGTGGTTAGGCAGGCTTGCCAACGGCTGCTGTTGTCAACAAACAATAACACAGAGGTATTATAATCTTATGTTTTCTATAAATCTCATTAAATCTCTTTAAAAGTAATATTAATTATGGCAGATACGATCCAGATTTGATTAGGTAATTATGACAGAAGATGATCACTCACCCGGTTAACTACGAACGTTCCAGAAATATTTTCGATTGCTGTTACATTACTTTTTGTGGTTGGCAACACTGGTAAAGAAGGAGGCTAGAAATATGGGTCAGCTCTAACTCAGCACAAGCTGGTTTTCGTTCTCATGAGTATTTCCGATTGCCACGCTTTCTTTTTAGCTTTTGTTTTTCCCTTCTTCCTGTCAAATACTGTTTCACGGATTCATTTTCAGAAGTTAATATTCCCCAATTTGTATCATCACTGGAAACTTTCTCTCTCATCGGTAATTAGCTTCAATCTATACCATGTCATTAAGTATTCAAAACGACTACAATATCCGTGGAATTTCTCTCATTGTTATGAGCCATTCCACTTTTCCTGATTTCCCTTCCACAAGAAATATAATACGCAAATGTTTACCACATACAGTCGACCGTCTACTGTCAAGACAAATTCATTTTAGAAGTATTTATAACTGGTCCGACAAGAGGATTAAAGATATGTAAAAGAGAAAACAAATATATCTGAATAAAAAAGTATCTAACACCCAATATTGACGTAATTTTCATCTACTTGGGCCAGATAAGGGCCAACTTTCTTTACCTACTGTCTTCTCTCATAAAAAGGTTCAGTTTACCACATATTTAAGGAAAGCAAAATATCTCACGTGCTTAAATTTAGGTATATGCTCTTTTCAATTATAGATTTTTTTTATTTAATATTCAATATTTTCATGCTTTTGCATCAAATCATCAGGATCAATACCGTGTGCAGTATTGCCTACTTATTTTCCAGTCAGAAAGAGCAATGGGCATTATCCTGGTTTTCACATATTGGAAGAATAAAAGATGCGATCATGGACTTATTGCTGTGAGATTATACGGCCTTGTGCTAATCATGGCCCACTTCGGTCTCAGTGGGACCTGGAACCAACCTGTTTCCGAGAAGACCGTTCCTATAGATTAAGGATTATGGAGGTGCTTTTATTCAGATGTAAAATATGGGTCATGCCCCAAAGTATAGTGTACCTTGATCATTCGCCCTCGTAAAGACAGCGAATTAAAATAGAAGAAAAATCTTACTTAACTTACCCTTGAACCAAGAGTAAATAGAGTAGTACAAGGAATTGTATCTGAAAGAATTGAAGACAATTTCATAAATAAAATTGTGGATTACAGTTTATCGATAATATTCGATAGCTCTCATTCTAATTGATGTACACCTCGTCACGATGCTGATGCTGATGTGGATTTCTGTATTACGTGATACACTGGTTACTCACACATTACCACTTTTGAGTTTTTCAGGCACTGTAATAAAACCGTATTTCCGTTCAGGGGTTAAGGTTTATGTGATACGAAAAGCAAATGCTATTGGATGAACCCAGAGGAACCGAGGCAGGAGTACAAGAAAATATAATCCGAAATAAAGGGGAATAAGAAATGAAAGAGAGGATGCGCCAGAAACAAGACCACCCTTATTCAGTTATGTGGCAATAGAATGCTTACTTCTCTCGAGAAAACTATACGCAAAAGAGCAAAGCACCCACGTGAAGAAATGGAAGCACGAAGCGTGACAAACAATGTAGAAATATAGACTTGCAAAAGATCAAGAGGGAACGTGAGGGTCTTCCCTTTCTAGCGTGGGAATGCTTTGTAGGACTCTGGTTTGGATGAGACGCTTGGAATCAGACAGACGGCAGTCTCACTTCGTGTTCGAGCAGCCTACCTCGCCAGTCGCAGGTCTGTCGTGGATGTGGTTGATGCTCAGCGTTCGTCGCTCCGTTCCGCTGAAAACGTGACTTTTGTTTACATGTGAAATTCACTTTCGTGTGCACTGTGAAGGTTAATGTTTGCTCATTGTTGTCTTTTATGATTGTCGTTTACATAAATGCAGGAGGGGTGAAGTGATTCTGATTATTGTTAAGAGTGAGTTTTTGTCAAGTGATTTCAATGTTTCTTTGTCATCAACGAAGTGGTATTTACAGTGAAAGGTATCAAATAACTGGCAATATAACAGAAGCCTAACAGAAAAAGATATCTAAAATGATGCGTTAAAGCGGAAAATTCCTATACTGAGGAATTCGCATGTAGAAAGCGTAAATGTAAGAAAAATCCCACTCATCGTGTATGAAGATTCATGACCGAAGTGCTCAAAGATTCTTCTTCTTCTTCTTCTTCTTCTTCTTCTTCTTCTTCTTCTTCTGTAGAGGCTGAAGGAAGATTGTCATCATCATCACGATTCTATCAACTGGCTAGGGTACAAATTTAATAAAAGCGTTCAGTTGACACTTAGCAATTACATTACATAAAAAAACAAATTCAAGTTTTCATTATCAGTGACTACCACTGCATTATGGGTTACACGGATGTACGTCTTGCTTTCGCTTTTTTGTCAGAATGTCCAAGTATGCAAACCCAGCCACTGCCCAGCGTCTTCCACTTTCTCCACTTCCAACTAAATCGTCTGAGACCAATGTTCCGCTAATAAGAAAATCCTTATTGTTTTCCTTTTTCTTATGTCTTCAAACTAACAGACGTAAGAGGTATATTTATCGCTTTTTATTTAACGTCAGAACGTTTGACAGTCTGTTACCTTGAACATTAGGAATGGTGTTTCTTACCTAAGGGGTTGCAATGAAATTTCATCTTTTATTTTAAAAGTTGAAGCATTCTTTTATTTGCATCATTTTATGGTAAATTTCTCTTATTCACAGCAGGACGATGTTAATGAGAGCACCAATTAATTTATTCCAGGGCTAATCCCATTTGATCTTCTTATATCACAATTAAAATTTCTTTGATGACAGCTTCACTAATTAATTTCAAAGCTAACTCCATTTAACTCTCGTATTCCTTGAACAAGTACCTGTTGAATGAAAGCACCCCTAATTTAATCCAAAGTTAATTCTATTTGAGATTCCTCTGCCAAATCTCTCGTTAATGACATCACTACTAAGCCATTCCAGAGCTAGTTCCATTTGATGTTCTAGTTCCTCTACCAAAATTCTGGTTGATGACATCGCTACTAATCTATTTCAGACACAATCCCATTCAATCAGTTTATTCGTCTATCAACTCCCTCTTCGATGTCAGATCCACTAACTTATCCTAAACCCATTTCCATTTTATTTTCTTATTTCTCTTAAAGGACAACACCAATATTCTATTCCGTTTCATTCCTCAGTCATTCCTCTTATTAATGACAGCACACTTAAATGGCGTTTAATTCTTTTATGCCTCTGTCAAAACTCCCTTACGCAGAAATAAAAGATAATCCACGAAAACGCAACCGTTACGCAATACCATAAACGCTAGCTTCAGTATCAGATGCCATCCATTGTTCAGAAAATAGAAAGGATTACTTGAAATTCCTGGCAATGTTATGATTCCCTCACAACAAATATGCTGGGAAATGTTTACTTTGTTCGTCTCAACGTGTTCTTATAGATGAATCATATTAAGAATGACTTGGAGAGCGACTTTGGTATGTTAAATGAAACTGCCAAATGTTAAAACGTTTCGTCCAATTAATTCATTCTCCTTCGAGAAAATACTAGATCATGAGATTTTCACATTCGCCGTCAGTAATCGTTAAAAGACCAGAATAAAGTGAATATATATATTTTGCTACAGAGATATTCTTACGTTGCCTCTTAATTTCCAACAGAAAGAGAGAGAGAGAGAGAGAGAGAGAGAGAGAGAGAGAGAGAGAGAGAGAGAGGAGGAGGATGACGTTCGTGTAGAAAATCATCACCCCAAAACTTTCTTAAAATTGTTAGAGAGAATCATGACTTAGTCAGCCAGAATTTATATTCACTTCTCGTTGACTCCATGGCGTGCAGATGCTGAACGTCTTGTTATTCATTATTCACTTTTCTGTCAGCGAATGAGTGTGAGTCACCTGTTCCCCTTTTCATTTGGGTTTCTTATTTGTTCTGGGCTTTCTTTTTCTTCGTTTGGTTATACTTTTTTTTATTTCCCTGTCTTTGACATCACTTTAGCAGTACGGTCTTTTCTTTGACTCCTTTTTTTTTCGAAATTACTGAAATTATCTTGTTATTTTCCCGTCCATCTTCTTTATTACTAAAGCCTGATGTTGCAAAAATATCATGCCTTTAGTGTCTATTGTTGTTGTTCGTAAATAAATTACAATTATAATAGTTAAGAGCCGTGGCATCATTATAATGATAATAATAATAATAATAATAATAATAATAATAATAATAATAATAATAATAATAATAATAATAATTACCCAAACTTACTTGGAAGAATGCATAATTCCATAAGGGTACACAAATTCCTGCTCGTGATGAAAATACTTCTAAAATGTTTATGATTAATCCTCGGAACGTGAAAAACCATCCAAAAAGAGTTTCTTCAAACTTTGGATGTCTCGGTCAGATTCAGAACTGAAAGTGTTCTTCGCATATTTTCCAAAAGATTTCGTAATGTGTTTATTCTTATATTTGCAAATATATTGGCATATAAACATCCAGCCCTCTCCCTCCTTTAAGGCTATATGTTAGGGGGGGCTAAGAATCTCATCCCCTCCCACGTTTAGACTCCAAGGTAGGCACCCCCTGAAGAAGAAAAGGAGGCCAGGTAAAACAGAATCTGGGTCCCGGGCATAGCGGTCGATTTGTAGCCGAATTTCTAAAAAGAAAAAAAAATGCTAGCATGAGTCCTGGCATGTGGCTGATCTTTAAAAATACTTAAGAAAATTTCCCAGATCTAGATTTGGATTCTAACAAGGCACCAGAATCTGAGTCACTACCGCCAGTAAAAGAAGTAAAAGATTTGCCTATTTCCTATTAAAAACTGCAGAATTAACCCGTATATCTGATTTTTCGTTTTCTCTGAAAGCTGGCTATTTTTCTGTCAGTCCTCACATTTTCTGTCCTCCCTCAGATCTTAAAACCTACTGAGGTTAGAGGTCTGCAAATTGGTATGTTGGTCATCCATTCTCTAATCATCAAACATACCAAATTGCAGCCCTCTAGCCTCAGTATTTATTTTTTCTTATCTAAGGTTAAAGTTAGCCATGATCTTGCGTCTGGGGCCGCTTTACGTGCCAACAACACAGGCCACTACAAGGCCGTGGCTGAAAGTTTCATGAGCCGTTGCTGAGTGCTTCATGGACTGTAGCTGAGAGTTTCAGACAGCATTATATGTTGTACAAAAAACTCGATTTTGCAGAGGAAACTTCGGAGCATCTTTTACTTGTTATTCGTACATATACTTTCGTCAGCTAAAAAAAAAAAAACACCATGATAATAGATCTAGAACAATAAGAAAGCCAGCTGAACTAGTGCATAAAACATGAACAGAATCGTCAGAAGTTTCTTCATCAAGGACGGGATCCGGATTGGTATCATAACGGGCCCCAAAACCGGATCAACAGACGTCGACAGACTCGCCTCACCACGAAGGACAATTTATCACCGTGATATTTTCATTACCCTAATGACAGAGAGTCACCTCAGCAGACAGCTGGAAAACTGGCCAAAGCTTGATTTTGGAAGCCAAAGTTATAATGATGTCAGTATGGCATGAGGAACCGTCAGGCTACTTGTAGGACGTCCAGCCTACCTTGTGATGAAGCAATTCATTGCTATAAAAATAAAAAATAAAAACTTATTGCTACAAAACCGTGGTGGAATAAGAGAAAACTAGTTATATACCAGTCTGAGAGAAAGATAAACCTCATAGTTGTTGAAAAGTGAAGGACAAGCGATCGATCATTTCACAATGTTTTGAAGAACCTGCATTAAACAACCCGACTAGATTAACCACAGCCCAAAGAGGCTCAAGAATGACCTACTAGACAAGTATTGTTGAGTGAAAATAATTGGCAGCTATCGTTACCTTGTTGTCAAGGAAGCACAACGGCATGTAAACAGCATATCGTTAGAAATAGCAATTGCAATCATTATAACTATTATACCGTTGTTGGCGGTAGATTCGTAAGTAACGGCATTGTTATGTAATTATCTCTTTTATGACAAATTGGCTGTGACGCTTTAATTACGCCAGGTTAATAGGTAGAATGATTAACAGTTTGTTTCCCGTATCAGTTCATATACTTTGCTTGGATACCGGTTATGCAATTAAGTTCTTGTGTGTGGATATTCAGTATCGTGGTGTATATTTGAATATATGTTAAACCGTGTGAAATAATTTCTTGAAATGTGCACACGTCATCTCTTTTACGTTAGTTTTGCATATTTTCATTCTCCTAACCTTATAGTATAGTCTCTAATGATACATTTCTAAGAATTGGGAATATGAACTCAGCAAGTATTCAGGGACAAACAAAAAGGGTGTCGGTATCTGCTGAAAATCCAGTGTCCGTCGACTGATAAAATAAATAGTCTAGGTATGATTCCCGTGAATAAACTGGTGTAACAACGTATATAAAGTACATTAGGAAGCCCGTATTCATGTGTCAGTATATATTAAGTAATTCATTGTATTTAATTAATTACATCACAGATAAAAAAAAGTACACACAAAATCTCATAAGATACCTGCCAGAGTGTTTGCACTCCGGATCTCTCGGAGTGCGACCTAAACCAGTCCAGAGTGCAGAGTCACTCCAATTAAGAATGGCCTTTCCTCCTCTTTGTCCAAAAAATGAGAATCATTGCTCCCACTGGCGTGGAATAACTGTTAGGCATTCTTTTTTTCTTTCTTTTTTTTACTATCATCATCTGTTACATGAATTTTCCTGACAGTTGCAGTATGTCACTTGTGTTGTCTAGTCTCTTATTAGTGTAATCTCAGTGTTATTTTTGTCTCCTGGTTGTAGCTATACTCCAATTCGTCTGTCATAAACAATGATGGTGTGTGTTACAGTGCTACGTAAATAATCAGATCAGAAAAATACATCGGAAACCCGGTTACAAAAACCTGATGTTCGCGTTACATCATGAAATTAATGGTCTGACCAACATATGTCTGCTGCTTTTATAAGAGAATGACGCACAAGTGCAATCTGTTATACGTAACCTTGTACAAGCGTAACAACTGTGATTGTCAGATTTGACAGTACCGACAACATTTCAGAAAACACCAAGTCTGTGACCCTGTGACCGTCTAAAGGACTCTACCCACTAAGGGCCTTGAACCAGCAGATGGCAAACCGCTCATGACTTGCAGAAGAGGCAACGAGTGTGTGAAATATCAAAATCCTATCGACCCATGACTATGCAGCCCAGACTGCGGGGCAATGAATTTAATGCCATCGAGAAGAAGCGGAGGTGGTTTATCTGCATCTCTAGAACGTGGCTACAGAGAAGCCGCCTATAATGGAAGAGGGTTCCAGCACAAAAATGCGGCGGCTCTGGCACTTTGGGTCGTCTCCGTCTTCTGCTGCGTTCCTGTCGATGCCCTCATCAACTACAAGTCCTGTAAGTAGGCGATGGAAATTTTTGTTTCGTGTTATTAGAATGGGAAGCATTACGCAATCTGTGTGATCTTGTTTATGTGTGGTTTCGTTCGTCACAACTTCAAAGGTCAGTTATGGTAAAATTGTGTAAAAGAGCATAAAGTTAAATAATTTAGTTGTCATCTCATATAATTTAGTTATCAGTATAAAATAATTTTCATTACACGAACAAACATATACTCATAACAAAACTACAACATATATTATATATATATATATATATATATATGGATATATCTATATATATATATATATTATATATATATATATATATATATATATATATAAACAATGTTACGAAGTGCCAAGTATCTGGTTACTACACTTACCATTCTTCAATTAATGTTACCTCACAAAAGCCAGACACCTGAACCCTCATAACACGTTTAAACGACTGAATACTCTAAAGGCAACAGTGATCCCTTAACACTTACCAGTATTGCAGAAAATCAGACTAAGTTCATCAAAACAGGTGTGAGGTAATCTTGTAAGTAATTAAATTAATCAAAGGGCATCACTCCATCAACAACTTTAAAAGTCTAAGTATTTCCCTGATTTCAGAAGTCTAAGTACTTCCCTGGTTCTAAGTCACTTCAAGTAAATTGAAGGAAAGCAAATCAATTACCACTCTATGTTTCTACCTAACATAAATATAATCAAAATCAAATATACTGGTATAAATGAAAACACTTATAAAAATTTTAAATACAAAAATTTATTATTAAACTCAAAAATTATAAGTGAAATTCACAATATCAGGGAAAATTACTGTTACTTGAAAACAAAGTAAAGTTTAATTAATTCTTGAATCAAATTAAGTAAATTTAAATCAAAATTAATTTATCACAAAATTCAAGAAAACTAATTCATTCAAAATTCAAAAGTGTTAGGCAATACTTGAAAATTTGAAGTTAATTCACAAGTGTTAAACAACAACAAAACTTGAAAATAATTCTAAGTAAATGCAAATTAATTCACAAGTGTTAAATTTAATCAAATGTGCAATGATTAAGCAATGAAAATAACTAAGTCAATTACATTGTGAATGCAAATGAAAATATAAAATAAAAAAGACACACTTCAATAAGAAAATGAACAAGTGCACAAACAGTGGAACAAACACAAACACAAAAAAAAAAAAAATTCGCAATGTGTAAATGTGTAAATCTTTTCACTCAAAACATTATAACCATCAGTTTTTACCAAACCTTCATAACCACCTGTTATTAGTTATTAGTTAACCAAACATCATAACCATTAAATATTAGTTATTAGTTAATCACTGTTCCTAACAATTATTAGTTATTAATTGTTACCTAACCGTTATTAGTTGTAACTAATAAAAATATAACACACTTTACCTTGGTATACCAATTTCTTTCTTTCTTGCTGCAGCTTGTATCACACTTCCACAAAAACCAGGCGCCGTTACGAAATAATGTTTGTTCAGATTCCACAAAAGAAATTAAATAACACTAAATAAACTCTAAGAAATATCATATATGAAATTCTAAGTTACGAGTGACCAATTTACGTTACGTTAATATAATCTCAATTATGTCGAGTGTGAGAGAGAGAGAGAGAGAGAGAGAGAGAGAGAGAGAGAGAGAGAGCGAGAGAGATGTTAATGCCTCGAGGTTCTATGATAGAATGAAATCTTCTTCCCTTGCGAAAACTGGACTGAGATGACAAAAAACGTATTTGGCACGAATGCTTCCAGTAGCTTCAAAATCTGACGCAATCTTCATAAAGAAATGTGCAGTATGCACGTGGTTTTGTTCAAAGATAAACGTGTACGAGTCCAGTCTGTTAAAAAAAAAAGGCGTACTCTACTCGATCGAAACGGAGGCTGAGCGACAATTAAGATTGACATGTTTTGATAACAACGCAAGACTTGAGCTCGCTATCAAACGTGTTGATAGAATAGGAAAGCAAACGGATCTCGCAGACCCTCTAATCTTACAGTGTTCCCTCTAATCTTACAATGTTGACATAAAAGTTAAACATCCGTAGTTTCGAACAGACAAAGAAGATCTCTCTCTTTTTACGTTATATATATTCTTTTACAACATGTAATGCGAAATCTGAACACACATTTTAAAACATCCTATTCTAAGCTATCAAGGAATCTGAAAAATTGTTACACAATCTACATGACACTTCAAAGAGGGGAAACATGCATTTTGAAAGTAGCAATATATAATATATATATATATATATAATATATATATATATATATATATATATATATATATATATATATTGGGTTCCTTGGCGGTCACCCATCTAAGATTTGAGTCTAACTTGTGTGCGCCTATCTCTCACCGACCATGGTTTTGCTTACCGATTTTTCATCTTCAGTTGTCTGTGTAAAAATATATTTCTCTTGTTAGGATACTTATGTTGTAATTTAATTCAATATGCACATAAAAGCAAATTCATGAACATAAAATGTAAAAACTATGAGCCGAGTTAAGTCAAATGCTCGAGTATCTGTACTTTACAACCAAAAAATATTCCCTTTAAATAAGGTGGTAGATATCTCTAAATATTTATATTAACATACAGTACTTTAAAATTTTCTTTTCTTCAGTTAAATGCTTTCCTCTACTTACGCCAGGTATGGTCCACTAGATTATAATGGAAAGCTTAAAAAAATTATTTTTATGATTCTCAATTTAGAAATTCTGTATCTGTAGTTGTTTTTTACCATCATTTTGACTATCAGGGGTACAAAGAGTATTTCTACACTGAGGTTTGACTCCGTTTAGCCATCCTTTTTTTCTTTCTTTCTTCCTTTCTTTCTTTCAGTCTTCATCTAAAAACCCTGGTGGACAGAGTCATGATACTAAAACCTAGGAGGGCTACAGAGAAAGACAGATTATAGAAGCTGATAAACAAATAAATATGAGGGCATAGAGAATAAATCCATACACCTGAATTCAGGAGACATCAGAGCAGGAATGAATTTGCTTGACCTCAAATAAATCCATCAGATTTGCTTAGATAATTTATTAAAATATAGTGCTGCTTACTGCCAACACACAGAGGATCTCATTACAGACCTATTCATTTTCTTCGGCAGGGCGCAGAAGCGAATCTGTAACAAAAATCTTTAGAATAAATTCTTACAAGAGGAATCTTCAGTTAAACGACACCGTGAAAAGGGTGAAATTTCTCTTTTGTCGTAGAAGAATTCCGAGTCTCTCTTCTTCCCCCAAAAGAAAATAATGAATGGTTGTAAGGTCAAGGGACGCTTTCCAAGGAACCCAAAATGAGAGCTGACAAAAACAATAGACACGTAAAGCAGAGAAACGCCTTTTCTTTTTCTTTTGTATTGCAGTCGTCGAAGAGTGTGGTAGGGAATAGAAGTTTTCGTTGGCATTGTTTCTCAGAATATGTTTACATAAATCTCTCAGCGTATAATAGAATTGGTAATTATATGACTTGCGGAATGATCTGTATTGTTTTCTACAAATTATATAATCAGTATTCAACAGTTGCTTGTAAATAGTCCAAAATAAGATAATGGGTACAAACAATTTGTTGTAAAAATTTGTTGAGCAAATCACCTGTACATGTTCCTGTTAGAGCGTTAGAGCGAAGATATTCAGAATATGTTATCTTTCTTTTTTTATCTAGAAGTGTGACACTAATTATAAATGAGCTTATCAAAAGCAAAATAGTTTTGGGGATAATTTCAATATGCAAATATTTTGAACAGGATCTCTAGATAATTTGGAAAAGCATCCAAAGGACAATCTTACTAAACAAAATATTCGTAGTCAGATATTCACATAATTAGTTTTACTGTTATTAACATGGAGTGTCTGCGTCATAAATCAGGGATATTAATCAAGGAAATGCATTGTAACATAATGTATTAGATATGTTATGAGTACAATACCGTAGTATAATTACCTCAACGTTTCCGCGGAACTTATTTACACTAGTTACCTTAGAAAGTTATAATGCATATAATCAGGCTGGATTTTGAGCTTCCATTTCCTGTGTCTGAGGATAATGTGCGACGCCTAAAAACGTTGTGTTCTCACTTGGTATAGAACTTGCTGTTGCCGCTTTCACATGTGCTTGCTTAGCCAGTCTAACCATGCAATTTACTGACAAAGCAACAGTGACACTGGGAGTATTAGCATAAATAAAGCAGGGCGTATACTTACAATGAATTGTTTGTGCTTTCTAATTCATGTAAATAGCTTTAGCTCTTCAATACGATTTGAAATACATTCTCTTAAGTGGTAAGTATTGAGCCTCGCACAACGGTACCAAAGGTTCAATATTGCACAGGGATTCGGCATGTATCCTGTTCCTATCAATTTTACCCCAGCACTTTAAACCTCCTAAACCATAAATGGCTCAGTTTTGAATTTGGTGGTTAAAAATTTGATTGTCTGGATTACGCCCTTTCGAAAATGAGCAAGCGAGATCGTCAACGTAATGATTCTGTGTGATCAGGCCGTCTTCTCAGACTTGTTTTAAAAACAGTAATGCACACAAAGGACATAACCACTCATGGAAACAATAAGAGCCATCTCTTCTTAAGAATACAAAGGAGAAGAAATAAACAAATCTTATTCGGGCGTAAACGTTGTACCTCCAACTTCCAAACAGAATTAATATGACCCTCTTCTCTCTCTCTCTCTCTCTTTTCCTCTCTCTCTCTCTCTCTCTCTCTCTCTCTCTCTCTCTCTCTCTCTCCCTCCCCAATATATATATATATATATAATATATATATCTATATATATAATTATATAATTAATATATATATATTATATATATGATATATATATATCAATTCAGGAATGTCGAAGACACATGGATGTTTTTAAGAGATTTATTCATAGAGAAACGTTTCGCACATGACTATGTGCATCATCAGTCTGAAAATGACAAAATAATAACATTAAAAATACTAAAAATACACAGGATTCTTAAAATGACAATTAAAAACATTAAAAGACTAAAATTAGAGGCAAAGTAAAAACAACTGCTGTTACACCAAACTTCAGGTACAGAGGAAGAAGATAGAATGACCAAAGAAGGAACAACAACAAATATATATATATGTATATATATATATATTATATATATATATATATATATATATATATATATTTATATATATATTTTTTTTCTGATTCACATTGGGACCGAACCCGGTCTTTCAAATGAGAGGACGACCCGGCCTCTCATTGTAAATAAAGACGGGGTTCGGTCCCGATGTGTATCAGATATTCATTATATATATATATATATATATATAGATATATATATATATATATAATATATATACATATATATATATCATATATATATATATTATATATAATAATATATATATATATATATTATATATATATACATATATATATTTATTAATATATTTATATATTTATACATGTATATGTAATTGTAATAGCTAGCCAGAATGCCCTCTCAACTTCTCGAATTCTTTGAACCCTTTTGGATCCCCTTGTCACTACAAGCCTTAAAATCCAAGTGCAAGAAATATAAAGAAATTATGATGTCTGGTAGTCGGAAACGAACCCAGGTCTCTTTATCACGACGAAGCACGTTGCCGTGATGCAAGAAATATAAAGAAATTCTGATGTGCAGTAGCGGGAAACGAACCCAGGTTACCATAATCACGACGAGGTCAGGACCTCATCGTGATTATGGTAACCCAGGTCCGTTTCCCGCTACTGGCCGTCATAAGTTCTTCATATTTCTTGCACTTGGATCTCAAGGCTTGTAGTGACAAGCGTATCCAAAATAACGCGAGGAATTCGAGAAGTTAAGAGGCCATTATGGCTATTACTATTACATATGTATCTGGTAAAAAGTGACTAACAGATTCTACACACACACACACACACACATATATAAGCTCCCGTGAAATGTAGTAAAGTAGCAGAGGACAATATTTCAATGACTCCTGATACAATAAAAGGAATGACAAGTTTTTCCTTATGCTTGGTTAAACAACACACTGGATTCTTATAGTATTACCAAAAGAGATTAAGGCACTGTATGTTCAGGGTAATTCACTATAATAACTAAAGTCCTAATTTAGCATTCAGGGCCAGAATTTTATCGCGAAGAAGATACGAATTTTTAGTGCATCGTTTGTCGATATTTTGCATTAGGTATTTGACTTCTTTGAGTCTTTTTTTGTGTTCATTTTCGCTAAGTTATAACCCATACTGCAAATTTTCATTGTTACTTATTTTCATTCACATCTATGGGTGAAAGTACGCAACCTGGAGCTAGGTAGCAAATAAAAAAAAGAAAAAAGAAAATGGGGTAGGTACTTCCTGCTGTTTGAGTTGTAGTACGGCACGACTAGTTTCCGGAATCTCTAAATAGAAAAATGAAAAGTGAGACTTCGCACAGTACCACCCTGTGTCTTACTGTTATCTGGAACGTATACAGTAACAACGCTCGCGGGGAATGTTTGATAGCAGTCCCGGATCAAACCCTAGGGTGAAAAGACAGTCTCCCTCCGGTCTTATTTCTCGTTAGTCGTCATTTTTTGCGAATGCGCGTCCGGGAAATGATTATGTGCGAGTGATTTGTACCCGACTTTGCTGAATTCATGTTGGAATCCGCGGCAAGACACATCGCCAGTGCTTGTGTACCCTCAGACTTTGCCAATTGCAGAATTTTCGATACTATTGCCTGAGGCTTGACAGACTATCGGTACTTTTCATATAGATGAAACTTCGGTGATTCGGTAAAACCTGAGTTTCCTATGTCCAGCGGGGAAATCTGGACGGACTGCGTGCTGATAAAGTGTTGTTCAGGGAATTATGTTTTAATGCCTGATGAGAGAAAGTGAAGAAAATTAGAGTGAATTATGAACAGGAGGGTAATGAATATAAAAACTGCAAGCAATCTGCTTTATATAAACGCAAAGGATTGCTCGTTCTCGTTCCGTGAAATTATTGGTTGTAAAGATAGATGATCTCAGTTAATTGAAGATCACCTTTTTTTTAAATACTGAAAGAAAATTTGGCAGTTTTCACACAGATACTGAGTTATTAAAGGCTCCGCTCGTATCATTATAATTATTGCAGTTGTTGTCTTTGCTTTCACAATCAGTCTTATCATCTCATCATCATTATCTGCAAATTAGACTGCCTTTAATGTTACGCTAAAAGCGACGAAGCAGAACACGATCACAAAATCTAGATCAACTTTCATTACTTGATCAGACACATGTTGCCGATGAAAGCTTTAATGCAACCCTCTTCATTAAGCATTCCCCGCGTTATAATGTGTCATGTTTAAGTCGAGTGCTCTCTGAGCAACAAAATAGCTTCATGAAGGCGTTATAGGAAGGGAATCTTAGGGCCGAACCGGGAAAAAATTTGTAACCATATAATTCCTTCACCAATGTGTTCTGATAGGTGCCTAGTATTACCAAAAAAAGAAAAAAAACTAACGTCCGGGACCCCTAGCAAAATTTTCAAGGGCTAAAAACGCCCCCAAATTGCTATTTCTTTTTTACATTTTCGCGCTATAATCCTAAACTACGTATTTATCGAGAACATTATTATATACGAAATTAAAGTAGATACAATTACCTTTCTAATGATATATAATGATGTATACTTTGCTTTTCCAGTATAGTACCTATGATTCAACAAAGGTTGATGTTAACTTTTTGAATGGGAATTTTCTGAAAACATTTTCGTTACACTATTAAAATATAACAGATTTTCTATATAATGGTGTATAATAATATATATCTTACTCAATTTGTGAGGGTGGCAAAGATCGAAAAGGGTTCCCAATTAAACTTCATATAGGAAGGGAATCTAAGGGTCGAACCGGGAAAATATTTGTAACCAAATAATTCCTTCACCAATGTGTTCTGATAAGTCAGTAGTATTAAAAAAAAAAAAAAAAAAAAAAAAAACGTCCGGGAACCATAGCAAAATTTTTAAGGGGAACAAACCAACATTTTCGCGTTATACTCCTAAAACATGCATTTTATCGAAAACATTATTATATACGACATTAAAGTAGATTAAGTTACCTTTCTGATGATATCTAATGAGGTATACTTTGTGGTATTAGTATAGCACCTATGATTCGACAAAGGCTGATGCTAAAATCCTGAAAATGCCTTTTTTTTCCGAATTTTGTCTTTCAACTTTTTTAATTGGCATTTTCTAAAAACAGCTTCGCTGCACTATTAATATATAACATGGTCTCTATACATTGTCTGTATGATGGTGTATAATAATGTATATTTTACTCAATTTGTGAAGGTGGTACTGCGCGGTTTTGAAAGTGTCCCAATGAAGTTCCATAAGTACGCTACTTTCCTGTTCGATATATGAGATAAATCAAAACGTTTTCTGCACTTGAAGTAACAACTGATATGAATAAGATGATAGTCATTTTGACCATAGCAATTTCTTTCTTAGATTAGAAATTGTCTCATTTTCTATGACCCGACCTGACCGGGCCGTAACAATTTTTTCAAACGCTTCGTAGATGAATAAATTGTAAACACAATGGTGTAAACCAGTGTATATTGTAACCGATTAGTAGGCTATGTATTGTATGTCTGGTGAAATTCGGAAAAAGGTTACATATGAAACTGAAACTCTAGTCGCTTTCAGCATATGTGCAAAATCGTGCATTTTCAGATTTTCTATGAAACTCTGAAACTCTAGTCGCTTAGAGCATATGTGCAAAATCGCGCATTTTCAGATTTTCTAATGTAACCTTCTTCTGAATTTCACCAGATATAATTCATACATATCCCACTAATCGTGTACAATATACATTGGTTTACACCATTACGTATACAATTTATTCATCTACAAAGAAAAAAGTTGTTTTTTGTCAAAATGCATTTTTAATTTGAAGCGTTTGCAAAAATTGTTACAGCCGGATCAGGTCGGGCCATAGCAAATAAGACGATACATCCTAGTTACCTTAAGAATTCGCTATGGTCAAAAGATTACTATTAATTGTTATTTCAAGTGCGGAACAAGTTTTGATTTATCTCGTATATCGAAAGTGAAAGAAGCGTACTTATGGAACTTCTTTGGAAACATTTTCAAAACCGCGCAGTACCACCTCGCAAATTAAGTAAAATATACATCATTATACAGACAATTTATAGAGACAATGTTATATATTAATAATGCGGCTAAGCTGTTTTTAGAAAATACCCATTAACAAATTTGAAAGGCCATATTCGGGGAAAAAATTCCTTTTCAGGATTTTAAAATCACCTTTGTCGAATCGTAGGTGCTATACTAATACCACAAAGTATACATCATTATATATCATTAAAAAGGTAATTTAATCTACTACAAATTCGTATATAATAACGATTTTTTTTATAAAATGCATCCTTTATGAGTATAACACAAAATGTAAACAAAATAGCGATTTCTGGGGGGTTTTTGCCCCATCTAAAAATTTTGCTTTGGGCCCGGACGTTATGGGTTTTTTGGTAATACTAGGAATTTTCCATCACCCTTTGTTGAATCATAGGTACTATACTAGCAAAAAAAAAGGCATACATCATTATATATTATTAGAAAGGTAATTATATCTATTGTAATTTCGTATATAATAATGTCCTCGATAAATTGCATAGTTGAGGAGTATAACGCAAAAATGTAGAAAAAAATCGCGATTTCGGGGCGTGTTTTTGCCACCTAGAAATTTAGCTAGGGGACCAGGATGTTAGGTTTTTTAGGGGGGCAAAGTGAGGTAATACTAGGGACCTGTCAGAACACATTGGTGAAGGAATTAATTGGTTACAAATTTTCTCCCGGTTCGGCTATTTCTGATGCTAAAATTCCTTTACTATTATTGACTATGAAGGCGTAATCTTGCGTTTAGGAGACATTCAAGCAATTGTGATATCTCTCGTAAAAAGAAAGATTCAGCTTTCAGTTTCTCAGATATACTGAAGAAATTACATGCTAAAACTTATAGTCGCGAGACGGCATTATTGTTTTCACGTACTGGAAGTTTTTCACGCTATGGAAATGATAACAGTTTTTATTCCGAATTTTTTGTGCTATCCAGAAATCCTTTGCCTCACGCTTTAGAATGTTTGTCATCGTTTATTAACTGTCTCTTTTGTATCAGGGAATCAGTAAATTATAAATAATTTCTCCTTTTTCATTTAGTTAACAGGGAAAAGACAAGGATCATGTCAAGATTAATGAACTCACTACTTTCAAAGACAATATCATACAATATATATACATACATACATACATACATATATATATATATATATATATATATATATATGTATGTATATATACATATATATATAAATGTATGTGTGTGTGTATGTGTAAATGTAATAGCCACAATGCCTTCTTAACTTTGAGAAGTTAAGAGTGCATTTTGGCTATTACATTTGCATATGTATTTGGTAAAAATGTCCAGTACATTCTGCACACACACACATGTGTATATATATATATATATATATATATATATATATATATATATATATATATATATATATATATCAAATCAAAGAGGTATGATATTGTCTTGAAAAATAATGGGTTCGCTAATCTTGACTTGATCGAAAAGAAAACCTGGATTTTGAATATTAAATGCGTGTTCACAGTGAATAACGCACATACGTATACTTATGTAATACATGATGATTGCCTTCTTATTAAGACTATCTTGAATTACATTTTTTCCATATGAAAAGCCTTTTTTTAGTAACAAACTGTTTTTCCCACTACGTGAATTTTACATACCTAATTCTTGACGTCTGATTTTTTAAAGAAAATCTTATGAATAGCTGATGAATAATTTAACCCTAGTTGATAAGTATTACCTCGTCGATGACCTCTTGTTTTCATGCTGTATATTTCGAAGGAGTAATACACACTTACGTCTTCTGTTTTTCTCTCTTCGTCTCTCTTCTACTCTCCACAGTATCTACGATCCGCAACATTCATCTAACAACGAGGAACTCATAGCTTGAGTCAAGGCAGAATTGATGTTTACAGAAAACGCCTATATCATCCTTCCTCTTCCTGTTCTGGAATCGAACGCTAGACGCTCAGTTTTTGGGTTGAGGGTGTATCAACGAGAGAGAGAGAGAGAGAGCGAGAGAGAGAGAGAATATTATTATTCAACCATCATACCATTCCCATAAGTAATTTCGGGAATTTGTAAAAGGCGTGAACACAATCGCAAAAATGTTCGTGAATTGTCCGTATGAAGACTGAAATTTCATCATTCACATTTTCCTTGTAGTGCCAACGACAGAGACTGTTTATTTAATTACTATCTGCCTGCATGATACATATTTCCCTAACTCAGTGTGAGAATATGATCTCTTACTCTTATGTCTAAAAATTTCGATAGTTCAACTAATTACAATGAAGTTTATTACAAAAATAGAGAGGGGTGAAGGTCTTTATACACTTGTATCGTTACTACATTTTTTGAATGTTGATTTCTATGGCTCCTAAAAAATTTACATACTTCGTTTATGGTCTCCTAGGCTAATGTAACACATTGCCTGATGTTTGATATGTCTTAGTATGAGGAAGAAAAATGACAGCATTTCAACTGCTGAACACTGCGACCTTTCTCGAAATTTAGAATTTCGTATCTCACGCTCGCCGTCCAAGCCATCACTTGAGACATACTTCAACATCATATGTCTTCTATTGAATTTCAGTATTGTTTGATTCCCATCTATTTCACAAGGACAAGTTCTGGGGAACGATAGTTGAGGTGTTTACCAAGAAGATGAGTGGTAGTTGTTTTCAAAATTAATCAAGGGGGAGGTATCGGTAAACAGGATGATCAGTGACTATCATTGCCATTATTCGAGTACAAGTGGTCATAGACTCAAGGTTTATTAAAGCCATGTGAATTACGTAGTTTTAAGACGATAGTCTCGCCATAGAAAGTTGTGAAAATAGTGTCGTTTACTGGAGTGTAATATTGTATTTGCGAAAAACGAAATTGTCTCTGAGTGACTTTAGAGCAAAGGTGTGAGCACATATACGTGAATATGTCGACAATTCTTTTTTTTTATTTTTACTTAATGAGTATGGGTAGCCACCAGGCATTTGATATATACACTGGATTAAAGATTGTAGGTAGCCTCACCTGTGAGTCTCCTAGGCACTGCTCTAACCTATCCTAACCTAACCTAGCCTTGCTTATTGTAAGTCGAATATCCATGCGCAGGTATGTCCGGGATAAGAAATTGAGCCCATATTTTTTCCATTTTTCTCAATTTGTTTTTATTTGGCTATTTATGCGTTAACGCATTTCCACTTTCACCTATTTGTCCACATATCTAAATTGCTTATCCACCTATCTGGCTTTTCAGTCTGTGGCGAATCAGCGTACAGCCATCGCTTCTACATGCGCATCGTAGGAGGCCGCAGCGTCGTCAAAGGAGAATGGCCTTGGCAGGTGGCTCTCCAGCAGAAGGACCCTTACAGTGGCAAAGGACTCGACCAGCACTGCGGAGGAACGCTTATTCATCCATCCTGGATCCTTACAGCCGCGCATTGCATCATAGAGTAAGTGTGGGGATTTTTTTTTTTTCACTTTCGCTTTCTAAGATTCCCGCAATCTGCCTTATTTCAAAAGTTAGGCAAATTCGTAGCTACTGCTTCGTTGGGACGAATTAATTTAAACATCCCGGCCTAGAAAGGGTAACTATTGGCCCACCCCGTCGGCCCTGGGTTTAAAAATTGTTGAGATTACCTGAATGTAATGGAACTACTTCTATTTTTCATGTAACAAGATACTTTACTGTGTTTGTTATTCGACTTGCAGATATGATGACGAAGATTATTTACATTAAAGTGTTGAATAGAGGCAAGCTTATTAAATGGTAACATAGCAAATAAGAGATGCTCTCAGTTATTCTTATACCAAATGATTAAAATATACCAAATGACTAAAATTTTCCAGTCCCATCTTCAAGTTCGCCTTGCCACCCCCATTCTGGACAGTGAGGGTGGGGGAAGTCAGCTTATCCGTCGAAACCCAGAAGTCTTACCCAGTGTCGAAAATCATAACTCATAAGGTACGTGATTATTACGCGAAGGGTTCGTTAAAATGAATTACTTATTTCATTTTTTATAAAAAGAAAACTATAAAGGACAACTTTGTTTCATGGTTGTACGATTAAGTACTTTATAAACAGATGATGTAAAAAAGTGACATTTAAGAAAATTCTGGTTCAACTATCTGATAAAGATTCAGCATTAGAAATCGCTACATGACAAGTGGAATAGCTGAGCAATTTAGGCGAATATACCTAAGTGTGTACTCCACATGAAGGTGGTGCTAATGAGTGTCCTTCCTTCCTTCCTTCCTTCCTTTTGAAGGATTTATCTTGTGGAACCGCAAAGTACTCGACCATTTGCCATAACAAATAGCTTTGTAAATCATGCGAGGTAATTCTGATAACATGTGAAGTGTACTTGCAATACCTGTCATAGTCATGTTAGTTTACAAAGTGCAATGTGGATAGATATCATTTTATAAGACAATGTTGATGAAACTAATGTTCTAATTGACAGAGACTGGAAACTCACAGTCTCTCTCGAGAGTTCACATAAGCAGGATATACATATGTTCCACTTCTCCTTAAAGACGTATCCCTCAGGAGAGGTGGACATAGATCCTTCCCGTGTGAACTCTCGAGAGAGACTGAGAGTTTCCCGCCCTGTCATTGGCTTATCAACAGCCAATCAGGAGTGTCGTAAGGGACTGACCTAGACATCAAATGCACGGCTAATGTGAATCTACTATAGTATGTTTAGAAGCTAGTGCAACACATTTAGGTGTGTGAGAGAGAGAGAGAATGCCATCCTTATTCATATGACTTACATATTCCAGCTCTTTGACCCAAAGACCTGGGACAATGACATCGCTCTGGTGAAACTAAGGGTACCACTGGATCTGGAAGAACACGCTGGGATGGTCAACACCATCTGCCTGCCTTCCAGAAACATGACTTTCGTTGGCCTCCAATGTTCAGTAACGGGATGGGGAAGAACCAAGGCACGTAAGTATCGTATTATTTTTATGGCTTTTCACGGAAAGGTTAAGTAGTTAACCTAGCCTAGCTTGAATCGTAGGCTCAGTTTTCCTCATGCTAAGACTCCAGGGACAATAATGAAGAGAAAAGAATATAACGAAGGGAAAATGTGTGGTCTATATCTGTGAAAGTTACAGAAAAGACGATTTATGAGACTGGAGGAATACGGAAGCAACAGAGTGTTAGAGCTTAGAGATGTAGAAGTCCAGAAAATGCAAACAGTCATACGAAGATTGGTGATTTCGATAGATAAAAGTGGGGTGCGATGGTCGCAAATGAGAGGAGGAGGTCCTCTTCATGGTCAAGTGCGAAAATGCTATTCACTTGCATCTTCTATTTTGTATGAGAAGAA
>NC_087200.1:132256576-132301576 GCF_015104395.2 Macrobrachium nipponense
TGTAATTTACAGTATTGATACATCTTCATTTCCTCTATATCCTCTCGCCATATTGACCACACTTGCCGATCTATTTCCACTTTGATTTTGCTTTTACAATGAGTTTTGTCATACTTATTTCAGTTTCAGTTTCTGACTACAAGGTCAACGATTTTGTACCTAGTTTAGGGATCTCGTTGTCAACTTCTTCGCGGCAGTGGGAATTTTGCCACTACTGGACTTAGGGAAAACTGAATGTGACGCTTTGGATGATCCAGCTGGAAGAAATATCGACATAAATATTTCAGTTGATTACGTAGTGTATAACTGAAGAGATGGGTCCTGGTTGGGTTGATACTTAGTACATCTAATGACTCAATAAATGAACAATTTTTTTAACTAAATAAATGTTTTGCCGTTCCTCAGATGGTACGAACTCAGACTTGCTCCAGACCATCCGTGTCCCTGTGATGTCCAACAAGAAATGCCAGAGGGCGTACCGGAAGATCAACCCCGTCGGTAACAGGATGATATGTGCTGGATGGGACGACGGTGGCATGGGTCCCTGCGTCGTAAGTATTGCTTCATTTAGGCCTTGGGAAAATCTTTAGGTCGAGAGAATTTATACATCAGTGAGAAGCGTAACGGTTAAATGAAGTTTCGGCCATCTTTAATGTCCTAATTAACGACAATCATACTCTCATAGTAACTGACAATTCACGAATAGTTTAGGGAGTTTCCAAGTTGATTTTCAAGCTTCTGAGTGGGGTTTAGGTCCAGCGTGGTGACAGGTCATGGACAAGGTTCTCCCTGGTATTATCCAGCAATCAAGAGGGGACAGCATTCAGTACCACCAAGATTCTAGTTCCGCGAGGGGGGTTAATTCAGGCGGGAAAATTCATGTGGTGCACTATATTAATCTAACTACAGGTTCTCTGCAGCATCCCTTCGGTGCCTAGCTGCATCCTAGACATTGTGTTCCAGATTTCTTTCTTCTATCTTGCTGTCCAATCACTCAAACTCCCTCTTTTCGCTCTTCGCTCTGCCACAATTAACATGATTCTGGACAGGGAAGATTGTCACTGTTGTTGTACTGATGAAAAATAACAATTTTTAGTGCCGAAGAACTATCGGTATCCTCCCTCATGTATGACCGAAATAATAATGATGGTTTCTCTCTTCGTACTTTTATTATTGTTTGCATTATCATCGCACACAGGGAGACAGCGGAGGTCCTCTGCAATGCCGCGAAAGAGGAGGACCCTGGATACAGGCGGGCATCACCTCATGGGGCGTTGGATGCGCTGAGCCAACTTACCCCGGGGTTTACATCCGGGTTACCGAGTACCTTGATTGGATTTACAAACATATGGAGAAAACTTATTGATTCGTCATTGCCGGTCCTATCCAAAACAGTAAATACTACTTTTGCCCAAAAGTGAAGTAGAAATATTTGAAAAGTTACTAGATAACAGTGATGCTTCAGAGCACGTGGACCGTTGGTGTTGTGCAAGTGCAAGAATTATATTAGTAGTTTTGAGAACTTATTCTTATGGCAACGAAATGTACTATTGATCATGCAAATAAACCAAGTCTTCGTCGTATGGTGAATTCTCTTTTGTGATTCAGACAAAAAGCAAATTCTTGGGCAACTTTTCCTGTCCCAGACTACAGAAACATATTATCGAAGAATGAGGTGTGTCAACAAGAAAGTGCAATCATTCATTATTCTTTAATAACTATTATAACTACCGCTTTGTCGACTGGCAAAAGCAATGCTGATTCACGTTCAGTGATTAATGATTACATAAAGATAGCAATCAACATTGTATTGGGTCTGATATTCTTATCGTTTAAGACTACCGATGGGAGAGCCTATCATATGGACTTTAAATTAACCATTCTTTTATGACTTGAAATCTCTTCCTGGTGTGGTTTAAAAATGAAGCATATGGCATCGCACTTGTACAGGACCATGAGTTGTCTATTATTTTGTAAAATGGCTCGGGGATTTTTTATGAAAACAGAAATAATTTATATCTTTGGAGATTTGATACCTTGTAGAACACTTGAAATTTTATTCATATGGAGAAATAAACGAAAGGAAAGAGTAACAATAGCATATTACCGCACGATAATCATTTTGTTCTCTTTGTTTCAAAAATTCAGCTTCAGATCCCTTATCATTATTTATGTTTAGATACCTGGTCGATGTCAGGTTATTTTCTTAATTCAAAAATCCAGTTACTAATGCTGAATGACAAGGCAAAATAATTATGCTCGCCTGCCCATTTCTCAGATTATTATAGGCAAAAAATTATCTAACAATTTGATATGGTGCATTTATAACGCACAACACTTGTGGTTTCCTTAACCAAAAAGTAACTTGCTATTTGTTTTGAAAAAGAAAAACATTGCCAAAGAAAAACAACGACAGTGAAGCATTCTAAAAGGATCTCATGAAAGCAGAGACAGCCTGAAATAACTTATTTTAGCTGCGAAGGCCGATGGCACAATGCCCTATGACAGATGCCCTATGTAGCCTGACTACAGTGAAATCAAGAAAATAGGGGACGGACGGCTTAAAAGGTTAGAAGTAACCACTAACACCATTTAAAATGATATGCAGCAGGTAACAGCTATGTAAGAGATTATAACTACCATGTCGAAATCTGTAACTGGTTTTATCACCTTTATATATATATATATATATATATATATATTATATATATATATATATATATACTGGATGTGTTTGGTGAAATGAGAGCTCAGGTGCAAAGTAGATCATTAGTATTCGTTCTTTAAATGTCAATGTATTTATTAAACTCTTCTATTTTTTTTTATTCTAAGTAGAAATGCCAAATAAATCCTTTACTTATCTTCCTACTAACCACTCTTTGTAGTACTACCATGTTATTTTGAAAGTAGGTAAAAACCTAGTGAGTTCCCGTTTAGTACTATCTCTTAGTATTCCATACTTTAGTCATATTGTGTAAACTGCATCAGTTACGTGTATAATGTTAATTTATTTATCATACTGTCTAACTATAAGACTTCTGGTATGCCTTTTAGATGATGAAGTCAATAGTTTGCAGTTCTCATAATCACTGCTTATTTTGTGAATGACTGTGAAACGTAGTGACTGTGAAAGTGTTTTGTCTGGAAATAAGACCTTAGGTCATGATATCAATCTAAACAACAATAACCAGAGCTGTTTCTATACGGCTAGAGTACAAGATATAATGTAACCACTATTTTTTTAGATACTTTTCTTTCAGAGATTTGAACTTGTATTTATTTTTTCATGAATGTTCTGAGTTATATAGTTTTACGTAAAGTGCAAAATAAATTATGAATACCTTCTCTTATTCTTCATTATATAGGATTTCCTAAATTTCCTTCGGCACAGCTGAATAGGCTTCACACAAGCCAAAATTAACAACCATGTAGAAATTGGTCTGATGCCAGGAGAATTTGCATATCAAGTCTGTGAAATGCTCAAGCAAACAGAATACTGATAATGCTGCCATTGCAGAACTTTCTTGCTCTAGGTATCTCGATTTCTTGAAGTACTGAGACGTCCATCGAACTTTGCCACATTTCAGTGCTTATCTATTCATTACTGAATGAAAGGACTGCTCCCAGACAGTCCGAGCTAAATACAAAAATGAGGTTATTCACTCCCACGTATGACTTCTCAGTTCACTATGGGCAGGATGAGGCTACCAGCGGACAAGAAAGCTGTCCCATAGTAATTCGAAGCTTTGCAGACCTAGGATCTTGAAAACAAGATGGAACAGAAAAGTCGTGCCAATAACGTACAGAATGAAGGGAACAGTCATGACTGTTATGTTAGGATATTGTAATGGAGTAATATATATATTATATATATATATATATATATATATATATATATATATATATATATATATATGATATTATATATGTTGATATTGTAATGGAGTAGTATGTGGAATGTATATATATATATATATTATATATATATATAATTTATATATATTATATATATAGATATATATATATAATATATATATATATAATATATAATAGTTAGATATAGTACGAGTATTTTCAGTTTCCTTCATAATATACAAAAACAATTCTAAAATTTTGCGTATGAGAATCATTACCGAAATGTATGGGTAGATGGTAGATATGATTCTAGACAGTTCCTGGTTCCTATGCGCTCACGCCACAAACAGTCAAACACAGTTACGGGCACACTATACTATTTATGTGAGGTGCAAAGCTTTATTCCTTTGTTTACTTACTAATTTTATTGTTTAAGTTTCCTTTGTACTACTTCAAAATGTTTATTTTAATTCATGTCTATTATCCTTTTTCTACAACAACAGAAACCCCGAAAAATTAAAGCTTTTTCTAAATTAGATATAATACAATATTCTACTTTACTTTTACCCCAACCCCCTTACATTATTCCTTTTTCTTTATGACTGAGATAGGGTTGCTACTCGGCTTTTTGGACTAGATCTTGGCTTCTTGGTCAAGACCAAAGACTATATACTGAAGGAAGATAGGAAGGCTCAAAATAGGAATGTTAATATACTATACCTGCCACCGCTAAGTTGGCGGTGATGGTCCGCCCACTTCGTTAGTTCGAGTCCTTTCTTGTATATTCACAGAAAATAGTATGATATGATAGAATCCTCTTTCTATTGCCTTATTAAGTGTTAATCATTGGAGAACTAGAGTTAGAAATATTTTCATATCATTAAAATGCTATTCGGAGTAGGGAAACCAGAAGTTTTATAAATTACAGGAAATCGAAGCCAAAGATAAAAGCCTTTGTCGAATGTAAGCAATGCTTTATTTCGGAGCATTATGTTATATTATATGGATTCCATAAATCAAACAATACAATCCAAGTTTCAAGATAACTTATATGCTGTCGATTGCATACCTTTGAATATGAAATATAAAACACCACGAAATATGCCTGTTGGAAGTAGGGAGGAGGTGTATTGAGAGAAACAGCCGCTCAGCGATCACCTGATTTTGACAGCTCGCTCACCGTAGACAACTCGACTGATTAAGTCAGTGTTGCCATTTCTATAATTTGCTACTTCTGAAAATTGATTTATGAAATCTACGGCGCTTGACCCTCATCCTCCACCCACTATATTTTGCTACTGATACCTTGAAGTTTCACTGCGTTATAACCTGGTCTAACAAACTTTTAAGAATGGAAATTTGCTTCAAATATATGTAAACATACTTAGGTAAAATAAACATACATCTTGATACTTTAAACATTTAATTGATTCAACAAAAGAAAATACATTAATCAATCATTGGATAGGCTACATCAAACAATAACTTGAAATAACAAAATCATACATCATCGCTTTCCGACTCCTCACTGTCACTGGTGATGTTTATAATCAATTTCTCAGTTAGATGGTCACGTGCTATATCCCTTTTCCTATAAATATCCCCCACTTCTCTTGCATGACGCATACATTGTCACGGGCGGTTTTTCCCCGCCACGACATTAAGATACGAGAAGAATAATACTATTGTACATATGCACTGTTTGTCAGTCTTCTTGCCTGGAGACACGGGTCGGAGAATGGTACTGTCATAGTTGACCACGGTGGGTATGAAGACTAACGTTTACGCTGCCTGGAAAATAGGGTAGGCCTGTCCTACCTGCTATTACATGATATTCCTTGTGTGTATGGGTCTTACTACTGATGAGGCCAGGTGATCTCTTCCCACTGGGAGGTAGTTGAAGTGCTGAATTCCATTTTTAGGGGTACTGAAAGAAAAAATTCCTGGTATTCAGCTGTTTCTTTATTTATCATTACATCATGCCAAAATTTCTCCCAGGCCTAGTCTCCTGGACTTGATTAATTTACCTAGTCTTCAGAACTCCTGAACTAGATCTTTGGGACTAGATCCCTTGATTAGATCCCTGAAAATATTCATTTTATTTAATTTTTTTTGATTTCCAGCAATCAATACAAGCGCAGTTTAAACTACAACAAAAAATAACTCTTTATATTGAGACTTCAAAAAAAAAATATATCAACTACAGATTATGGAATTGATTTTCTCATAGGATAAGTATCAAACATGGAATCAATTAATAAGTGTAAACCTTTTGATACTCTACTCCACACAGTACTAAATACTTGTACACAATATATGTCAATGGATAAGGTTACCTGAAAGATTTCTGAGAAAAACTTAAACTAAAATGAGGTAAAATTAGGCTAAGTGCCCTTTAAACAGGGAAGTCTAGCCTAAGCTTCTTCAGAAATCGTTAAGGATAGCCTATGCAAAGTTTACTTGGCTGATATTTGACTAGGTTACAATAGGCCACAAAGTTAGGTTAGTTTAATGAGGGTACAGGCTAAGTTCTATGTAATTAAGTTTTCCATGAATTTATATAAATATATAGCCTAACTATTTATCAAAAATATTCATAATTCCTCATTCAAACAGGATTAGTCTAGGGTAGGGCCTTCTTAAATTACTGTATAGCCTAGTCTAAGATCATGCTCAGCAGTGGAAATTTCCATGAGAGGTACCACTTTGGCACTGGTATTTGCAAAAACTTTATACAAACAAAACACTTATAACTGTTTTTTTAATGTTTTCAACCCTGTCAAACGCTTATAACTGCTTTTTTTTAATGTTTTCAACCCTGTCAAATGCTAAGTTACAACTCAAACTAACACAGCAAAACTTCATGACAATTAATGAACGTGAAGTATCTTTCACGACAATGAAAATCTTTCTCGTTAAGGCACTGCAACATGTCTGACTGGGCAGGCAACTCTGCACTTGAATTCTCGTCTGCTACTGTTCTTCCACGATAGTGATCTGTTCTATCTAATGAACTAATGGTAATATTACAACTTTAAAAGCTTACCTCGCAAGGGATAGATAATCATTTGCATCATTAATTTGGTAAAATAGCCAAAATGAAGAATGGACCGGTTGACGTCCTAACACTCGAGAGCATTCGTGATTCTTACATGTGCTAGTGTTACCAAATGCAGATGAAAGATTCAGGGCAGCGCTCCCATACTCGAGTGAGAGAAAAACAAAACAAGGGACTGGCTACACTGCCACCAACTCGTCCACAACAGAAACGCAAAACATTTCACAGTTCCAATCACTTACAATAGCAGTGTAAAGATATTAGAGGAGGATGATGAATCAATTCCTAAATAAATCACTAATAATTAAAGAAATATAGTTTTTTCCCATTACAAAGCTTTTCCCTCGGGAAGAATTGATTCATGTCCACTCTAATATCAAGGACAACTTTCCTAACGGAACCAAACAGCTCCTTAGATGGGTCTGCGACTGCGGAAAAACAGGTCTTGTACAGTAGAAACAAGCAATGATCTCAACTAGAGACTAAAGGGGCTCTTGCAACAACATAAAACAAGGATATACTTGAGTACTAAATGGGGACACTACCCTATAGGTGTGCATTCAATACAGCTTTCCTAATAGCTTTGCCTAGCCTAATACTGGGGTTAGATTGACTCCACTTACACAGGATGTCACATCACTCTGCAACAAAAGAGTTCTCCACATGTGTAGAGAGAATTTACTCCTATTGAGGCGTCCTAATGATTATCAAACTCACCAGAGCTATTGGCTAGAAACGACTCTAAACTTGAATCTCAAAGGGGTTTGGAAAGTGGTGTACTCTATCCTCTAAGATGTACCAAAACCAGTACTACACGAGCAAAACTCTGACAATTTCCTATAAGACAAGACCCATAAGACACAATTGCATTCCCAACCAGGGCACTATGTGAACTCTTGTACAAAATGTTTTACATCATACCTTTGTTCATTACCTCAAAAATATAGTTTTCACATTACTGGTCACTGTGAACAGAAAAAAAATTACATTTTCATCAATCTAAAACTAAGAAAAAAAAATGCAAAACATACAAAATACAGCATTGTACATCATCAAACAAGTTTTATATCTCTTCAATGAGACGTGACGGGAGGCACATATTCCTAGCACCTCTTGTACGAACTACTTCAGTTACTATATCAGGCACATTTTCAGAGTGCTCGTTCCTTGTAACCAACCATTCTTCATCACTTGGAATGTGAGATGTATGTGGTGTAGACATTATGGGTGGTTGAGTGTTATTATGTTTGGGTGTTAAGTGTTGTATTGTCCCCTGTATGTCAACCAACTTCTGGTCCAAGTCCTTGATTTGATTTGATAAATCTCCCACTTGAGACCAAACGTCTGGTAGGATTGAGTGAAGCTCTTAATTGTCTGTAATGTTTGTTTGTGTTTCTTGTTCTAACTGAATTAGATCAATATATGATTCATCAGTTCCAGTCGCCATTGTTACAATATTTCAAACACTTACATATATAATCAAATAATACAATGTAAACTACATTAAGAGACAAGGCCATACATACATCTCCCTACAGAAATAATGAATATGCATGTAACTAAGTCATGACCTTAGTCAGACAAAAATCAACAATATTGTATAATGAAATGCATACAATACGACAAAACATTATAAGTGACCTACATAATATATATAGGCACAGTGGGTCTGGATCAATAGCACTGGACTACAGATCCAACACAGCTGCCACCAAATGTCACGGGCGGTTTTTTTCCCCGCCACGACATTAGGATACGAGAAGAATAATACTATTGTACATATGCACTGTTGTCAGTCTTCTTGCCTGGAGACACGGGTCGGAGAATGGTACTGTCATAGTTGACACGGTGGGTATGAAGACTAACGTTTACGCTGCCTGGAAAATAGGGTAGGCCTGTCCTACCTGCTATTACATGATATTCCTTGTGTGTATGGGTCTTACTACTGATGAGGCCCAGGTGATCTCTTCCCACTGGGAGGTAGTTGAAGTGCTGAATTCCATTTTAGGGGTACTGAAGAAAATTCCTGGTATTCAGCTTGTTTCTTTATTACTCATTACATCATGCCAAATTTCTCCCAGGCCTAGTCTCCTGGACTTGATTAATTTACCTAGTCTTCAGAACTCCTGAACTATACTTTGGACTAGATCCCTTGATTAGATCCCTGAAAATATTCATTTTCATTTATTTAATTTTTTGATTTCCAGCAATCAATACAAGCGCAGTTTAAAACTACAACAACTAACTCTTTATATTGAGACTTCAAAAAAAAAAATATATCAACTACAGATTATGGAATTGATTTCTCATAGGATAAGTATCAAACATGGAATCAATTAATAAGTGTAAACCTTTTGATACTCTACTTCACACAGTACTAAATACTTGTACACAATATATGTCAATGGATAAGGTTACCTGAAAGATTTCTGAGAAAAACTTAAAACTAAAATGAGGTAAAATTAGGCTAAGGTGCCTTTAAACAGGATATAGTCTAGCCTAAGCTTCTTCAGAAATCGTTAAGGATAGCCTATGCAAAGTTTACTTGGCTGATATTTGACTAGGGTTTCAATAGGCCACAAAGTTAGGTTTAGTTTAATGAGGGTACAGGCTAAGTTCTATGTAATTAAGTTTTCCATGAATTTATATAAATATATCCTAACTATTTATCAAAATTATTCATAATTCCTCATTCAAACAGGATTAGTCTAGGGTAGGCCTTCTTAAATTACTGTATAGCCTAGTCTAAGATCATGCTCAGCAGTGGAAATTTCCATGAGAGGTACCCTTTGGCACTGGTATTTGCAAAAACTTTATACAAACAAAACTTATAAATGTTTTTTTATGTTTTCAACCCTGTCAAACGCTATAACTGCTTTTTTAATGTTTTCAACCCTGTCAAACGCTAAGTTACAACTCAAACTAACACAGCAAAACTTCATGACAACTAATGAACGTGAAGTATCTTTCACGACAATGAAAATCTTTCTCGTTAAGGCACTGCAACATGTCTGACTGGGCAGGCAACTCTGCACTTGAATTCTCGTCTGCTACTGTTCTTCCACGATAGTGATCTGTTCTATCTAATGAACTAATGGTAATATTACAACTTTAAAAGCTTACCTCGCAAGGGATAGATAATCATTTGCATCATTAATTTGGTAAAATAGCCAAAATGAAGAATGGACCGGTTGACGTCCTAACACTCGAGAGCATTCGTGATCCTTACATGTGTTGCTAGTGTTACCAAAATGCAGATGAAAGATTCAGGGCAGCGCTCCCATTACTCGAGTGAGAGAAAAACAAAACAAGGGACTGGCTACACTGCCACACTCGTCCACAACAGAAACGAAAACATTTCACAGTTCCAATCACTTTACATAGCAGTGTAAAGATATTAGAGGAGGATGATGAATCAATTCCTAAATAAATCACTAATAATTAAAGAAATATGTTTTTCCCATTACAACATGACTTCCGGTCCTCTGCTGTTACTTTGTCTATTGCACGTTTAGTTATGCGTTCAACATTTGTCAAAGTCTGATTGGGATTTGAATTGCATTTCTTAACCTCATTTTTTACTTGTGCCCAAATCAATTCTATCGGGTTGAACTCGCAGTGATAAGGAGGAAGTCTGAGTACCTCATGGCCAGCATCTCTAGCGATTTTGTCAATTTCATACTCCTGGAGGTACTTGTGCTGCTTTACCACATCTAGAAGTTCGGTTTTGGTATAGGAAGGGTCTTGAGCTATATTGTGGTTAGTTAACCAGGAGACAATATCCGATTTCTTTGATCTGCTGACAGGTGCTTTGGTCAATATTTTTGAATAATATGAAGCATTATCTAAGACAATGAGCGACCTAGCGGGAATGTTTACCAGTAGCTGTGTTTGAATCCATGATAGGAAGCATGTATGATTCATACTATCATGGTAGTCACCCTTATTACCATTTTTCGATCGGAAAAATAGCAATCCTCCTGGTACGAATCCATATTCTCCACCAGCATGCACTATGATAAATCTAGCTCCTTTACCCGTTTTCACTCGTGGACCAACAATTCCATCGGGTAGAGTCCAACATTTGTCCACACACTCATTTTGATTTACCCATGTCTCATCCAGATATATTTCCGGTCTTGGAGAATCGGATTTTCGGTTTTCATCAATAAGCCTTGGATATTTATTTCTGGCAAGAACAATATCGTTCCTTTCCATCAAGAGCTTCCTACCGCTTTCAACTTTCTTATAACGAAAGCCAAATTCCTTAACAAGTTTGAGAAGGGACATATAAGCACCAGGGAAATTCAGAGGTGGCTTCTTCACCCTATCCAGCAGTTTTTCTATTGTTGGAATTTCACCTCTTTCATAGAAAGCCATTATCTCCCGACGTACACAGTCCTTATCAAAATCATCTAAGGCTCCCATTACTGGTGACTTTCTTGACCTAGGGGGTGGAGAGTGCATCTCTCCACGCTTGTGTTGCTGCTTTATCCGCTGAATGGAACGAACAGATATTCCTGTTGCAGCAGCAGTCCTCTTTACGATGTCATCTTCGCCTTCCTTATCATATTGCTCACGAAGATAATTGCAGACCTTAATGACGAAGATTCTTGTCTGGCTCGTTATCCGTCCCATACGTTTTGTGTCTTTTAAGCAATCCTCCATTATTATAGTTACTCCTTTATACTTCAGTGTATGTATAGTATATCGCTGAATGGTTACTGAGCTGAGAGCTGTTTCTCTTTTTTTAATGTTAGCTCGGTTAACAACTGCGTTTGAAATTCCCGCCAATTACAGTAACTGGCTATTTTAGTGATCATTCTGCCTCCCTAGATAAGGCGCATGTTTTCTAACCATTAAGTATGTTATTTGGACACGTGGACTACTACATTCATACTATATAGCATCTCCGTATTTAAATGACCTTTACAATATACATGATTCTGACCAATTTCTTATATATCTACGGGACATTGAAGATAAATGAATCAGAGTGCATTCGAAATCGTGTAAAATCCTTAACTTTGACTATTTGAGTTATACTTTAGTGATAGTTTTCTCAAAGTTCTCAAACGTTTTCATCATTTAACATACATTTTCAGTTTCTTTAAAGAGTATTTTCTGAAAAATACAGAAACTAATAAGGATATGTATGCTTAATCTATGTATGTACCTATTTGTAAATTTGCAGTTTAGTTATCTAAGATTTAAGAATGTCATAAATATAATGATAAAATATACTGACGTAGTAATTGCAAATTATGAACACATTTTTCGCAAAATTTACAATCGAATTCCATCCTATATTCCCGTAAGCATTACCACTCTGAATGTTATACCGTTCGCTCAATAGATGGAGCCATTCGTTTCGCATGGGAGTATCTGGCATCTATTTTTCGCACATTCATTTGAGTGATATTAGGCTCAGCCAGCCTTCCTATCTTCCTTCAGTATATAGTCTTTGGTCAAGACTTGGGGTCTTGGCGATTTATCCTGAAATCGGGGCTTTTGCGGAGCTAGGAACCTACATTATATTCAGCGATGTAGTATTTAATGAAATATCAAACTATGGAAAATTGGAGTTAATGTGTGGCATAGCTAATTGATAAATAGTATACTGCATTAGAAATTTCTGTGGAACCCTGTAGCCAAATGAAAAAGAGTTTTCCCTTAAAGAAGACTGCGTACTTGCAGACCTGAGAGTTATCGAACCTAAAGAAGCACTGAATCCTCGAAGTATAAAGTCAATTGTTAATTTTACAGTGTGTTTTCCATTTTCAACACTAGTCCGTGTTGCAAGGTCAGTGGGAAAACTTACTTCTTGCAAAAGAGAGCTTAAAACGTTTAAGTCAATGCAACCTCTTCTGACAAGAAATATTGGTTGTCAAAGATAGTAACAATTGTGCAAATTTTGATTACATTTCCAAATTAATGTGCGGCCTTCTATCCTTACCCCATTCTTCTGTTTGCGTCGAAAATTTTTTTCTCTGGTTAACATTATGGTTAAAACAAAAGTTTCAAACTACAACCAATCACTGCTGCAGGCCGACTGCTTGCTAAGCAAGTCATTGCTCTTAAAGAAGTAACTTGTAACCTGTTATGACTGGGAGCCTTCCTCTGTGCTCATCAATGATGTAAAACTGGCAAGTGTCATAAACGTTATGGTTGCACAGAGAACTGTTTGTAGCGAGGATGAACAATTAACACTACTAGATGAACCCCTAAATTACCTTCTGTAACTTCATAAATTAGAAGTACTCTAGGTGAGAAACCGTGAGATGTGTTTTAGTCAGCTTGAATAAACGAAAATACTTTGTGGGATAGGCTATAGCAAAGCTATCAGACACCAGGATAAAAATGTTGTAGGCTAAGTTATGCAAGCATTTAGTGGGACAGGTACCTACTAATGCATGGAGGAGATTCATTTATACAAAAACCTTGTCCATTCCCTTGCCTACTTTTAATTATTAGTTAGGCCTAATTGACAAATGTATACCAATTTTGTTAGGTTAAGTACCTACTCTCCTGCTTTTGTGAAACCTCTGGTCAGTCCATGTGCATTTTGACCTTATACCTAAGTAACCTCGTCAGTTTTAAGTAATCCTTGACGGCCAAGCCATCAGGTACAAATGGCGACGAAGAGGAGCAGACCAGAGAGTGAATTTAAATAGATTAGGAAATTGGAGACGGCTGCTACCTATATATTTGATTTTGGATGTACCTAGGCCTCGTCATGGACTGAGTTATTCAATTCAATGCCTAGCCTAGCTAACTATATGCAAGTGACCCTAAGTTACTCTAGCAATAGGTAAACCTAGCCTAACCTAAGTTTTGTGTCGTCAATCAGAATTAGCTATTCTAGCCTTGCAAAAATAAGATAACCTAACTTAGTATTAGCTTAGCTTAACCATAAATTCTTGGCCTTACCTAAGTTAACAGTGTGTTACCCTAACTGAATAATATATATATATATATATATATATATATATATCTATATATATATATATATATATATATATACATATATATATATATATATACTAACCTAACATAACTTGAGGGTAATAGCAATTACTTATTTAAGTGCATTGATGCAGTAACCTAATGTTATGTAATCTAACCTAATTAAGACTTCTTCTAATTCACCTAATTGTGATAGCCATGGCTCTCATAGAAAATGTTAGTCCTTATGAGGAATCTGAGAAATTTTCTACTTATGTAGATAGTGTGTGTGTCTTTTTCCAGGCAAATAACATGGTTGAGGATAGGAAGGTGCCAGTGTTTCTGTCAATAATAAATCCTACATTGTAAGGACTAGCTAGAGACCTAGTGAGTCCTAAAGAGTGTACTTTTGGGCAACTAGTTATAGCGCTAGAGAATCACTATAAACCACAAGTGACAGTTAATGAGAGGTTTAAATTCTATAAAAGGAGTCGAGGCTCTTGAGAGTGGTTCAGGTTGTGTGGCTGCTTTAAAATCCTTGGCAGCGACTTGTATTTGGTGATAAGCTAGAGGAGATCCTGTGAGGCAAGCTAGTTATGGATCTCAAAGAAGATAGTATGCAGCGAGTTCATTTAACAGAGAACAACTTTATTTTCACACATGCAGTAGATATTGCTGTTACAAGGGAAGCAGCTGACAAAGATGTCTGAGAGGAGAGGAGAGTCAGAAAGCAAATTCTTATAGTAGAGATGTAAATGCTATTAAATCTACTACTCTTGAGTCTAGTTCCTTGTCTAAGCAGAAGTCTAAGAAAGTAGGGAAGGAAAAAGCTAGAGAAGTTCTTTCAAGTAAATCCATGAAACCCTACAGTGGCCGTGGGAAAAGTCATTGAAAGAGAGAGCGCCCATTTAAGAATTCTGAGTGTTAATTGTGTAATTGCAAGGGTCACTTGCCCAAAGTATGTTTTTCTAAGAAGTCTAGTGCTAATAAAACTTCAGCTGTGAAAAAGAATGTATGCTTAATAGAATTATCGGTGGATAGCTCTAGGATCCAAGTAAGGGTCCACATTCAGGTGAAGATTGTTTCCGAGGTCAGGTCTTGGAAGATGGAACCAGTCATTTTTTTAGGATAAGGGTCATAACCTACTGACAGAACCGTTTCTAGTTTTGTGGGGGCCCTAGATAGATAGGTAGGTAGGTACTTCATTTATTCCCGAGGGGTTTGTCAAACTGTGATGAAGTGATTCCTTGGCATTTAGATGGTCTACTAAGATGCAAGAAGCTATTACATTTCACATCTATTTCAAAGTGCAAAGATAATGGAAAAAAACCAGCACCTAAAATCATGCTTAATCAACATCACAGTCACACACTTACCAGAAAAACAACTAATAATATACATTATCCACAGTAACAATGTATTGTCCTCAAAATGTCTGCTTCCTGGTTTTTTACACACAGTCATCAGTGATGTCCTCATATGACACCTGCTTGCCCACCTTGTGGTTGATGCCAATTATTGCAAGACCAGCGAGTCGATCCTGTCCCATGGAAGACCTTAGATAGGTCTTGATGAGCTTCAGCTTTGAGAAGCTCCTCTCTGCTGAGGAGTCAGGAGGCCACAGTCACAGGCAGATTCTCAGGGCAACCCGCAGATTGGGATACAGTTCCTCCAATCATGTTTTTTGGGGATAAAGGTGAGGAACTCGAGAGCAGTCATGTCATCCGAGGGTAAGCTTGGAAAGTTTTTGACTTCTGCAGCCAGTTCATTTCCATCAGTGTCACTTTCATTTCCAGTGCTTAAAGGGAAATTTCAGTTTTTCATTGGGGTCCCCCGGGTGGTTTGGTTGATTTTAATTTTCCAGTCTGCCCGTCTCTAGCTATAGTCAACCTATAGCTAGAAATAGCCCTGCCTGTTGGGCCATAATTTGATGCCAGCTCTGGGATTTTACGTCAGTTTATATAACTACTATTCATGCTGTTGCTGATAAGTCTAAGTCAGCAGTAGCTTAGTATCCAGAGGTGTTCAAGGATGAATGAGAAACTTTCAAAGTTCTAGAAGTTTTTCTTGATTTGGAAGAGTCAGTATCCCCTAGGTACTGTAACGTGCATACTGTTCCCTATGCTATGAGCACTGAGGTTGATGCTTCTTCAGACAAGCTGTTGGAGCAGAATATTATTCAACCAGTTGCACACACTAATTCGGCCGCACCTATTGTGCCCGTACTAAAAGACAATGGCACAATTTGTATTTGTGGTGACTATAGGTTTCCAGTTAACCAAGCTACTAAAGTCACAAACTATGCTGTACCTAGGATTTAGGATATTTTTGCTACTTTGGGAAGTGATAGAATTTTTTATAAGTTTGACGTGACAAATGTATACAATCAAATTTTGCTTAGTCCTGAGTCGTGTCCTTTAAGTACAGTACTACAAATACCCACCGAGGTTTGTTTCAATACAATCACTTGTGTTTTGTTATAGCTAATGCTCCAGAAATATTTCAGACCTGTAGAGGATCTCTTTCATGGTATTCCTGACGAGTGTATGTGTTCTTTGACGACATTTTGGTGTCAGGCTCATATTCTAGTGAGCATGAGGAACGTTTATGTGAAGTTCTAAGAAGATTACAGGACGTGGGACTGAAATGGCATCCTACCAAGTGATCATATGGTGTAGATAAGGTGGAATATTTAGGTTATACCATTGACTCTACAGGGCTGAAGCAAACACCAGAGAAGTTGGAGGCTATTTTAAGTGCTCCCGAACTTAAGGATCTAATCCAGTTAAGTAGTTTTCCTGGGAATGTTGTACTTTTACCCTTAGTTCCTTGTAAATGCTGCTATGGTGTTGGAACCCTTGAATAAACTTTTGAGGAAGGATGTTCCCTGGAAGTGGAATGTCAAGCTTTCCAACAGTAAGTCTCTATTGCTTGATGCTTGTTTAATCCATTTTGACCTTACTGTACTTACGTATAATTGTTTCTGCTGACAGTTCTAAGTATGGATTGGGTGCAGTTCTATGTCAGAAGATGGATGGTGCAGAGTTTTCAGTTGTGTTTGCAGCCAGGACTGTAAATAAAGCAGAAAATACTATATTCTCAAACTGAGAAGGAAGCACTGGGGTCATAATTTTTCTCTAATTACAGACCATAAGCCTCTATTGGTATATTTAACCCTAACAAACCTATTCCTGAAATGGCTTCTGGTAGAATCCAGAGGTGGTCCTACAAGCCTATTCTTTCGAGTTGTATCATCTCAGGCCAGTCCTTAGGTACTGTTCATGCACTAAAGCAGATTACCTCTAACACAAGCTCCTGAGTCTGTGCTTGTGTGTAATAAGTGGGTTCAGTTGGTAAATACCTCGATACAACTCCAGTAACTCCTAAAGAGATTAATAAGTGGTATGCTAAGGATCCTTTGATTGTTCAAGTTCTACTGTTTCTTGATATTGGTTGGCCTGAGAAAGTTGAGGATGAGCTAAAGGGTTTTTCAACTGTAAAAACGAATTAAGTATTCAACAAGGTTGTCTTCTATGGGGATCTAGAGTGGTTATTCCTTCGCAAGGAAGGGAGATTATGTTAAAGAAGTTACATCAAGAGCTTTTATGGTAGGTTCTACTAAAATGAAACAGCTAGCTCGTAGTTATTTGTGGTGGGTTTAGATAATGACATTGAATAGTTATCAAAGAGTGTTCAGTATGTTTTGCTATAAGAGTTCCACCTAAGAAAGCACCACTGCATCTGTGTTATTGGCTGGAAAAACCATGGGTGAGGATTCATGTTGATTACGCTGGTCCTTACTTTCTGGTATTAACTGATGCACATTCTAAGTGGATTGAAGTCTTACCTGCAAAGGACACTGGTTCTTTTCCGACCACAGTGAACCCGCAGTATTCACGCACTCCAGATCTGCGGACTGGTGTTTTTGATGATTTCTTTCTGGAAAATATACCCCCACTATTTGTAGAAAATTCGCCTATTTGCAGTATTTTTCTATGAGAAATATCTACATATTCCTGTTTTTTTAACAATTTCATCCTAAAAAGCACTTTTTGTGATAAAAAAAAGGTATAAACATTTTCAGTGGGTTTCTCTTGAGTTTTAGCTTACAAAATAGGCAGTTTTAAGCGTTTTTATAGGGATTTAAATTAATCGTAGATTCTAGCTATTTGCTGGGCAGGGTCTGGTACCCATCCCCTGCGAATACAGCGGGAACACTATTAACGTAATTAGGAATTTTATTTAGGTGACTTTCCAAGTAATTACATGGCTAAGAATTTTTAAGTACTGGTAGCTAAAATTTGAAAATCGTGATAGCTATTCTTTTGATTTGGTGTAGGTCGGTACCCCCACCCACTACCAGGGGAATAGGTAAACAACATTGCTAACTAGCACAATTTATTTTAACCGGCTTTTGATGAAGGTTCTCAACAGTAGCTTTTAAAATTTGGATAATTTGTTTATCAGTGTTCAGGATATCGGTGAAGTACCATATGATTCTTTTGTTATTAACTGTTGGATTTTGGTTATTTAGGCAGGTCTTAGGAAAACTTTCGGATTTGTCTTTAATGTCGATTGTAACTGACTATGTCTGGCTCAGGAGTGACAAGTATCCAGTACTGTAACAAAGGTTGCAGGACACAGATGACTTCTGCCAAGTATGATGCACATACGTACATTATATACTGAGTGTAGGTGCGAAAGTTGCTCTCCAGAAGAGATGTTCTGAATGTGTAGGCTGGGATGAGAAGCAATGGAAGAATTTAGCTTCTCATTCTGCTGAGTGCCTATTGGCATAAGAGCTCCCTTCAGTGCAGAAGCGCCTTGTCACTTCCACCTTCCAAGGTCCCTCCTCCTCCAAGAAGTCTCGACATAAGTCTTCTAGGGATTTGCTTCCCTCTTCTAAGAAAGCAGAGGGTTCTCTTGTTGGCTCTTAATCACCTGCGGGTGGAGGTACCGATCTGCAGGCCCCCATTAGACCTTCGAAACTGGGAATCAAGGGAGTGGGTACTTCAGTAACTGCCCCCTCCACTAGTTCTAAGAATTATGCTTCTAAGACTAGTGCAGTGTCAGGGCCTCGGTATAGCCCAAGATGCCTTGAATGTACGAGCCTCTACAGAGGTTAGCACACCCCAATCTGATAACGTAGGTTTCTCTCTCTGTAACAGTGAGGACACAGGGCGAGAGAAAGGGAAGAGACACTCAGGTGCTTCAAATCTCCCTGCCAGTACCTCAGTGTCTAACCGAGCACCTGGAGAGGTGAAGACGAGGTCCCCTATGCAGACTCCTTATGCGAGGGCTTTGGCCCAGAATGAGTCCAGGATACGTTGTTAGAGGAACGAATGCTCTTGTCAGCAGGCCATTTGCTCGACTCCTCCCAGTCCCCCTTCAGAGAGGTTATTGGTGGCTAAGCAGGTTGACCCAGGTTTACTTTGCCTAGATCCTGGTCTCCCGCTGCAACAGCTGATTGCAGTGGCAGTCTCCCTCTCACACCAGGAAGCAGCGACACTGGAAGCTACTGCTTTGCCAGCCTTATAGGCAGTCTCGTGGGACTATGCCATTCTGGAGTTAGGGCGATTTCTTACCTAGCCCACCATCTAGCAAACCTATGGGCTAACCTAGTCCTTAAGAGTAGAGAATCTGTCTTGACACGCCTGACCAGGACCTTGGGACCCCGAGTCCACCATTACCCAAAGGAATGGACTGCTGCTGGGTTCTTCCTCTCTTCTTTCCTAGAGAGATGGTAAATGCTGTTGTATACGAGCAAAGGATCGATGATAATGACTGCCTGGTCCACCAGGCAGTGACGAAGTTGTGAGGACCTTCGTGTGTCGCTGCAGCCCGATCTTTAGTTTATAAATAGAAAGAATTATGTAAAAATGAAGGAAAAACCATTATACCCCGTGTCTTTCTTTTTAGATCCAAGTACTAACCTGAGGTCCAGAGCTGCCAAATATGTCAAGTAATGTAATAGGACAGGGAGCAGTTACCAATTCTCTCTCTCCCTCTCTCTCTTACTGAGATGAGAAAATTTTTATGGTACTACATGTATGTATATGATGTTTATTAATATTTTCAAATAATAATATAATTGTAATTTCAGAATTCATATGTGATAGTATTTTAAAGAAATACAATAATCTTTCCATTTCACTTTTTTAAATAAGGATAACTCTCTCTCTCTCTCTCTCCACAAGATAAGCCCTAGTGGTAACTCTCTCTCTGTTTTGGCTGAAAGTGTTACAAGTGTATGTATATATCTGTAAGAGTACTACTACATTTAATTATATAAAATAATAATTTACAGTACCAATTTTCAAATAGTATTAGTTTTGAGATTAAACACTAACAATAAAATTTCTCTTTCTCTCTCCCTCTCTCTCTTACGTATGTTAATTTGTTTTGTAGTATAAATAAATGATTGACCTAATAACTAACTTTCAAATGTTAATAAGATTAATAAAAGAAATAGTGATTCCCAGTCTTCGGGAAAGAGGGCGGGGAAGTAATGACAGTTTAATATATGTATTGGCGGAGGGGAAAAGTGTCATAAGGAGTTACTCTCTCTCTCTTCATTATTATTCATAATTTCATTTTTGATGGGCAGATATATAGTATATATGTTGCCAATTCTCTCTCTCTCTCTCTCTCTCTCTCTCTCTCTCTCTCTCTCTCTCTCTCTCTCTCTCTCTCTCTCTGTGATTTTTTTTATTAGCTGTATGTATGTTTTCAATGGTTTGATCTCCAAAGTGAGCCATTATGATCTCCTTACTTGACAGTCGCCAAACGGTTTGCAATTTGCTGGCCGGATGGAATCTGTTCTGATCGTATTAAGAGATACCCCCATTCCCTTTTAAAAGGAATTATCAGTTGATTTATTGAAAAGGTCTGTTGATAAAATATTTCCAGCATTTTATTTGGCAGATACCTCCTTATAATATGCTGCCATTATTAGACATGCAAACAATTTAGCATGTGTATTGAATTTAGCTCCCCAATTTTAGTGCTGCCTTTGAAATGTTAACAACAGAATTATCTATCTTTCCAAACAAAATACCATGTGACTTCTATCTACCAACTTTGCTATTATTTGCTTAACTGGCTCAGTACCAGCAAGGGAAAGCTCTCCAGAATATCCTGTATACAGACAACAAGCAAGCTCAAAGTAATTGTACGTCTGGAAAACATGATAAGGCAACAACAGATTTATCAGAATTTTACATTTAAACAACATTACCATGAAAAATTCGTAATAAAAAAAATGAGAGACCTCAAGAGGTTACAGCCAGAGTCTTAAAGAATAAATTCATGAATTTGAGTTACAACTAGCCTAACCTAAACACAGCCCCAGGACCATCAGAAAACTAATAATAGATACACTAAGCACTCAGCTTGCATAGAGAAATATGTGCAGGACAGAGTAATTTAGAATTAAGAATTATCTTAACAGATGTCAAATTTGATACACACTTGTCCTAGCCACACAAACCCAAATCTAGTTATCAGGACTATGAAAATTACCATTAAGTTGAATACCATAAACTTACCCCAGCCACAGGAACCAAAACCTGGTCACACCATTACGAATCTGTGCCTTCTTGTGACCCTTTTTTAAGGACAACATGGAGAAGTTTTCTCCAAAACATTCAGAAGATTGGCTCTTGAGCATCTGCTGGCACCGAAACGTACAGTAAATTCCAGGCACCCTCTTGCTCCTGAACTCTCAGTGGCTGCTGAGCAACCAGTAGTTCACAAGCATCCAGCTCCCCGCCGCCTATTGGCACCCACACTTACATGAGTTTTACAAACATTTAGTCAAGTTTTTAGCATGAGTACCGGAGTTTACGGTGCCAACTCCATCACAAGCAGCTCTTGTTTCTTGTAGTTTGGATCCATTACTAAATTCCACAGCCCAGACCTATGTGATCAAAGATTTTTTGGGGAGTCTGACATTTGTCGGGAGCAGAGAAGGCATGTGTCTTTGGCATTCCTCCCTCTGTGCTTTGACGGATTTATCCTCAACACAGTTTATCCGGGGTCTGATTTGTCTTTACTGGAACCAGGAACGAGAGTCATCACTTAGATTTATCACTCACGTCTTTAATTTTGGAAAAGAGAGCTGTGGCACTCTCACCTTTCTTCTTCTGAGCTTCCTGACGTTGAGCTCCCAGCTCCCGTTCATGAGCTTTAAATTCTCGTTTTTAGGATTTTGTGGCTCTTATGAATCTTTGGTCTGTATGAGGTGTCAAATTGTCAGGATACCCATGCGTTCACACAGCTATCAGAAGCCACAGACTCCACAACCTGTCCGCAAGGTCCGAGAGGCTGTACAATCATTTACATGATCGTTCGGTTGTCCCCAGAATGGATGCAACCAGAAGGCCTGTCTCAAGTTTCCGGGTTGTCTTCTCCAGAAAATCGAACCTTTTTACATAGTATGTTGGAGAGCTGTAAGTACCTCACCAGGAAGCTTCAGTGCTTATTGACCTTAGTTTACACCTGGATGGCAAACAGGAGTTCATGGGGCTGCCTGACTATGATTTTTTTTTTTTTTTTTTTTAGCCTCTCCTCACTCTCAAAACTTCAAAGAGCTTGTCAGTAAAGTTTTCTACTAGACTTATTGCATAAGCTACAGTGGTTGCAGATGGCAGAATCCTAGCCTAGTCTTCCTGAATAAGTGAGTCATTTTCAAAGATGGGTTTGCAGCCTCTACCCCTCTTCTTAGAAGAATTCTATGCCTTTTTTTCGGATGCCCCCTCTGCACCCAAAGAGTTTACTTACTTTGTACTCCATTAGTAAATGGGTATCGGACTATGCTTAACTAAGTATCTACGCACAAGGGCGCAGCTTTGATGATCTTGTCTTTGGTGCATCCAAGCAAGGAAGGGATCAGGTCACCTGGAACTTGGATGTATATCCATGTCCTTTGCTTGTTCCCCTGAGTTCCTCTTCTTGATGTCCTTACTAGGAAGGCACCCTTGCAAGTAGCTTCTGGCTTCGACTAGGGTGTATTAGTGAGATCCAGCCTCTTCTTTAGCTTTCAGGCGCAGTATGTCCCAAACTTCGATTCTGCATTGTCCTCTGGAAGTATATAGCCCTCTGCATTTCACTGTCTTAAGGAGTGAAACAAGAACTCTTAGCTCTCTTAGTGTCAAATTGGCTTAGAGTCCGCTAAAGTCTGGCTCTCAGAGGTAAGGTTTTACAGCTCCTCAAACTTCTAGTTTGTCTGATGCCCAGTTTGCCAGATGACAGCTACATTCTGGCATAAGCTCTGTTGGACACCAGCTGTAGAGGCACAAGCCATAGGCTCGTTCAGCATCCAGCTCACTTAACGCCTTATTTGTTTGCTGCCAATTACAGCCTGGCATCATTTCTTCCACTGAGCTCCTGCTAGCTCCCATGAGTGTCCACCAGTCCTGAGCTCATAGCTCAACTGGCATCAAGCTCGCCTAATGCCCTATTTATTTCACGCCAGTTACAGCCTGGCACCATCTCTTGCATTGAGTTCCCACTAGCTCCCATGAGCACCCACTATTCCTAAGCTCATAGCTCAACTGGCGTACAGCGCTTCTGGCACCAGCTACCACCTGACACCAGATCATTCTCAGATAATCCAAATACTCTCCAGCTCTGTGGGAGAATAGCGATATGGCAAGATCAGTTTCATCAACTGACAAGAACTTAGTGCACTTAGGGACTTTTACATTGAGGCACACTCAAAAATTAGGAGACCAGTTTTCTTTCATTTAAGTGAGGTAAGGAAGTCAGAGTAACCTCTACCCATTAGCTTACTTATATTTTATGCCTTGCATGTCCATTCTGCCTTTGAAGTGTTGGGAATGTAATTGTTCTTCGTTTCTTTATAATTTTATGGAAGTTAAAAGTATTCAGATTTCAGACCATATCTAGTGAATGGCATGGTATAGGGGAGTGCCAGGGGTGCAATGCACCTGAAGTACTCACCACTCTCAGTGGATGGGTTGTGGTTTTATCGGTGTAGGCGACAATGTTGTATGGTTGTTTTTATTAGGTGCTGCACCCAGGGCAAGGCGGGCCCCTATCATGTTTGACCAGCATTCGGCATGAACCTTTGCTGTAAACCTATCACTTATGTTTGTTTAGTTTGTTTGTTTGTATGGTGTTTTTACGTTGCATGGGACCAGTGGTTATTCAGCAACGGGAACAATGACTTTACATGACGTCGAGAGTGAACTTCTGTCACCAGAAATACACATCTCTCACTCCTCAATAGAATGACTGAGAATCGAACTCGCCGCTACCACTAATGTAGTAGGCGACACTTGGCTATACCGCCACACCACTACAGGTTAAGACGAGAACCAACCAGAGGCAGTATCCCAGTAGCTCTCTTAACTGATAAGGAACAAAAAATATTGTATTCAATGCTAGCAAATTTTCTCTTTCAATTTATTAATTAACTTAATACTTTGGAGTAGAATATATCTATGTCTCCCACTTACTATCAATATGGAAATTAGCTATGTAATTACTAGTTACTTAAAAATGTTTTTTTTTATAATAAAATAATGTTTTATTAATATTTACCAAGTAATTACAGAATCGAAGCCCACCCTCTTCTCCACTGATGGACATAAGGCATGAACAAAACTGAATTTTCTGCTTAGTGTCTTGGTATAAAAGCCAAGAAACTTAAAAAATTAAGGTGCAGCTTTAAGAACCTGTAAATATGTAACGTACATACTTATGAAACCACTGAATATTTGCGCATATGAAGTATATAAGATACAGCAAACGGTAATTTCAAAAAGAATGCAGGGCTGTCAGAAATAAATTAATATTGGCTGAACATTTATCCACCAATTTTATAATACGAAATTATAGGCATTAGTACAGCACTGTCATATTAGAATGCAGTAGCAGTAAAATCTAAAGCATGATACATACATAAATGAATAAAGTAATACGGTAACAGACATTTGTAATGCAGTTAAATGATTTTGTAAAAGGGTACAGTTTTTAAATTAAACAGAGCAATAAAATACTTGGAAAACATTGTAAATCACTGAAATTCTGAAACGAGTAATAATGGGTTGAGGAAGCAGTTTTCTACACCGATCTTAGTCAAAAGGCAGGAAGCAGTTTTGTAATATGACATAATTCAGAATTTGCAATTTGCACCATGAACTGAGAAAAAATCTGGGAAACTTGATGTAGGCACTTCGGAATAAATAAAGTTATTCTGAAAAACATTTGTTGAAGTTTCTGTAGCACTTTAGAAACAAATAAACAAAATCATGTGGGCATTGATCTACTTACACAAAAATTAAGTACCTTGAAAAAGGCAGCATTGGACAAGAAACAGGAAGATAATGCAACAAAACAGGGTAACAGGAAAATAAATACCACTTGTAAAATCGTTTTAATCAATAATACTGTACATAGAAATCTACTCAAAGAAAAGTAAGACAATAATGATCATTTCACTTAGTGGAACAGCAGCATAGTCACACTGTGTATCTACAAAAAGTGCTTGTTGATGAAGAAGGAATTATTATATTCTATATACAAATTATGGAGATCCAGCTCCGAGATGTGTAAGGGTTATCTGCATTGTGTCATTTGATATGTGTTGATTCGAACGGCATCATTATTAGTCTGTGTAAATGCCTAAATGTAAGTCTTATGACGCCTACTTGTATCTTTTAATGCACGTTTGTACTCGTTCTGTGCAAGAACGCGTGTCGCTGAACAACTTTTGCGCAACCCTGTGTTGTAGTGTAACTGTTCGCTGTTTTCATGAAGTGATTGACAGTGAACTGGTTTCGTGCGTGTGTTGCTGGTCATGGGTTGTGTACATTGTAAATAACTATCACAGAATCCTATTGAACTTATGAAACAAGACGCTGGAATGACATAAATAGTAATACATAACACTCTATCATAGAGCACTTACACAAAAGTTCAACACCTGCAGATCCTTCCTGACTTGCAACTGCAGCAAATGACTACCACGGCTGATTACAACATAAATAGCATTAACATACATAAACACATTCAAAATACATCTATATATCATTTAACAATAAGAGGTAAGTCCGAGATAGAAAAAAAAATCAGTTAAAGTTACAACCTAACTCAAGACTTTATGACATCGAAGATCCAGCTAGAAAACATGGCAATATTAGTATAGACTCCTGGCAGATTTCGGCGGGCACATCCTATACCCCAACTGACGAGGCCAATCAGGTGACGACGTCCTTCATACATGAGTGTGAGCGGACTACCAGAGTCCCCCTAAATATTAAAGAAAATGGGTTACACACTTCGAAGAAAACGGTATGCGGAGCTCTTAACACTAAGACTAATTGCTTTGAAGTGACATGTAATGGTAACGTTTATTTGACGAGTAAGTATAATAAATTTAAATTAATTGTCTAACTCTAATGTTGATATGAGTACTGTACATCAAATTTAACACTAACTTCAAAAACTCAGTTTTATATAAAAGGACATTGACATGAAAACAGAAATGCACCAACTATTTAGTTGAAGAAACAAAGAAGTGGAACAATATGTTAAATGAGACAGCTGTGGTCTTGAGGAAGTATGAACAACTAAATTGTTGGAAAATAATTGCAATAAATAAATTCAAACGTGAACTGTGAACACTATTAAGAGTACACTCTTATTCCCCTGCATGCAAGTTATTTTTAATAAATGCTCTTTTATTATAAGGGAAATTTTTAATCAAATACCCTGCTTCATTATCAATGCTAAAAAATGGTTAATATAGTTATATCTTCCAAAAAAAATATGCTAAAATTATATTGTAATCGAACTCGATTAAAAAAAATTTGTGCAAATATTTCAGTGTGAATTAATTAATTTTGATTATAATTACTAAAAATAACATTCATATCTAATGATTGTAGATGGGGAACTATGAGAATACAGCCAAGAAGTAGAAGTGATTATGAAAGCAGTAAGAAGCAACTTGTAATTAATCATTGCAAACAAATTATCACCTTTCAGAGGTGAGTGAGTTCAGCCACACAAGATGTTTGTCTTTCTTCTAATTGCCATTTCAATCAGTCTTGGAAGCCTGTACACTGGGTATGTGAAGGTATTGTTCTAACTAAAGAGTACCATTGATTTTGCAAATGGTAATGTTAAAGTGTAACCTTACTTTACAAGATTTAACATGACTCTTCTGTTGACCTCACTTTAACGAGAAGTGATCTCTCAGTCACAAAGTTTCTACCAACATCAACTATGATAATAATTATCACAACAAGCGTCAGTAGCACCCGTACTATTAGTGAAATGAGAGTTGACATTCCAGTAACCAACACTAGGTCAAATGCGCAAGGATTATTATCCGACATTTAGCACAAATGATTAACACTCTTGAACATGGCCACTATTAGAGTAACGAACATTAAATTTGTCTGTTTTTTTTATACATTTATCCCTATTTCGGCCTTATAATATTTAAATAGCGGATTATCGCTTAAACCAATCATAACTTTAACTTTTAATATTAACTTACAATGAAAAAAAAATAATAAACCAACATATATTACACATCGGAATCCACTTTTGAAACATAAAACGGAAATCATATAATTATACCTTCACATACTCAGCTACAGGTAACTTTAGTTAAATACAGCCATAGAAAATAAACAAGAAAAAAGAATAGTCGTCCAAGTCTTTCGGTTTTAGTCTTTCATTTTTTCTTGTATCCAGTCGAGGAACATTGTCACGTTTGTATAGACTCCAGGTAGGTTGGTACGTCCACAGGCGATCCCCCATGAGACAAGTCCCACTAAATTGGCCTGGCCGTCTACCTTGACAGTCATTGGTCCGCCAGAGTCACCCTGCAAATGTGATTGGTCGAAGCGGAAGGGACAGTCACGTGAATGGTTGCAGGGAGGAAGGGCAAGGGGTATGTCGGAGGCTGCTTTGGGCTCCAGATAAGTACAGAGATGAAGATCAGTGTTTAGTAGGAATGTAATAATATTTTCATATTAACATTTTTGTAATTGTTTAAAAGTTTGTTTCGTTGATATATACTAAAAGGAATGCTGTGAGTTAGTCATGAGAAGGCTAAATTAGTGAAACAACGTTTTAATTGTCGATGAAGTTAGTATATAGACATAGCTGTATTGAACAGGAACTACAAGGTCTATTCTGTCAGACAAATAAGCCATTAACTGAGCAATATTCCATTAGTAACTAAAGGGGAATAATATTATTTCGTCATAGTGTAATAAAAGAAAGTCTGTCTTTGGATAATAATAACAAGAACGCAATAGAGGAGAAGCATATTTCGAAAGTCTTTTGACAGCTGCACAAGGAAAGTCACAAGAAAAAAAGATCATCAAGGTATTACAAAAACAAACATTAACAGATTATCATGCAAAAGAAAAACTCGCGAAAAGTGAAGTACTTTTAAATGAGGAACAAATCAAGATAAAATCAACATAATCAATTTACACATTATTGTGGAGCGGGTAACTTCAAAGTAATAGGGGAAAAGTGCAAATGGTGATACAATCATGAAATTTGGCACAACGCTTCTTCTTGACTTTTCTTGTCTCATCATCAACCTCCGGCCACACAAAATTTTGTCGTTTTTACCAGATGGCCGGTATTTTTTCAAAATGGCTTTCGTTGGATATCGGAACATTGACGTTAATCACGTTCTAATTCCTCAGTCACTCCAGTGTATGTTAAAATATTGAAAGCAAGCCTTTGCATACTCTGCCAAAATTGGTACATACTTAAGTTCATATACGAGGTAAAAGGTCAGGTAATACATGGATTCGGAGTAACTTCAGTTTGATCAGTTTATTTTTTGTAAGTTAAAAGTCAATTAGGCCCCACTTAATTCATGTTCATCCTCATTTTAAAAATATGGTTAATTAACTCAATGTAATAGTGTTGTGTCAGTGCACTAGCAGGGCACACTGGTTGACACTATAGCTGTGAGACTCGGCATGAGGTTCAGTGCTAGCTAATGGTTGATATTTGTCATTAATTTCCCAAATACTGTTTAGCTAGCCCCAGTTCAAAGTTAAACAGCCACAACTAAATTGACAGGATGAGCCAGCGCGGCAGATCCGAGCCAAGAAAGATAAGGCTTTAGTCTTCCAGAAGGTGTATAGGTGTAAATAGTACTGGGTGCATGATCAGGCTAGGGGTAGGATTATGACATATCTGAGCCTAGTTGTATCCCTTATCTGAAAGTGCACATATGTTGTATGGGTAGTAAAAGGATAAACCCTCGGCCTACAGAACATAAGCAATGGCAGCATAATCTTGGAAGTCGACGTCTTTCCTGAAGGGAGATACACATGAAAGACTAGTGGATGCATTTGGTCCTGGCTGTCTTACCCTTGCTACAAACATTCCTGAATCTTACAAGTTAAATGCAATGCTTATACCATTTCATCCCCAAAGGCTTGATGTAGGTGATGGAATTCTGCAGACCTTTGAAGATTGCAAAGCCATGAATCATGTATGCTGAAGTTCAAAACCACAAAACTAGACAGAAAAAGGAAGTCAACGTGTAAGACAAAAGAAGATGATGATGCCCCATCAGCAATATTTACACAGTAGCCAGAAGGCAGGTGAAGAAGATGCAGGAGAATCTAAAGCTGAGAAAGAAGGAATCTGCTTTATTTGATAGAAACCAACACCAATCAAAGGTTTACGCCTGGCCATGACACTGGCTTTACACGAAAAGCTGCAACAATGTGCCATGAACCTACTAGATGAGAAACTTCTGGCCAAGCTTACTGCTGGAGACATTGTTTCCCAAGACCATATGTATCACCCATCTTGTCTGACAGGCGTGTACAACAGGGAAAGAGCCTGGCTAAATTCCCAGAAAATTGGAGATGATTATGTACAGTACAGACAACAGGCATGCTTTTGCTGAGCTTGAGATGTACGTAAGAGACAAGCAGTCGACTATAGATGGATGCTGCTATTTTACAATGGTAGAATTTTATTATTTGTACAAAGAAAGACTTGAGCAGCTTAATGTTGCTGCTAAAATTGTGCACCGAACACGGTTGAAGAACAGATACTTGCCTGTATCCCAGAACTGGAGGCCTTCAAAAAGGGAAGAGAGATTTGGCTTGCCTACAAGGGGTAAGTGGAAATACAATGGTGCATTAATCGTGGCCAAAGCAGCCAAGATATTGAGGAAGCAGATACATAAACATAAGAAAGAATTTGATGGAACCTTTACAGCAGACACTGGCAGACACTTGAAGAGAATCTGTACCACCAAGTTTGTTGGAATTTGTAAGGGTGCTGCAAAACAGTGATGTTATAAAATCCCAACTCACTAATGGAACATCATTTACTGATCTAGCTTTAGCATAACTTTTGCACTCCAACATCAGAAGACTCCTGCATCTTCAACATTTACCAGACATTCCAAGTCGCAAGATGTCTACTGCAGAGTCCAAGGGCAAACAGGTTCTGCAAACTATACAGGAAGACCGTAATCTATTCTCACGCTTTTTCATATGCCAGAACAGTGTGGCTTAAATGAATTCTTCAACTGGAAAATCAAAATTGCCCACCATCACTGGCACAAAATGGGCAGATGCATCATGGCACTAAGTCACAGCTGCTGCCTGTACTAGAATAACATTCATCAGGCATCCATGACAAAGAGCCTACCGCTGATGTTATCACAATGGATGGTGCAGCTCTTGTAAATGCTCTGAGACCAACCAAGGGGTCTACATTTGAGTCTTATGCAAAAGATGAACTTCTGTCCAAGGCACAGAAGCACATACAGATGTACAAACAAGCGCACATTGTATTTGATGTGCATAGGACAGACAGTATGAAAGCATAAACAAGACAAAAGAGAGGCACAGGACTTTGCCGCAAAGTGATTAGTACTGCAGAAACTCCCGGCAATTGGGCAAACTTCCTCAGGAATGACCAGAATAAACTGAACTATTTGCATATTTGGCAAACACAATCGTTTCATCTCAAGCACATGACACAACATGCATTATTGTCACTAAAGGGGATGCTGCACTTTGTAACAAAGCTGAACAGGACACTGCTGGCCTACAAGGCTGCACTCACTAGAGTCCTTTTGCATGCTGCATATGGTGCAAAGCATAAAGATATCTCGAGTACAATCACATGTAGTCCAGACACTGACGTTATCATAGCAGCATCTTGCTTGGAAAAAACTGGTTTGGACAAACTGTGTATTAAATTTGGAAGAAGAAAAAACATGGAATTGCAATAGCAGACAAACTATGTATTAAATTTGGAAGAGGAAAAGACATGAGGTGGATACCTATGCATGAAATTACAGCAGCCAAGGAACCAAAAGCCTCACCCCTTCCCTTTTTCAATGGATTTAGTGGAAACAATGTCTGCCTTTCATGGTAAGAGGAAGAAGTCTGTATGACAAACATGGACTGTGTTTCAGCATGCCACACCCACCCTCACCAAACTAAGTTCAAAACCACTAGCTGTAGAAGATGAAGACCTGCAAATCATTGAAGAGTTCGTGGTGCTAATGTACGACAGAAGCAGTTCATATAAGACGTAAATGAGGCTAGACTTTATCTCTTTGCAAGGAAGCAAAGAGCTTATGATTGCATTCCCCCTACAAGGGCTGCTCTTACAGAGCATTGTAAGAGAGCTGCCTTTCAAGCAGGGCACATTTAGAGCAATTGTTTAGTATGTCATCCAGTTTCGCCCAGTCCAAGACACTGGGGATGGCAACAGACTGATGGTGTTTGGTTTCCGTATTAGACAGATTTGCCAGTAGTAGCAAAATGTTGAAAAGAATTTAATAAGTGTGGCTGCAAGAAGGAATGCTGTGGCAGGTGCAAGTGCTACAAGTCTCGACTTGGCTGCACAGCTCTGCAGCTGCCTCTGCTAAAACTGATTGATACACGAAACACATTGGTATCTATCAAGAGATATGCATTTATATCTGTGGCGTCCATTTTGGAAATACGGTGGCCATATTGGAAAGATGTGTTCAGTTTATCTCTTAATGACAGTAAAAATGACAAAATATAAATTCACAATTATTATATGGACAGTAAGCAACTTTTGTAGGCTTATGTAATGAAAATATTTGAAATATAGAGCAAAGTTGGAGCCATTTTTGAAAAGTATCAGCCATCTTGGAAATACCCATATATTAAGGTGGTCCGAGGTTGATTTTGATTTATTGGGGTAATAAGAGTTCTCATCCCAAATCTGTTGCTTGTATCACCATTTACACTTTTTTTTCCACTATCCCGCCCCAATATCATAGTGATTGAACAAAAAACCAGAAACATCCCTAAATGTATTAAGAAGTCAAACTTTTTACAGCACACTGCCTCGAGAAACGTTGGAAAACAAACAATGATCCTTTAGAAAGACAGATGAAAAATACTGGTAAAATTAAGAGGACTTTCACTAATTAAGCGTCAATAATTTAAAATTATAATAAATCCAAGAGAACTACTGGTATCTCAGAGAAATGCCGAATGCAAAACCTGAAATATCTAAACTTTTGTATGTGTGGATAAGGAAATCAAAACAAAGTGGGGTCACTCGAAATGCTCCTCTCATAATTCAAAAACGACAAAACAAAAATATCATTTGTGAAATAAGTTTTGACTGTGACTGAGCACTTGTTTTTATAGGAAGACCAAGATGTAGAGTTCATAAAGTTTGTATCATGGAGTAACCAGAATAAGTCTATTTATGAAAATGTAAAGCATTTATAAGGAGTTATATTATGGTATGCATGCATTTATTCACACTTACTCATTATGAGCTGTATATAGTCATTGTGTTAAACTGTTTCATAGAATTTATGGTGACGAAAGCTAAAATGGTATTTATGATAAGGAAGGCGGTTAATTTCTTATCTCTGAAAAGTCCTCCTCCAAGTCAGAAGAAAAGTTCAGTTCATTTTACGTGGCTAAAGTTTAGAAGCAAAGTATAGCAATCAAATTGATGCAGAGAATTCTAGAATATTACATCAACAGCTAAATTACTCTATTTACAAATGAAATATACTTAACCTAAAATATTTTATTTACAAGGATGTCATGAGAAAGTTTTCATAGCCATGATAAATTGTGACAGAGATGATTTTCCATGAACGAATGATTAATTAACAACACCAGAGTGATTGTTCAGTTATGCAAAAAAAAATACTTAACATGGGAGATATTAATTCCAAATAACTAATGTACCGTCATACTACGCTACATAAACATACAATGAATATACACAAAAATATACATCCACTATACATACTGCTTAGTATTAACCATGTAAGTATAATTACGGAATCTCTCTACATAATGGCATCAATAACTCGCATTAAATCATCATAGTTGAACTCTATGTTAAAATATGTCCTTACTGTAAAGAGCCTACCACTTGTAAAGAATGTTAACGAATGCCAGATGATCACAATCAAAATAAAACTTTAATGATTTACCTTTCCCAGTGAGAGATTATATATTGATCTTTTTTGGGGGGAATGCGGGATGCCACAAACTCCATCTGCTATACGAACGAATCATCTGAGCTGACTTCTATCAATTAATACAAAATGGCAGACTTTTTCGCTGCTAGTTGTTCACCAATGGATTGTGAAATGAGTAATAGGCTTATTATCAACTCTGGTCCGCACTCAAACTCTCCAACAAAGAAAATATTCAAAACACATTCGTATAAAATCAATAAGGTTGAAGCGAAAAACTTATTTTTTTTAATCTCATAGCATCTACCCTTATATTTTTACTTGATTTTGCTACCTTTTCGGGAAAATATTTATCATACTACAGACTAGAACGTTATACTCCACTAACAGGAAATTTGTTGGGGGACGTCGATATTTCAGTAGAGAATTTCTTAAAGCAAAAAGTTTTGTGATTGCCATGAATAATTTTTCATTATTTAACAAAATACCTCTAGCTTATTTTTGTCCTTAAATTGCTAAATGATCAAACAACAGGGACGAATTTTAATGAATGAAAGTTAATTAAGAATATATATGGAATTGCATTCCTAGCTAAGCCCGTCCGGTTATGTCTGAAACAGGAATATCTAACCCAGCCAGAATATGGACATTGTCCTGGTGATTCTGTTTTTCTTATTACGGAACATTTTTCAAATCACTCCGTCCCTTCCTTTTCTATTCAGATGCATTTAATATTTCTTCTTTTACTCCCAAACTTCCAAACCGCACCCTAAGTCACTTTTTATTTCACTTAAGTCAAAATAAGCCAATCATCTCTACCTAACTTATGAACCTCGGTTCAGAAAACTGCGAAAACTATAACGTACCTGACAACTATCCTTGCCACCATCTTTATACCCGGCGCACAGAAACACGTCGTATATAGTCTCCCTCCTGCCGGCCTCTTTGAACCAAGATTGACACACGTCGTTCCTCAAGACCTCAACATCGACTTCCTGCAGGACTTCGGGCGTCGATGATATACCTGAGGGAAAAGGGAAGAGTTAACCTTTCCCTGCAACAACTTTTGGGAAAGCAAGAGTGAAGATGCAATCTGTCTACTACATAGGTGAAATGTGTAAATGGAATATGGAGTTTAGGCCAAAAGTCAAGCACTGGCACCTACAAGGTCATTTAGTGTTGGAAAGGAAATTGACAGTAGTAGGTTTAAAACGTGTAACAGGAGGAAAACCTCGTAGTTGCACTATGAAAGGATTGTTAGGAGAGGGTGGATGGGGGAAATATGAATGGAGGTACAGTTAATGGAATGAAAGGGGTTGCAGCTAGGGGCCGAAGGGACGCTGCAAAGAACCTTTAGTAATGACTACAGTGCTCCCGTGAGGTGTACTGACGGCACTAACCCTCTACGGGGATGTGAAATGTCTAAGAGTGAATAAGTAGCCATTGTCTGCTTTGACATAATAGCTCTCGGCATGCAGGAGGTGAAGTACTGTAACAGTTACACAAGCATGCCGAGGTGACCTTACTGTCATAATCAATGAAGGTAAAATGACTCTCAATAATAGTTAAAGTAATTTACTGAAATATTCTCAGAATGGTAAAAAAAAAATGTGGAAAATGGGTGGAAAAATAAAACGACTAAATAATACCAACTCTCCAACTTTTTTATGACCTTTAAATGAGACGTTCTCGATGTACCACAGTATCTGGAGACTATTTAATCTCAGGGTCATTATCTAATCCACGAGTGATAATAATACTTTTTGATAAGTAAAACGTTAAGTCTGAAAGGTCTTATGAAACTCATATTCGCAGTTTTGAAGAAAAAAAATCATTGATGATCTGAAATAGCGTTCTCTATGATCAGTATGATTGAAGCCAGCTTTATCTTAGACATTTCTTAGTTTAAAAATCATAAGAAAACAATATACGGAGCCCTTACCCTTTTCAAAAACAATACGCTGGGGGGGGGGGGGGGGTGTTTATTTACCATAAAATGAAAACCCTCTGTTAGCCTAAAAATAACAAAGGATTTTAAAGGAAAGAAAAGTATTGGCTTTTGGTGAAGAGCAATAACAACGGACTTCCGTTGCTTTTAATAACAAAATTCAATCAGCCCAATCTTTCATTTTCTGATGGACAACAACATTTGCTCCCTTTACTTGTACTGTGGACATCCTGCAGTTAATCAGTCTGGCAGCTGCTCTAGTCTATGTAAAAAAGGAAGGTAAAACTTGTTTATGCGACTAATCTGTTTTTTTATCATAGTTGGATGTTTGTGATGGGCGGAATTATTCCTCATAACCAACATACAATGCTTTTGCAACTTGTTTTCTTTCTTTCCCGTCTGCTATTACATGGGAACCAAGTTAAGATCAAAATACTTAACATGAATCCAAGGTACAAATCCGTATTAAATTGATTTAAGATTTAAAAGGAGAAAAAATAAACAAAACGTGATGGAACAGAAATATCTTCGTGCTGGAGAATTCTGACGTACATTACTCACACGAGTTGTAGTTATTGTTAGAAACAAAACAGTCACATAAACAGGTTTACTTTCCTTTCCATTTTTAATAGAGCGAAGCAGGTGGCCGGGCCAATACGCGCAAGACCTCTACTGTACTCTTCAAATTCAAAGTGAAAAGAGGGAGTTGGAGTGGCTGGACATCAAGTTAGAGAGATCCAGAAAATAACTGGGAGACAACCCCATAGATGCACTACAAAGTATTAGTTAGAGAGGTTGGACAATAAGGCAGAAGAAATGAAGCAGGAATGGAGGTGAAGTCAAAAGGTAAAGAAGTGGATCAGCTAGGGGTTCGAAGGGACGCTACAAGCACCCTACTACATTAAATTATGGGGCCACGTCCACTGAAGGTCATTATTTTTCTTGACATTATGGACTTTCGTTTTTCATGACCATTAAAGGGTTCCGACGTTCTGGTTAATATGAATATTTGTCTTTAGGGCCCATTAAAGGTTTCTGATTTTATGAACTGATGAAACCTTAGCGCAGCTGGCCATAAAACCATTAGCTTTCTTGGCAAGTTACATCTCCTAATACATGATTTCCACAAGGAGAGGTTAAAACCCCCATTTCCAGATTACCAGGTAATTTTGATAGCTCTGAAATAGATTTTTTCTAAAAATAAAGTTTTCTTAAACTTTTTTCTTATTGTCAAAATTCCACACATCCTCCACCCGTCATCTGATAATAAGAAACCTGCTCCCTACGAACAGGTATCTTTTGGTGGTGCTCACGGATAACAGGAACTATAGACAAAATCAAAGTTCCTTAGAAAGAATTGAGAGATATCGCCGCTTTGGGAGCTAGTTCGCATGCCCCGAATCGAGCTGTTTGCTATTCATATCAACATTGCATATACAAAAATAACGTACGTTTGTAAGGAATATTAAATTTGGAAGCACCATGCAAAAAAGATATACATATGCCCTAATTCCATGATCAATCAATCAATCAAAAAAAATATACCACTTGGGAAATTTACTATTTACGTTACAATAAACAACGGCACCGTTTTAAAACCTTATCTTCTGTTTCATTCCCATTAAGTATATCCATAAAGGAAAAATTTTTTCCACAATATTTATTATTTATCTATTATCATCATCTAAAATAAGCAGCAAATATTATTTGGAGAAGGGTAAATAAATAATTAACTTTCCCAGCATATATGGACGCTCAGTTACACTGCAAAGATCCTCACCGTGAGAGAGTCTGCCCCATCCAGTGACGGTGCCGTAGAGTCCAGTGAAGGACTCGCCCTGAGGGGGCAGACAGACGGGTATGATGTGCTCCTTGTAGACGACATCTCTGTCCACCTTCACCAGCGCCACGTCGTTCTGGAAGTCGGCTGCCTTGTAATCGGGGTGGACTTCCTTCCTTTGGACGTTGAAGTCCTCGTGGGGCAGACGCTCGTTTTGACGACGGACGTTCCACTCGCCCAGACGGACTTTCATACTGCTGATTGGTGTCCTGCGGAAAGCCAGTCTTTTTTAGATACAAATTATTCTTACTGGGAGACAATTCTGAAACGGCTACAGAAGCTTTCAACATATGCTGAGTGATTCGCAAGATTTTCCGATGTCGAAATGTCATATATTGCGTTTTTAGAAAATAATGACACTTGATAATATGGTAAGGGGTTTTGATATTAGCATAACTAAAACACAAGGATAATAACACAGTAGTTTTTCTATTACATTTCTATATGAATACAGACTATATGTGTGTGTATACATGTCTTCTGTGGGCAATATACATAACTGTGAATTTGGGGTGGTTTTGCAGGATGAGAAGCGCAACTCATCAAGGGTCTCGAACTACTTCTAGAAAGTAATCTGAAATGTGGGTCACTTTTCAGGAATACGAATTTCGTTGAAAAACCTAACGAAATCTTGGTTTCAAGAAAAGAGGCGATAGCACGGAAGACTTCACCAAAAAATGAGCAAAACTACCAAACAGAACCCTGAAAACAGAGCACCGTTAGTAACAACTCCAGCCAGCAGATGCAGAAAAAAAGGGTTCTGGAAAGGATGACGGGGTAACTGGACGAGGGAAAAGCAGTGTTGAGAGGAAAAGTTCACCGATAGTTCAGAGGGTATTCAAAGTGGCTGAAGGGGAAGCTGGTTGGGTGAAAGTGCGTGAGAGTAAAATGATAGCAAAAAACAATGAGAGGTGGAGAAGTTTAACTTTAACGGTTCTTATTCAGTTCACATTAATGATATTTCCTTCTGCTTTTACTGTGAAATAAAAAGAGGTGAATTAATTATAAATTAATGGGAATGGTCATCATCCCTGATGGATTAATTTTCAAGGAGCACCAAAAAAAAACTTTACGTACAAAAAGAGGCATTACACTAAATATATATATTTCGTATGCGGTAATCGACATGTCAGTTGATCACCTAAAGATTACGAAGCCCGGAGAAAAAAGCGAAAGAGTAATCGTAAAGTTTGGAAGATAATAGAATGGAATGTCGACCATACTGATCCTTTTCGGGAATACAACTTCTCTCCTGGAGAAGTTATCTTCCCATTACAGTGAGACATACAACTTTTCAGATGACAGCACAGACAGTCCCATAATACGAATATCCTCAAAAGTTGCATTTTTACATTGTAAGTGTAACCGCTAAAATCAAAGAGCTTGAGCGAATGATAGGAGCAAATCCAACTCATCGCTGTGAGTGCAGCCACGATGGAAATTAATCCATTTCAATATATTTTAAGACAGCTCATAGAGAGAGTAGGTAATAGCACTCGGTAGCTACTTATGAGACATTGTAGTCTGTTGTTACACTCTCTAGTCTAGTGTCTCAGTGACAATTTTTTATTGTCTGTTCTGACAGCAGTTTTCTACATGTGGTCGATTACCCCGTGCTCTTAACCAGCCGAAAATGAAGTGCAAGCTTTTACGGAAGATTGAGAAGACAAATAGAAAGATTTATGAAGAGAGGAATGATATTCACACAACAGTGAATGTCGAAAGAGACCATTCACAGTCTTAATCGCAGCAGGAACGAAAGCAGTAGAACAGTGGCTATGGAATTATTCTTGTGCCTCCTGCTGTAGGGAACAGTGTTTCTGTTCTGAAGTAACACAAGAATTAGAGGGCAGAATGGAACACGGGCCACAATAGATGACTCATAAAAATATGAAAAACTCAGATTTTAACAGACAGACATTGCTATACTAATATATATCTATATATAACATATATATAATTATATATATAAAAATATATTCTATATATATAATATATATATAAATATATATATATATATATATATAATATATATATATTAATATATAATATAAAACCGCCCGTGGAGAGCTAAAGCCAACTTTTTCATACAAAAAATATTATATACAATATATTATTAATAGTATATAATATATTAAATATATCTAATTATATATTAAAAATAATAATTATTATATCTATATATATATTATATATTATATATATATATATATATATATATATATATATATTTAATATATATATATATATATATATATATAAAACCGCTTTCGTGAGAGCTAAGCCAACTTTTCTCATACAAAAAATATATATATATATATCATATATATATATATATACTATATATATATATATATATATATATAAGATCTATATAATAATATATATATATATATATATATATATATATATATATATATATAATATAAATTATAAAAGCTTCGAAGTGAGAGCTAAAGCCAACTTTCTCATACAAAAAATAAAACAAAAACAATAGAAAGGCTATAAAATTCTGCAAAACAGAAATTCGCAGCAGACTTTAAACCAGCACACACGAGAGAAACTTAACAAGATAAAGATGTCACGCCAAGGGATTTAAAATAAATTTTTACTTTAAGAAAATATACGTTGCTCTGTTACATTTGTATAAATTCACTACAAAAACAGCGAGGAGATATCCTTACAAACGCAATATTCCACTCTAGAAAAAATCTACTCACGAGTAGACGCAGTGAGCCGCAGTGACGACCCATCTGTTGTTGAGGAGCGCGCCACCGCAAGCAATTCGTTTGCTCAAGAAAGTCTCTTTGATGATGGCCGCTTGCCAGGGATGGGTGCCGAAGGTGGTGTCGCTTCCTCCGACGATCCTGTTCGTTCTGGCATACGTCTCGCCGCACCCTGTGGCAGAAGAGAGAAACCCATTATTACTTAAGTACTTACGCTCGAACATAATGCGAAGACCACTTACACAGATTAAAGAATGTTGCATATATACCCTACCGAATTAATGGGTCAGACATCAAGTCCAAAAAGAATAACGTCCGCATAGAATATAATATAAGCCATCTTGTGAGTTGTGTGTTTGTTGTTTGAGAATGAAGAAAAAACAGCAATGACTTTTGATATAGTGATTTTCATTCATTGCTTTGTCATTTAATGCCTGGTTTACCTGTTAACAATATTATTACAAGGAAAGGTAAACAATATGAAACGGGAAACAAACAATTTGATTCTCTTCCTTTATGCATTTTGATACTAAAAATACTAATAATAATAATAACAGTTGCATCATAACACAAGATATGTCACTGGTCGAGGAATTAGAATATACAGAAATAAAAGAATACCACATTGCAAATTATTTACATTTTTCATGTTTACGAAACTAGTAGGAAAGCAAGTACGCACAAACATGTAAGCGAACACATGTGCATCTTTACTCTAATCGCACAATAAATAAATATATATATACACAGACACATACATATATATTTATATATATATATATATATATATATATATATATATATATATATATATATATATATATATATATATATATATATATATATATATATATATATATATATATATTATATATATATATATATATATATATATATATATATATATATATATATATAGATATATATATATATATATATATACACACAGAGATATATATATATATATAGTATATATATATATATCTATATATAAATATATATATTGTGCGACTAGGTATGTAATAAGGAGCAAGTGTGTATGTTTACGTGTTTGTATAGAAGAACAGACAGATAGATGACAGATATCTGGTAAGGTATAATATACGACTACGTTTCGTACAGTGCGTACTCGTGCGTAAGTACACGTGTAATCAAGTACGTTTATCTATACATCAGCAAGCGCACGGATAAGTACATACGTAAATATATAGAATTACTTACATTCGTGAAGAGGAACTTTTAAGTTAGTATGTCATTATCATCAATAAAACTATACTGACAACCATCATCAGGCCATCTTTAACAGCACGCTAGAACGTCACGTATGGAATTAATTACAATATCTTCACGCACCGAAAGGAGTATTCTTGCTACAGTGAGCCTCAGTTTCCATGCCATTATATCCCTGACATCTACATATATTGCCAATTTTGCATTCCAGGAGGACAAGACTCCTAAAGGTCTATCTCATCGTTCCAATGACGTCCCCACTCCCGCCTCCGCCGCCCCCCCCCCCCCCCCCGCCCCCCAAAAAATATCATCGAGGTCATGAACGACTTAGTTGTGACATTTGGCGTTTTCGTCATTGGCCTGACGCAATGGACACCCATTTCATGAACTGAGTCTGTGAATCATTTCAGGGTGACACGTAAGCAGTCTTCGTGGAGGTTGTAACACACGCAAGTGCCTGCTTATGTATGTATATGTCGTTATGTGTGTCAAATATATTCATGTTCGAGTGCATGAGCTGTTGGAAAAGAATGTTTGTATATTTCATTAAATCAAGATAAATGATTTCTTTATACCCCACTTTCCGGAGTGTAAAACTAACAGGCCAGATGACTCGTAAACGAGTCCTTTCCTAAAGCGGCGGAAATGATGAAAACGAAAGTAGAACTTATCTCTCGAACAATCCTCAGAAGACGCCTCACTCCGCCTTAGACACTCACGAAACAGAACAAAACTCTTCCGCACAACAAAGAACAATAGAAAGTGGAAGGTAACGGACCTGCCACGCAGGAAATTCACCTCACTTCCAGGGACATCCTCCCTTTTCCCTACGTCTTTCTTTGTAAGGATATTATAATTGCCTCTTTTTCAACGCCGCCCCCACATACACACACCTAGCAGGATCCATTTTGGTCTGACTAATGGAACTTCAACTTGGTAAGGGTTTAATTTGTACTACAATTTTATTGTTCTTGTAATTGCAATCTTTAATTTAATAAATAATAAAAAAAAACACTGAAAAATGTTCAATGTAAGACAAAAACACTGAAAAATGTTCAGGTAAGACAAAAGTTAAATCCCACAAATACACTAAATGTGCGATAACAAAAGTATAGTGATCGAAATCAACAAATAGTTTTATACGAAATGTGATGCAAAGCATATACGAACATTTCGTCCTTTCTATTTTAACAGAAGAGAGAAAAGAGCGTTGAATGCAAATAACAAGAACCGTTTACAATGGATGATTCAATGCAAATAAACTGTTAATCAGCGAATTTACTCGTGTCCTGTTCACAACTTCGGTATCCAATGCAAAATGTATGCCAGCGACAGAGCTCCGATATCACAATTTTGATTTTTAGAACTTAATGCGATATATATATATATATATATATATATATATAATATATATATATATATATATATATATATATATATCAAAATCCAGGTAAGAAGTTGAGTGAAAACCAGGACTTGAACAAGTCCTTTCGTAGTTTATACATTTTCAAGTCACTGGCTATTATATATATATATATATATATATATATATATATATATATATATATATATATATATACATATATATATATAAATATTATAAATAAATATATATAAATAAATATATATAAATATATATTATATATATAATATAATATATATAATATATATATATAAACATACATACATATATATATGTGTGTATTTATTTGTGTATGTAAAATATATACTACATATAATACATATATAGATGTACATGAGAATCTCAGTCCAATTTTACCTCTCATGTTAAAGCCTCTTGTAAAATTATCTATCAAAGTCGGTTCGTTTACTCGTTCAGAAAACATCGCAATTATAAGACTTGTAAATACTATCTTGTTCAAGAGCTGGTTTTGTCGCAACTGATTCCATGTCAAGCTTTAACAATTCATCCAGTTCCTAAGCATGGTTTTAGATGTAAATGGTAAAAGAATAATCGGTTATCGTCTTTCATGAAATATAGCGCTAAGGTACAAAAACGCTTTTCCTAATGATAATAGCAATATTGATTACGACGGTGATAACGATGGTAACAGAACACTGTGCGAATAGAAGTTCACATGAAGATTGGTTTGATTGATTTAAAGAAATTTACGTTGTCACAACGAGCACCAGGGAACACTCGGTCATGCAGCACTTAGGACAGTGAAAGGAGTGAGGTGGACTGCAAGATGAATTGATCCAGAAAATCAAAATGATGAAGTACAGGGAGTTAGAAGCGGAGGTAACTGTCAGAGGTGGTGGACAGCAACCCTGAACAAAGAAAACGGAAATGGTAAAGTAAAACACTGAAAAGTGGGTACAGCTAAAGGCCGAACTGACACTTCAAACGCTTTTTCATTAATGCCGACAGTCTACCACATGAAGTGCACTGACGGCTCTTCCTACAGGGCAATAAAGACTGGGTTTTACCGTACGACCGCGGAAATCGCAAACTAAGGAATTGTTCAGCAAACAACACCCTCTTCCCACGGAAGTCGCAGCGAATTTGGCACAAATACTTGTGGAAAAAGGAATGCCACATTTTGCATCGAGTATTCCACGGGTTGGTAAGAAACCTGTCCATTGACCTTCCAATTTTGACCTTGAAAAGACGTATATGACGGATTGCGTGACGTGAAGATCGGCGACCGTATCTAACCATCAGGCTGGATTCAGTCTTTCGACCTCAGAGAGAGAGAGAGAGAGAGAGAGAGAGAGAGAGAGAGAATAAATTTCCCCACAAACAAGGTGACTCAGCACCTCATAAAGCTTAACAGCGTAGCATTTTCCTCTAAAGACAACAAATGAAAGGTTCATGGATCCATTGCACAAATTACTTTCTCTTTTTTTGTAACTGTGAGGAAAGCAATGCTAAAGCAAAACTGGACCGAGACTTATTAAGAGTTTGAGTTACGAAACTCTTACTGGATCACGTTTCTAATTTGCTTACAAGATATTTCGTTTAAAGATACAACACTGCAAATGCTGCAGTTCGTTTCAAAGGTCACTCACATACCAGTGACTATTCAAACTTTTCATTGTGTATCTTTGTAGTGGGTGGCAAAGAGAAGTAAAGATTTGGATAAAAAAGAATTATCAGTAGCATCATGAAGTGAATAACATCACTTATAGCATTTGCCTATAATTGCTCTGGTCGGAATGGAACCATAATCACAATTTTTCTCTATATATAAATTTCCTCTTAAAATATATAAATTTGACAAAAGGTTAATGGAGTGATTTTAAGTGAAAAATTCAGCCTGATATTATAAAATAAAACTATTATAAAACATATACAAGGACATGTGTCTTTTCAAGTTAAGCAACATACAGAATCATATGGAAGGACTGTAAATTAACTCACGGTAAAGCCAAAAAAAAGCTTTTTTGTAATTACCAGTGTTATTTGCAAATATTCATAAAAACTCAGCGTCATCTGTGCCATGATGAGGATGTTAAAAGATGATTACTTCATCTCTCTCTCTCTCTCTCTCTCTCTCTCTCTCTCTCTCTCTCTCTCTCTCTCTCTCTCCAAAGATAAATATTAATGAAATAAACTCCATTCATAACTGTTGAGGGCCTCTGGGACCAAGTACCTAGAACGGGGTCAATGAACATCGCGAACTTGTTGCTGAACCAAATATATATTCAGTAGTTAAACGTTTTGAAATTAATAACTACAGTCGCATTCTTTTCAATATTGCCTTTAACCCAGGAATAGCAAGAACGAGAACAAAAAACGGCTTTGAAATCATACTATGGCTGATAGAAGTCAAACAGTTTTTTAGTGTAACCATATCCGAACCTGAATACAGCAAGTGCCCAGTTCTCGGCTTGACAGCCTAAATTTCATAAGATCAAATCAGTCAGCGTGCAAGCGAAATCGTCCCCCTCTAAATCCTTTCC
>NC_087200.1:132309076-132326576 GCF_015104395.2 Macrobrachium nipponense
AGGGCAGCGTGGTGGGTGTCTCTACAACAAAGTTAGTCTGTTGGCTGCGTTGGAAGTTCGACTCGTATGTTGGAGTGGCTTCGTTCCTGATGGCAGCGTGTCGGTGTCTCTACGACAAGCTCGTCTGTTGGCTGCATTGGAAGTTCAACTCATCTGTTGGAGTGACTTCGTTCCTGATGGCTGCGTGTGGGTGTCTCTACGACAGAGTTAATCTGTGGCTATGTTGGAAGTTCGACTCATCTGTTGGAGTGGCTTCGTTTCAGATGCAGCATAAGGCTGTTACGACGATAAGTTCGTCTGTGTGATATTTGTGAGCCCACCTCTGTGTAACCTTATTGTGGTTCTGGTATTTATTTCTTGTTATTAAGACTAGAGATATTTTTGAGACAAAAAAGTTCTAGTTATATGGAAGTGTGTAATTCAGAGTGTATCATTTTTGTGGTATAATCAACTAATAAGTATTTTTAATGTTTACTACACTCAAGTTTTTGTTCAGTCATTTGGGTAAATTTGTGAGTTTATTGACTGACTATTTGTTATGTGATTATCTGATCCTTTATTGTAATGATTCCCCTGTGTTTTGGGAGATTTATTTACTGTGCTGCTCATGTATTAATGATTCGTTCATTTAGTTGTAATGTCAGTTTTTGACATTTATGTATTGGCTTCTTTTATTTTTCATTTTAAAGTGATTAATAGGTTTAGCTACTGACTCATTTGTAGATAATGTATACTATTATAAATAATAAATTAGTTTAAGGTACCTTTTTTTTTTGGTCTAGTTCCTTCCTCCACTGTTGGTCTCATTCACTGCCAGTTTTTACAGTCCCGTTTTGCTTTAAAGTTTTAAAGAACCTGATGAACCATCGTCGGTTCATAACAATATATATATATCTATATATCTATATATATAGACATATATATATATATATATATATATAATATATATATTATATATATATATATATATATAGATATATAGATATTATATATATATATATATATATATATATATATATATATATATTCCATATATATATGTCCATATATATATATATATATATATATATAATATATATTATATATATATATATATATAATACACAAATATATATATACATATCCCATACACACAGAGATAGGCTTTTACAAAATATTAATTAATAATGTACCTATAATATCTCCTATGAAATCAAAAAACAACCTTAGAATGAGACATAACAGTAATAGATTTCCCGACTGACTTCTTCCCAATAACGTAAAAAAATCGATACTTAAAGTGATTTCCATATTTTTTTTATTTTCGGCGGGACTACAAAAAAAAGGTAAAATACTGAAATTGAACTTTCGTTTGTTTACGATGTGGATTTTCCATAGCTTTTTGCTCTTAAGTAAAACTCTCGGTAAAACTAAGCGTAGTATCCATAAAGCACTTAACGGTTCTTCTTTGTTTTACAGCTCCCTGCTCAGATAATAATCTAAACAGGATATTAATATACATAAACACACCCACAACAAAGTATCATATGCCTGTAAATAAAAATTACTATCAATTATATACTCAAAGAAAATCCTAAAAAAAAGAGTAAATTTTACACCGATGGCCAAGAAAAAAAAAAACATTAAATAGGCTTTTGTTTTAGCTTCATTACATTTTTTATAAATTCTCCAACTACCATCCCAATATTATCAGTTTCTTATTTTATCTCAACATCAAATTAAACTGTGCTCCATTATTTGATATGCTCCGTTAATCACTATAGTGTTTAAAAGCTAATGTCAGATTTGTTATCAACTGAAATTTTAATCCGACGTAGAGTTGAGGAAATATTTTGTTATTTTTTCTGCAGATTAAACCACAAGAAACAAGAATGGAAACTGAAGAACACAATTACTTCATATCATGATAAGTAACAAACTCACCATCCATCCCACTGTTGATCTACCTGCTGCCACAAACACCAAGCGATTACAAAAACAGTAATTTGTCATGCTACAATCTGTATTTTCTGCCGTACTTAGTTGTTCTGCCAAGCTCTCATATTTCTAAACCACTGTCTTCCTACTACTCCCACGTCTGGCTCTACTCTCTAATCTATCTCAGTACGGTTGAGCCAAGCACATAATTGCCAAGAGCCATCAACACATCGCCCCCCCCCCCAAACAAACCTTTAGCCACTTCTAATCACTCCTCCATTTCTTGAGCGTTGCATCAATACCAAAGGGGCCATCTACAAATCCTAAAAGTTAAGACTACTCCAAAAACTCATTCATTAAATCCGTGGACAGAGAGAGAGAGAGAGAGAGAGAGAGAGAGAGAGAGAGAGAGAGAGAGAGAGAAAAATATTTGCTTACCAACGCAATAAATGAATCAACTATTGGGCGACAGGAAAATACACAAAACAGGTCATCATACAAATTCAGGAGATGAGTTCGTTTAAATCAAATGTTCGTGTCCAAAACAAGATCTAATGTAAATTTTTATGCTGAATAAGGAAGTGATCCTTATACTCTCGACAGTTAAAAAGTTGCCCAAACAATGACTACCGTGAATGGTTATGCTAAGCTACATTCAACTATTCTAAAGATTCTGAGTTTCCATATACTGAAAAGGATACACAGAGAGGCAATGCAATCACTCTTGTTGTCTGCTGTAAACAAAATGTGTAGATAATAATGCAATAAAAAATAATGTATCACAATTCTTCGAAATCAAATGAAGCACGTCGTGACTTGCTTGGTCTTTCGTAGCGTGACTAACATGATTTACTGCAGTTTCCGCCTTTTCACTTTAGAGGGTATACTATGCGTATCTTATATAAAAGTTCCATGCATACTCATCTTTACAAACCAGGTTAGGCCTACAGCCACTGGAAAAGTCTTTGAAATAGAGATATACAGAGAAATAGCTTCATTACGGAATACAAAATCAACGAGACGAGCAATCGCAGAGAGAGAGAGAGAGAGAGACTTAAATGTTTGAACTTTGAATTATCTTGTTGGCAAGTAAGAGACAAATCAAGATTAACTCTCCACCGTGCGAGATTTAGAGAGAGAGAGAGAGAGAGAGAGAGAGAGAGAGAGAGAGAGAGATTGTTCCAACAGGATTGCTTAACACGAGAGGATGCCGCTGGGTAAACAACGCGGTGAAAGTATTATGAAGTCTACCTCTTCTTCCTTAAAATACATGAGTATACTTCCCTCTCATGTCGTTCAAAGCTGAACAATGAAGACAAATGGCATCTTTATTGCAAGCAATGCATGTGACGAGATTGCAACGTGTGCGACAGTTTATCTTGGTTTCACCCTTTCTTTCAAAAGCAAGAAGCAAAAGTAAAACCGTTCGTCAACAACTGGCGCTGATCGTACGGTTTTGCACAAAAGTGAGCGGCGAAGGTGGTGTAACATTTGCAACATTTTGCACACAATAAAGTCACCCGTACTAATAGATGTTATAAGAGCGACATAAATGATTTGAAGATAACTACCGTTCGGCGTTGATATTTACTACCAAGACTTCATACTTTGGGGTTGAATTCGCATCCATTCAGTCACATATCACCACCAATTTCATCTAGGTAAACAGTTGAAGCTAATCAGGTAAAACCGTTCGTAAACAACTAGCGTTAATCGTAAGGTTTTGCACAAAAGTGAACGGCATAAGTAGCATAACATTTGCTGCATTTGGTACACAATAAAGTCACCTGCACTATTAGAGGTTATACGAGCGATAAAAATATGAAGATAACTACCGATTGTTGTCGAAATCTCCTACCAAGAATTCATATTTTGGGGTTGGATTTGCTTTCATTTAGTTACATATTACCACCTATTTCATCTGTCTAAACATTTGAAATTATTCAGGTCAAACCTTTCCTAAACAACTGGCGATGGTGGAGTAACATTTGCAATATTTGGTACACAATAAAGTCACCTTTACTAAAGTGCGTTATATAAGCAAGAAAAAAATATCATAAGATAACTACCGTTCGGCGTTGATATCCCCTACCAAGACTACATACATTGGGCTCAATTTGCGGTCATTTAATCAAATACTAACTTAAATGTAAAACAGTTAAACATCTGATTCTAATGAATTCTCAATAGTTATGGATAAAAGTTACAATGTGTATTTTCAGAAAGAATAATAGAATTAAGAATACGCGAATGAAACAGAAAATTTATTCCAATATTCTTACATACATATATATATACTATATATTATATATATATATATTTATATATATATATATATATATATATAGATATATATATATATATATATATATATATATATATATATATATATATATATATATGTACTATATGTATATATATGTAATATATATATATATATATATATATATATATATATATATATCATATATATATATATATATATATATATATATATATGCAAGAGATTAAGAAGCAAACACTCCACCCCACCCCACCCCACCCGACCTTAACCCCACCCCAGAGTTTAGAACGTCCTAATAATATAGAAATCTAAACCTCTCCTTCTTTTACTATTTCTTTCCTCGACTATAGTCACAGCATCAGATAATTTCAGAGCAATCTTTTACATTAACTACAGTCGTCACCGACTTCGCAATTCCTAAACTTCGGAAAAGCAAAACCTAAGACCTTTCTTACGTCCTTCCAAGTCTTTCCGAATTCAGCAGCTCCATAATACCTATGATCTTATTATGAAGACATGCACAAAACCAAGAGTAAATAGAAATGTGATGGATTTGCACACAGCCGAGTTCTAGTATCCTTGGCTGACTATACGACCTTCTGACGTCCACCATTTCTTTTGCACAAATGGCAATGACCACAGTAGTGATTTTCTTTGCAACATTCAGCCTAAAAAGGCCCTGAAATGCTCTCGGGGCGAGACGGAAACATTTGAAATATTCCTCTTACGTGCTCGATTTCTGGCTGCTAACCGTGAAAGAGCTGAGAGTAATCACTTTTACTGTACAGAAAATTCATTATAGAACTTGGAGAACAGAGAGTACCAAGGAAATCTCTCTCTCTCTCTCTCTCTCTCTCTCTCTCTCTCTCTCTCTCTCTCTCTCTACAATCGCCTATATTTGTACTTATGTGTAATACTCTCTTTACATACCAGTATCTAGTGTATAATATACACACACATATATATATATATATATATATATATATATATATATATATGTGTGTGGTGTGTGTGTGTGTGTGTGTGTGTGTATGTATATATGTGTGCGAGTGTGTGTGTGTTTGTGTACAGATAATTGTATGAATGTACAGTATATAATATACTTATAATACATTCATATGCAAAGGCTCGAAAGTTTTAACTTTTCACAAATATGTAAGAAATCCTCTGTACCCAACTTCACAAAAACATACCCATACACTGCCCTTGCATCAAAACAAGCAAACAGACTTCAGTGCATCTTCAGGTTGTCATATGGTGTGTATGAGAGAGAGAGAGAGAGAGAGAGAGAGAGAGAGAGAGAGAGAGAGAGAGAAGGGGGGCTAATTTAAGACGCTAAATTCCGTCCAACATTTCACTGCAACCATCACTTAAGCTTGACCATTCAGACACCCATATATAAACACATAACCGTTATTGAACACTGTAATTGTGAGACAAGGCTCCAAACGTTAATAACGGAAGGGTTTGCCGACGGGTGACTAACGGCTAGTCACAGGCCGCAGTTGTCGCCGAGGCTTTCACAACAGCCTGAATTAAATTACATCACCAGGTTATCTATCACGATTATGATGACTGTGATGTCGGAACACCCCTAATTTCAAAACGTAAACGAACACGAACGCATTAACAAAGTGAAGGTCTTTGGCCGCTCGGTGCATGATTTTCATGCTGGGACGAGACCTTTAGTTATTACTGGGGCCTATGATAATTTAGGAGAGCGTGTGGATGTTACAAAAGATCTCGTAGAGAATTAATAAATGCCTTCATTGTCACGCCAGGCCTTCGTATTTAAATGCTCTTCATTGTTACGTTTTGTTGGTACGGCGTTGAAACTGAAAACAGGCTCCGTTTAATACTATCTAGACAGTGCTGCCTGTCTTGAAGGTCATTTCTCGTTGCTATTCACATCTGAAATCCCTTTCGGTCAAAGGTGAATGGTGATGAATCACTTAAGGAAGTTTACTAATAAATGCACTTACCAGGGGCTAACTATATGCATAACAACAACGTAAATAATAATAATAATAATAATAATAATAATAATAATAATAATAATAATAATAATAATAATAATAATAATAATATCCTGCGATTATAAATGGAAAAGTTACTTTTGACTCGGTACATATTGATCAGATAAAGTAAGCAGTAGAAAAAATAAAACTAATGCAGTACATGGAACGACTTCTATAACATTTAAGACAAAGTTATTGTAGTCGCTAAAGCGCTTGGCCTTCCCTCCCAAATAAAAAATTAATTATTAAAAAATAAATTATAAGTGACAATGGAAACATATTATTCATCTATTATTCAGTATTAAACCCCAATTCAAAAACTGGCGGCCTGAACCATATCAACCACGTCTCAGTAAAAAAACGGAAAGACGTCCTAATCAGAGAGGCAGTTGCGTTGTTGCTAAAACTCTAAAGCAGATGCTCGCTTTACCATTGCGTCATGCGACGAATGTAATGTCAATAAAATGTTTCCAACAATATAAAAGCACTGTTATTCATGTTCTTGCAATATCTCTTACTCTTTTCAAAGAACGAAAGCGGCACGAGCAACTCTAGTTTATTATTATTATTATTATTATTATTATTATTATTATTATTATTATTATTATTATTATTATTATTATTATTATTCGAAAATCTTGACTTAAATGGAGAGAGAGAAAAAAAGTCAGTGTGGAACGATTCATCAATGCTGAAAACTTTCTCAATCCGATTCATTCCGAGAGACCAACTCTCGAAAGGGGGAGTCGCACACCGGAAGACTTTTAGACTATTTTCTTCTGTTTGTTTCTCCTTTTCACACACTTCGCCTCACTTGCGACCTTCCCGTCCCCGACAACTGAACGATAACCACTGGAAAAAGTCGAACAATGATCATTATCTTTCCCAAGCGTCACATTGTTTTCGCATCGTCGCCGTCGGGGAACCTCCTGTTTTCAAATTGCATCATTTTTCTCCACTCCCATTTTCAAGATTGTATCAGGGAAATTATACAGTAGCGTCTACTTTCGCTCTCGGAACTACTCTTGTTTTGTGTGTGTGTGTGTGTGTTCTTCTTAAACAATTTCATTATTTTTCTCATAATTTTAACATTTCATTATTCAAAAAGTACTTTTAAAAGCACTAATCAGTCAAACCTTTGACTTAAGTCAAATATACTGTTATTAACTCACACCGAAACGGTCCAGAAGTTTCTAATTGAAAACTTGTGCATCACACACACACAGCCACACAGACACACACACACATATATATATATACTATATATATATATATATAATATATATATATATATATATATAGCATATAAATTTTATAGTCTATAAATATATATATATATATATATATATATATATATATATATATATATATATATATATATACCTACGAAACTACATCAATAACCTATCTTCGGAAGACGGGGCAAGAATCAGAGCAGTGGAGAGTTCTGGCATCTATGGGCAGCGAAGTTGCAATTAAGACCTGTTCAAGGTTGAAGCATTTGTGACTCGAGGGCAAAAGGTTGCCTCTCACAAGAGTCAATCTTTGTTTACCTAGGAAGGTCAAATATTTGAGAAAGAAAGGCCACAGAAAGGGAAAGAGTATTACATAGGATTGAGTGTCACAACAGATTTGTTGAGGGATATCCGATCTTTACAGTAAAGATAACATATTGTAACGCAGCTGTTATTTGAGAAATGTACAGATCAACAAACCAGAAAATGAAAATGAAAGAATTCCGATTTCGGAATTAAACGTATTGTGAAACATTATTTCATTAAAGAAACTTGATATGCACTAGAAGAGACGGAATATTAATAGGCAACGCAATTTGAAAATGTGCAAATTTGATTGAAGAAACTCTTTACAAACCGAGATAAAACGGCGGTAATATGTGAACTAAATGTGACAGGAAGTGACGTACTGAGATGTGTTTTAGGAACAATCGCCAAACTTCTTTGGTTATGTTCTCTAAAAGAAATCCGGCGAAAACCAAACTTACGAAGTTTCGTACAGGTCAGTAAATGGAGTCTCTTGAAAATAATAACAGTGAGAGGAGTTAAGACGGATAACGTGCGGAAAAAAATGTTGTGTTTCCAAGGAATATTCTTGCAAGCAAGAATGACTTATATATATATATATATTATATATATATTATATATATATATATATAATATACTTATACTTATATACATATATACATTTATATGTGTGTTTGTAGATACATATATATACACATACATATATACAGTACAAACTTATACATACATACGTAAATGTCCAAAATATTAATCTGCAAATATCACTTAATATCCTGAGTCCCTGTACTTTGGAAGTAACTAAAGTACAGTAAACCGTATATATATATAAGATAAATCTACATACATATATATATATACTATATATATATATATATATATATATATATATATATATATATAATCAAAGCACTTATAATCTTATATAAGCAAAGAAATAGTTCGTATTATACCACACATGGCTCTAAATTCATGATTGCGGATTACGTAATATTCGTTTCTTACGACAAAGCATCATGGATTGCAAAATGAACCATTCAAGAATGAATGAAAGAATAACAACCGGTAGCCGAGACAATAAGCCAATAAGCGCAGAGTCGATCCAATCAGAAAATGCTTATTAGGAAACTGATGTGGTAAGTAAACTAACTTACAAACCCTGCCGCCACCCCCCAACCCCCTTCCACCCCTCTTTCAATTCCAGGTCTCCTGCAGAAAGCGCAGCAGAATGCTTTGAGGGTGAAGCAAGAATCAATATCTTGATTACCGAGGCTTAGCAAATAATAGTGCGCTGCTTATTCTGATGTTGGTGATGAAATAAGAGAATGAAAATAAATCGGCGCCATGCTCATTCAAACCCATTCATTCACGGTTATTCAACTCCGGCGTAATCATTCATGAAATCACGACGGATGTGACAAAAAAAACTCTACGTCATCGACATCATTCACTCTTCTTGCCATTCCCTGTGAATCGAAATATTCTGGTTTTTATTAATTTTTTTTTTCCAGAAGCTGAGAATCTGATATCTCACTATAATCACTACGACTGCTTGCGTGAAGTCTCTTTCAATATATCGCGATTCATTTTCACCTCTTTGCAATTTGCTCCTGTAAACACAAACAACAACGCTAGTAAACACAATCAGCATTGTTTGTTGCAAACTGGTAACAGACATTTTCGGGTCTGCAGATTCATCGTCACTAAAATTGGATCTCATTTTGGGTTAACAGGCCGATTACTTTTGCTTCTGAGCTTCGATTTCTTGAAAACTGCAATAAATTTTATCGCGATGTTGCAAGTAAAACTAAAGCACAAATGCATAATACATGATGTACTTTAGCAGTATACTGAGGCATGTTTTAATTCTGAGCTGTATAATATATATATATATATATATATATATATATATATATATATATCTATATATATATCTATCTATAGTATATATATATATATATATATAAATATATATATATAGTAGATATATATATATATATATATATATATATATATATATAGATATATATATATATAATATATATATATATATATATATATATATATATATATATATATATATGTATATATATATATATATATATATATATATATATATATATTTATATATCTATATATATTATATATATCTATATATATATATATATATATATATATATCTATCTATATATATATAATATATATATATATATATATATATATAAATAGAAGGATCCACAGTAATATCCTTGTTTATATCGAAGAAATATATTTAAGGAAATATTTACAAAGATTAAAACTTTCGTCCATCCTCCTGTGGACTTGATCACTAACTAGTTAGTGATCTAGTCACAGGAGGATGGACGAAAGCTTTAATCTTTGTAAATATTTCCAAATATATTACTTCGGATAAACAAAAAGGGTATTACTGTGGATCCTTCTACTGATTTCTTAGGAGCACGATACGGTGTTTTTACATTGCATATATATATATATATATATATATATATATATATATATATATATATAGATATATATATATATGTATATATATTTATAGATATTTACACACACACACACACACACACACCACACACACACATAATATATATATATATATATATATATATATATATATATATATATAGATATATATATATATATAAATATATATATATATATATATAAGTCTCACGTTAAAATAAAAGGACATACCGAGACTTTTAAAACTTTCATTCCAAATTCAAGATGACTTTGGAAAAAAGTTTTGGCACTCCCTTTTATTTTACGTGAGGATCACTTATATTCATCATCGACGGCACTCTCTCTCTCTCTCTCTCTCTCTCTCTCTCTCTCTCTCTCTCTCTCTCTCTCAGCCACACCAGTTCTGGGTATTCGGCATACATAATACATAATTAAAACATATGATGCTAAGAAGCTTACTAACTAAGCCACATCGTTTTCAGTGCCGAAAATTTACCAACATAAAAGATGCAAGGACCGAAATGCATCTCAAGCATTTTGTGAAATATTCTTGGGATCACAAAGTTCATTATTGCAATATAATATAAAAAAAAGTATTTTCTGACACGGGTTTCTTAGTTACCCACATAAACTATCGATTAAAGTGCCACACAGTTCACTCCTAAAAAATGGTAGTGTGCGTTCTTCGAAAATTTCTCTTTTCACAGAGTCTTATAATTAAGTTTAATTTCAGAGGTGCCTTTATCAATTTACACGTTATCTGGTATAGGGTTGAGGTTTTCTACTCCCCTAGACATCTTTAGTCCAACTAAGTATCATAATGGGTTATCCACTATTCTAAGTGAAAACTAGGCTTTACAGCACCTGATATATCAGTTCGGTAAATGCAATGACAAGACTGACTTCACATGATTCTTAATGATGTTCCCATATATCACACTACTAGGAGTATCACTTTCAAAGAACAAGATGGTTTTTCACCTCCCCATGATTCATATAATTGCGCCTTTTCAAGAATTCCAGTTGTATTAGTCGATATTCCTCACCTAGCTAATGTGTTCAGACAGCTTTCGTTTCTATTTGAACACTCCCATAACTATCTGTTTTCTTTAGATGTATAATAATAATCAAATAAAAACGAAGATTTTAATGTGTTTGTGGAGCTTTATATATTCAGGTACATGTTGAGTAACCACGCACCAATTAAAAACGCATACTAACTGTGAAGTAACACTCACTTTCTCCATGGGAAGCAAAGCACAAACAAATAAAAAAAGCCGAAGACAAACGGAAGGCGCACGCACTTTCCATCAGGTGCGTCAACTTGCCTCGAAAGGTCATTTAAGCACATAATGTACAAACACAAATCTCTCTCTCTCTCTCTCTCTCTCTCTCTCTCTCTCTCTCTCTCTCTCACACACACACACACACACGTGCTAACATTCTTTACAATAGCTTTAGGAATTATCCTATTTATAGCAATCTTTTCCCCTAAAATCTCTTCCCCATAAGATCAAAAATAAAAAGGAATAATTAATGAATAAGTCGGCAAAGCGAACTAGACAAAAAAACAAGGAGAAAGATTAACAGAACGAAACAGTCCATGGCGCTTCAACCTCCAAAATGTGAACTTTGGCGCGTAACCATTGTGCCGATTACACTCAACCGTGCAACGCACATGATTCGAAATGAAGTAACAGACAATTATACAATATTTGCACACGCGTTTACCACGTTGGAAAATGAAAAGAGAGAATAATTACGTCATTTTGTGTGCTTCATTCCCGGTTCAAGACTTTCGTTAGAATACATTCCAACACGATCAGAAAACAAAGAATCGGCATTGATTGAACGTTCAGTTATCTCTTTAATTTGCATTCTGTTCCTCATGTGATCGTATTATTTTGCGATTCACCCTCTTTTTACAATTTCGCGACCAATAAAACAACAGTATTTAAACTTAGTTGGACGGAACATACTGACATACTGTTGTCATTACCATTTAATACGATGGGGAGCCAATTCTCAAGATACTGGGGTGTAAATAGCGCTGATTTTGTTTCATTATACTGAAGAAATTTTTCTCTTAGTCAGCAAGTTAACATTTTTTAAATGCTGACTGCCTAATGAAAAATGCGTGAAATGAAAATAGCAATAAGTTTCCATAAGAAAAAATTTGAAGGACCATTTTAGAAAATTCTAAATGCAAGGTTCAGTATCAAAACACCTCCCAGTATAACAAATAGAATCTACACGCAAACATAATCTATAATTAGTATCAGATGTTGATAAAACAAACACTATGGAAAAATATTGGAATTCCCTCGTAATTTCTGAACGCGGAAAACGATAGTTTACAATTTTTGTAGCAGAAAATGTTAAACAAAAACGAAATACAGAAACATTTTTAATGTTACGCTAACTTGTGGCACTTTTCAAGGACTCGTATACGTCAAACGGTTCCAACGGTTTGGGTCTTTGACCTCATTTCATGACTTAGAAGGTTTGATAGTTTCTTTGAACTGATCTTCACTCTAGTGACTGATGTCGTACTCTAAAAGCGGATATTCGTCGACTACTAGTTTTTAATGGTAATTCATGAGTTCGAATCTTCAATATTAAAACCAACGTATTGTTATCAGGAATTAAGCGAAACACCAGATTTCTTGGCGCCCTGGCCCCCATCAACACAAAATACAATCGACATTTCGTCAATTCGCCCTTTACACAGAGCTATCGTTTAGAGTTCATTGAATGTGAATACATCTGAGGTATAACTAAACAAAAAGACTAACGGTACAAAGAAACAACATTGCATTGCCTCACGACTCATAATGCATGACTTCTGGCCTACAGTCTTTTTAACCAGTCAAGTACCCCTACTTCCTTCATCTTGGGAATTGAATCACCTTTAAAAAATGCACTCAGTGGCGTGGAATACCAACAAGATTTTGAACGGTTGAGAGTGCACATCTGCATCCCATTTACACAATACATACCGATTTATTTACCTCACAGGAACCCATGTTTCAAAACATCTGTAGGAACCAACAATTCAGGAAGAAACCAGTAGTAACTTTGTCTTCTTAAATTTTTAGGGGAATTCGCTTTCTAGACGGCATCTCTAAAGGATATCTATGGGCTAACTCTCCGTAGCACGTCTTGGGGACAACTCCAAAAGAAGTTTGCAGGAAATAACTCTCCCAAAATGATGGACATGGTAGCTCACTTTCCTAAATATTTCGATCTAAATTATCTTTACTTTAATAAATAGTCTTTGATTAACGTCTTAAAGAGAATAAGACTGTTCATGACGACACGCTTCATTTAAGGCATTAGTGGAAACTGAATACTTTGATAATATCATTGAGGAAGATATTTGAGCTAGATCGCCATAAAATACCTGAAATCTACCTGTAAGTTCTTTGGGAAATCTGTAAAAGCTCATAAAAACTTGCAGAGCTCAACTCCCTACTATATACCCTGATTATTATCTTTTCTATGCAGATCAACGGTATTAGCTTTCTCATATTTCACTAAGGAGCTCCCTTTCCCGGATATGCATTTAAAAGGAAATTTTCATGTTAATAACTATTGGATTCAACTTTCCAGAAGACAATGGCATATCTGAAAGAGCAAGCTTCTCTGAATATAGTAGTAAAAAGTATCATGCTGAATTCTACAGACTTCAAGAACTTCATTTCTGAAGACACCATGGAGACGAAATGCATAAAGGTATAACTGACGGTCAGTTTTACTGAAGATATCTACAGGAATTCTGTGCACGAAATATTCACTGAGATATCTGTCAACACTAAGTCCTGAAAAAAGCTGTTAAAACTAGCTCTCTAAAGACGTGTATTGGAGTAACATATCAAGACATTTATGCATTTAAAATTTTGTTTTTCTCAGAAGTCAACAGGGGATATATTTCCTATAAAGATAAAAAAAAAAACATAACAACGTTACCTAATATCTACTACTCCTCAAAACATAGAAGGTTACCACATTTTCAGGACAGATCTAAAAACAGACTCCTTAATTTCCTATCAGAGACTAACTGCCGAAGGTATCCAGTGGTCAGCCCGCCTGAAGATACCTCATGAAACTAGTTATCATTAACTTATTTCTGGTTTCATGTTCTCTTCAACATAACTTCTAGGGCTTGTTTTTAAAAGTTAACTATGGAATTACATTTTTCAAATCTCTGTAGGGGACTAACTTTCGTGATGACTTTATTGAGACTCGCTTTCCCTAGGGTACCTATACGGTTTAGTTTTCTTGAAAGTAGTAAAGGTTGTAATCTTCAGTTTGTTTATCAGAGATAATCGATTTCTTAAAGACAAATGGGGAGAGCAACGTTCCTAAATCATAGTTCATGAATTGGCTTTTCAAAAGAAATGGATAGAAACTCCTTTTACCCGAAAACGTCCAGTGGTGAGCACCTTTCATGAAAATATGTATATGGGCTTAATTTCCTGAAAAAATCAATGGAAACAAATTTTGTAATTGGGCAAACCAATGAGACTAGTTTTCCAGAAAAATTAGAAAATGGCTTCCCTGATGATACTTCACGAAGACTCATTCCCCTCAGTACATGAAGATCTGCTGCTACTGAAGCAATCTACAAGGAATAATCATACTGAAGACATCCACTAAAATTCATTTGCTCACAACCACTGAGACCAGTTTTCCTAAACTCATCAAGATAATTCTTTTCTAAAACATCGAATGTAATAATGTTTCTCAGAGTAACTGCCAATATTAGTTTCACTGAAGATATTTATTTGAACTATCTTTATTAGAATCAAGTATGGCTTTAATTTTCACCAAACGAACACACTGATGGAAATGTTTGTGAGTGTCCTAACTACTTATTACCTGAGCTGGCCTATGATGAATAATTATCCCATATATACTAATGGGAACTGGCTTTATTATTTACATTTTATAGGTGCCATCTTTCCTTGACGTGTAGTCTTTATAGCCTGGGTTTCCTATAGTTACACATGAAAAGTAATTTTACTATCTATCTGCAGGCAGCAATTTGCTTTCCTGTAAACATCTAAGGAGACTAGCTATCTTACAGATATTCATGGGAACAACTTTTCATGTAGACATATAGAGAAACTTGTGTTTCTTCTTCTTCTTCTTCTTCTTCGTATTATTCAGAAGATGAACCCTCTTCATATGAAACAAGCCCACAGGGGCCATTGACTTGAAATTCATGCTTCCAAAGAATATTGCGTCAATAAGGAAGAAGAAAACTAGTTTTCCTACCTGTAGTACCCATAGAACTAGCTTTCCTACTGATATCTATATGAAGTTAATTTTTCAACAGATACCTAAGAATACTACGTTTCCTGTATATTTCTACGTCAAATTTATTTCCAAAAGACACCTACAAAACGAGGCTTCCTGGAGACCGAGATGGAAGTTATATTTCTAAGTCTAAAGACAGGAACTAGTTTCCCTTCAGCTAAACAGAATTATTTTTCGAGGATGCGAAATAGAGTTAGCATCTTCCAAAATAAAGTTTTGAAATACCTTATTGAAGAAGTGTTTGGTAGCTTCCTTGAGTTATTGTATGGCTATTGTTAAAAGATCTCCTGACAAGATTTTCTGAGGATATCAATGCATAATAACTTCTTGTATCGACAGCAATATCAGTACCAGCAGATACCGGCAAAATCTAACCGTCTTGAAAATGATTTTAAGACATTAACCGAAGTGAAACGATTTTATTTTACAGATATTCATAGAAGCTCATCTACTCCGCAAGACCTCTAGAAACTACCCCCATGGTCAATCGTAGAGACTAATGTACCTACAGTTAAAGCTAAGAATAAGCTTTCCAAAACGTATATGGTGGGAATAAGTGTCTTAAAAACGATGATTTAGAATCACATTATATATTTCCTCAAACTATCTAAATAGGTAAAATTTCATGAAGATTAGAAATAGGAGCAGTGATTGACTTTCCTAATGACAATGATGCAAAATAACTTTTGAAAAGCCACCTACAACGAATGTTTTTTTTTTATTTGTCTCAGGGAAGTGTCTCGAAGGCAATTGTGTGCAGAAGCACACACATTCATGTATCTAGGTACCTACATTATTTTTCCATACAAAATCGATGAAGACTACCTCCTGCATATGTCTAGATATAATAATTTTCTTGTTTTTTTTTTTTATTGTACCATGAGACAACAGTGTACCTGATGAATTCTATATAATTCTATGTGTTAACTTCCAGTGCCACGTTCACGAAGTTGCCTATTAGAACTTATACACCTCGATGATGTCTAGAAAGAAGCAAGCCTTGATGAAGATACAGATTTTAATCTGTGATGAAGAAATGTACAGAATATCCTCTGCTAAATCCAATGGATCCTGACTAGCTTTCTTGGTGTTACTAGGTTACTTTTTTTCTAAAAATACTAACAGAAACTATTTTCTCCTTTCGGTACTTTTGAAAATACCTATCCTTAACATATGCAAGTGTGGAGATTCCATGTAAATGTCTGTTTAAACAAGTTTTCTCAAATATATAGATGGGTCACCGCAACATCTTAAAATCTTAACAAGTAACTTAACGAGGCCCACCTCCATTCACGTACAGGGTTCGACAAAGAGCTAGGCTGGATAATGGGATCCCAAAAACACTATGCTTAAAATATAAATTTTCCGCCATATGATTTTTCCTTGAAATCTCTTGTGCAGTAAATATTCCCCGGTGGCTGCATAGTGGGAAAATCTCATTTTTTATGAATACTGCTATTTTTTATTGACACCTAATCTCCAGTTGCTTTATATCCACAGAAATCTAACAGTTCTCTGATTCCCACTTTAAGATAAAATATTCACCATTATAAAACATTAAATCACTGAATTAACACACTACCGTCACCATCTAAGTCCACTTTACGCAACGACATAAACGACCATCAAAGCTTTTTTTTTTAAATATTACAGATCTTTTTGCTTGTAACCAGGTGCAATCAGGAGTAAGTGCTCTCAGCAGTTAACGAATAATATTAACTTTAAACTTCTTAAGATTTCTGAGAACATCGAAAACACCTTGGCTCACTTCAGTGTTAAAAACACTGCCTCGTAAAAGAGAGAAACAAGACGTGGAAAGCTGTTAAGGCACAGCTCTACTGCACAAATCGGCATCCCACATACCTTCGGTCAGCGTGAGAACTGATGTAGTTGAAGTGACAACAAACAGCTTTAAATCAAAGCGACACTCCTGGAGA
>NC_087200.1:132331576-132341576 GCF_015104395.2 Macrobrachium nipponense
GTAACTGCTTAATGTACCGAGAGATGAAACTGACAAATTGAAAAAGCGCCACACCAACAGAGCAGCCTCCTCGTTGCAAAAAGTACCGACTACTTCACAGTTCTTTTTTCAGTTTCCGGTAGAAAGGGTCATGAGACTTGGGACTTCCTCCTGCCCTGAGGCATCCAAGGCCAAAGGAAGGAACGAAAGTAAAATGATGTATGACTTGTCAGGTGTGGGGATCTTTCTTGTTGCCCTCGCAGGTAAAACAGTTTGAACTTTAATTACCATTCATCAGAAGTCTTCAACAGGGTCACAACAGCTCCTCTACCGGTCGTTGGAATGCTCTTCTTGTTGGTTAAGTGTAAAATATATGTATAATTTTATAATATATTATATATATATAAATATATATAGATAGATATATATATATATATATGTGTGTGTGTGTGTGTGTGTGTGTGTGTGTGTGTGTGTGTGTGTGTGTGTGTGCTTGTGTGCGGTGTGTGTGTGTGTGTTTGTACATGATAGCACCTCAGCTTAGATGCTTTTGGGGTCTGGCTCTATGATTAATAGCAGAGTCCGTTAAGTAACGCATTGGAAATGGCCAAAAACAATCATAATAACATAGCCGATAAATACAGAAATCGGCAAAGTTGAGGTCCATAAGTTGAGGGGTTGCTGTACATACATGTATAGAGAGAGAGAGAGAGAGAGAGAGAGAGAGAGAGAGAGAGCAGTAGAGAGAGAGTCCTAATATTGACAATTGACTCGTAGCAATCTACAAAAAAAAAAAAAACAAAAACAAAAAAAAAAAAAAAAAAAAAAAAACAGGCGTACAAGAACAGAGTAGCTCTGTATCGGCTTAGTGTAACCGTACAGTTTTATACTTTCGTTAAAACTGGAGGTACGTTTCTCAAACCTCCACAGCCAAAGAGGCTTATTAAAAAGAGTATACAAAAGTCAAATATTAAAAAATACCTCGTATCTGCTTTTATACGCTGCAAATAGATTTGATTTCTAACAATTTCTTGCCAGGATAAACGGCCTTCACGAAAGTAAAGGTCACCATAAAAAACAATTCTATAAATATATCTTTTGTCAGCAGCTACTCCAGTGATAAAAATTTTATGCAGTGCAAAGCTACAAAAATAAAAGAATAACAAGGGAAATTTAGTGTTGGAAATAAACCAACACTATCATCAATTATTTGCTAATATATTGCTGTAGTATCAAGAGATGTAAAAGGAAATAGGATTCATATATTTCATTACTTTAAAGTTAACATCCTTTAATATCATCGATTTTGTGACCTACTATACTTTGTCTTTCCAAACAAAGTACAAAACAAACACATATTTATTCACTATTTGAATGAAAATAGGAAATTATTCTCTCTCTCTCTCTCTCTCTCTCTCTCTCTCTCTCTCTCTCTCTCTCTCTCTCTCTCTCTCTGATGAAAATCATAAATAAATAATCTGAGAACGTGTGGAAGAACCAAAATATTATTCACAGTAACGAATCCACCTTCCGTCGTGCGAGGGTTTGATCATTGCAAAATGCCGTACTTGAAATTGTGTAAAAATAAGTAATTTTCTCAGGATCCGCAAAATCGTTGACATATTATACAGGTACCAGGGTCATAAAAAACAGGAACAAGGAAGGGGGAAGTAAACCTGAAAGGAAAAAGGGAAGAAAAAAGGAAGAATGGCAGAAAACTGGAAAAAGTGGGAGGGATGAAACCGAGAAAGAGGAAAACGGAAGGAAATAGGAAAAGATTAAAATTGTTAAAGAAAAATGGGATGAACACAGTAATGGAAGTTAAAGAGCAGGAAATAGAAAAGAGGCAAAAGAGATGATGGGTGGGGTTTAATCACGAAGGAAGCTAAAGAATGTTTCCGTGCCTTCACAATTAATCTAATGCCATTTAGAAGAAATTCCTAGTTAGGATACTCATCTCTATTAGTATCGAAGATTTGGATAATCCAGAGGAACGTAGTCTACGTACATGATTTATAATCATTCTTATCAGAGATTAGGGCAAATTCCATTGGGAAAAACTGGGTTAACTTGATAAACTCAATTCTAATGCCTAATACTCACGGTCCAAAGATCAAAGTCAAGTTCCGTTCTAAATGAGTAGAAAAAAAAAAATCAAAGAATTTTACAAGAATCTTTTGAAAACTCGTCAAAATTGTCTCAAAATTCTCCCACGGAGTTAACGTAACGACTTGAAGATGCAATATCTTCTATTTTTTTTATTTACCTTTACTCACTCCTAAAATGGCAAATAACATTTATTACCGCATTCCACGTACGCTTTTGAAACCGCTATTGTTACGACCTAGCGTTTCTTCATCTTAAAGGTTGCTAAAAGAACGCTAACGCCAGCTGATTTTAAGTAACACACTAGTAATTCTCCAACTTTTTTTATGGTTCAACAACAAGTACAATACCGTACATAAACTCGTGTTCATGAATGTGTGTACATAAACCTCATTCAGATAAACATACGCTCTTTCACATACTGTTTTTACAAGTTTGGGCTGGCATCCTAGCTATCAATTATCGCACATAGATGGTAAAAAAAGGAAGTAACTGAGCAGTATTTCATAGTACAGTAATAAAAAAAACTAATTCAAAACTGGTAATGCTAAAAAAATGCTGAAATAAAACGTATTTAGCGAACTCGAACAAGGCAAACATTAATGGGTGTGCATGATAGTTTGACCAAAATTCAGTCAGCCCCAAAACAATGATAATGTATGACGTAAAGGACCGTGACTTGAGAAGAAAAAAGTAAAACAAAAAAGGAAAAATAAGTCTTATAAAGTGCAACAAGACAGATATTCAGCTAGAATATATTCAAAACAATTACAACACTGATCACATGAAACAGCCGACTTTCATCTGATAACGATTAGTTCACATCATCAAGGATACTTTATACCTCTCGCCTCAGATCAGTCATTGTATCCCCTTCGGTAATGAAGTAACAATATAATTAATATGACCTCATTGACAATGCAAATGGACGTTAATTGGCCAGGATGGCGTCATATGAAATGCCCTCTTTTTATATTTTTCAATCTCGCGACAACTCCGCTGATGTCTTGGGAAAACCAAAACATTCACTCGGAAATAGAGGGTGTATTCTGTTTCGTATTAGTCGCACTCGGAGTGAGTCATCTAAGCAGACAGAGACATTAACACTACCTTTGCTTATCTAGATCTATATCATACATCGGACATAATCGGTAAGCTCCGTGGAATACAAAGAAAAAAAACTTTTTCAATGTCACTAATTTATAGACAATGAAAGTTTGACAGTTGCCGCTATTATGCTTTCCCTTGAAAATGACAGAAAGGGACGGCAATGACACCTCCCCTCGACTACTGTTCCACGAACCTCATAACAAAAACATTAATTACAGGCGGATATAAGTATCAAACAAAGAAAAAACTTGGTCAACGTTTGAAGTAGTGTTAGATATTTAGTCTCTGCTTAGTTATTTTATCTAATTTATCAGCGCTTTCATTTTCTTTTAAATTATTCTCAATATTTCCATCCATCTTTCAACTCTACTGACCCGTAATCAACTTGAACCTAAGAAAAACTGGGCAAGTATGAAAAACACCAACCGACCTTGACTGCAATCCCAAGGTACGACCCCAGCCCGTTGCATCATATCCCGTTGTTACGGCGTCCTTTCTTTCATAGTCTGACCTCGCGACCGTTTTCTTTTTGTTCGCTTAACAGGATTTGCAACCGGTATTCTCATGTCTAAAACTTCCTTTCTCTGCGTCCGTAGCAGTGACTTAATCCTCAAAGGATTTCCCGTTTGCTGGAGTAAAAGTCTTACTGACCTTCTTTGTCCCCTTGTGATTTCTTGCAAAAGGTTTTTTTACATATCCTCTGAGATGTGAATCTCCACGCAGTGGCGTGTAACAAGCTTCAACGTGCATGTGTATATTGAATTTGGATGTTAAGTATATGGATTGGCATCCTTAGCCCGTTGAAATCTCCTATGACCAAATACAACATCTATATGTTGATTTAATGTTGTACGCTTCTCTCTTACAGTCTACGCACAATCCAGAGCCATAATATTATATTATTATATATATATATATATATATATATATCATATATATATATATATATATATATATATACATATATGTATATATATATATATATATATATATATATTATATATAATATATATATATATATATATATATTATATATATATATATATATATATATATATATATATATATATATATATATATATATATATATATATATATATATATATATATATATATATTTTATATACATATAGTATATATATATAAAATATATATATACATATATATATATATATATTTTATATACCATATAGATATATATATGATATATATATAATATATATAAAGCAAATTTCATTGTTTTATTAGATGTAGTTCAGTCTGGAGAGAGAGAGAGAGAGAGAGAGAGAGAGAGAGAGAGAGAGAGAGAGAGAGAGAGAGAGAAAAATAAAACAAAAACAAAACTCCGTTTGATGTAATATAATTTCTTGTGTTCTCCTTCGACGATGGAGGAATGAGCACAAGACATTGTTCGCACCCTCAACAGACTCATGACACACGACAGATCTTTGCCCTCCAATTGATTTACGTGAATCACACCATTGAAAAGTTAAGTTAATTAAAACAATCCGTATGACTAGATTAGCTCACTATTCATTCTTTATTATTACCAATCAGTTACTAGCATTAGGTTAAATGGTAAATGATAAATGAACTTGAATTTTCCTACTCAATTTTCGTTCCTCCCACCCATCACCTCCAGAAAGGTGCGTCTCTCTCGCTAAGCTTTTATTTCCCCCTCTCCCATTCCCGTTCCGCTGACATCCATCGCATAATGTGTTTCATTTCATTCATTATCATATAAATCAATCGACGGCATTACTGGCGTCGCAACCTGAGGATTAGTTCGGCTACGCAGATCGATGCAAATTGGTGGTTGTTCCGCGTGGCGTGTGAAGTCAATGGCTTTTAGATACCATACAGGCGAAGGGAAATTTGCATATCAGTATATCATCCTGCGTATTTTCAGCTTCATTTCATATTGATTATTATGTTCTTGAAGTCCTAAAGCATCGTGCACCATAAAAATAATAAATCAAATTATCACTCTCCGTCTGTCTCTCTCAGTCTATTTTTTAGTACTATCACAAAGAAAGAGGCGCATACATACATATATATATATATATATACTATATATATATATATATATATATATATATATATATATAATATATATCTATATATATATATATATATATATATATATATATATCTATATATATATATATATATATATATATATATATATATATATATATATAGTATGTATATATATATATATATATATATATATATATATATATATATATATATATATATATCATATATATACATATATATATATATATATATATATATATGTATATATATATATATATATATATATATATCTATTAGTATATATTATATATATATATATATATATATATATATATATATATATATATATAGATATATATATATATAATAGATATATATATATATATATATTATATATATATATATATATATATACTTATCCCCATTTACTTTTAAAGGTGGTTAACTTTCTAGTTCTCAACAATTTTGTGGCAAGTTGCTGTAAGCCATGAGAGTTGATGATCAAACCGGTAGGTAATTCACTGCTTAGGTCAACATTCATAGCAAAATTCAACTTAATAACATTTCCAGAACTATTAAAAAAAGTGGGGGGGGGGGGACTACGAAATAGGAAAATTACCGTTACATTCGTGTACTTATATAAATAAAAAAAAAATAAATATGCAAGGAATATGAATGAGCGCATGAGCTTTCCCTTAAAGCAAAGGAATATACTCGTATACCAGTGACATAGCAACACAACGGTACAAAGGCCACGACACGACAGAGGCTAACTCTCCAAGATAGCACAGTCAGGGAGTACATTTACCGACCAACAGAGAGCTCATTGCCACACCTAAGACGAACCAAAAATTCTAGAAGTAGCGTCACAAAAGCTCTACTAAATTAACAAACCAAAACTACATATTCTGTCAAGTATTTTGCCAAACTCAAACACACAAACTTTTCAACAAGTAATGGAGAAGTCGCATTTTTTAATACTAGGTCACATTGATGTAGGTTACAAAAGTAGACGATAATTACACTGAAGTCCCACTAGATTCTATCTCCGCTGCTAACCCAGGACGATGAGCATCCGCCACAAGTGAAAAGGACTTCCGGGATGACTGAGGCTGTTGACCGGACAGATCAGCGAGTCACTGTCGCAATTATTGCTGAAAATGGGTGATTTCTCACTATCATATATATCTCGGAAGCACTCAAAGGGCACTTTTGATACCGCGCATGTGGGATGACGTCACTTCCACGTGACAAGGGAGGTGCAATTTTGGAATAAGTTGTCAAGGAGATAACTATATATTTTGCATGTAGTATGAGCATAATAGGGAAAATGGCTTTTGTTGATTTCACATTGCTTTCACATCAATCTGAATGCAAATAAGCATCTGTTCGTATGCAAACAATGCTGCATCTGGGTATGCCTTGGTTGAGCAATATTAATATCGGATTTCGTGTCACTGTCTTATCGTGTCTTTCGCTCTGCCTTCTTTCTCAACTTATTTTCTTTAAGGACATCATGGATTTTTGTCAGTTCCATAATGTCTGCGTATCATGAGTAACAGTAGCAATAGTAATAAGGTAGAAAAGGATGAGAAAAAAGACGGTTAAAATGTCGCGTTAAGAGTACGAAAAAAAAACACAATTTCACGGATAACCAAATATGTAAGTGATAAATGGCAGCTTTTTTTCATAAGAAAAAAAAATCAAACGAACATTGCGGTCACGTACCTGTTGCTATAAGAATCGCCTCGGTTTACAAATAAAAGGAAAGAAAAAGTGAAACTAAAACCGCACAATCATTAGTGACTCGTATGTGCCCCTGTTTCGCCTAATTTCCAATCCACCCCAAGTGGAAAAGAGAAATTCTCTCAAATCCACTAAAGCTTGGTGACTATCTCTCTCTCTCTCTCTCTCTCTCTCTCTCTCTCTCTCTCTCTCTCTCTCTGGTATGCAATTGTATTTGGAACTTGGAAGAGGCAGAGGAGTAGTTTCTCTATCTCTCTCTCTCTCTCTCTGTCTCTCTCTGTTACAAAATCTGTTTGAGTTTCAAGATAAATAAAGGAATACTCTCTCTCTCTCTCTCTCACTCTCTCGATCTCTTCTCTCTCTCTCCTCTCTCTCTAACAACAAAATCTGGTTTCAGCTTTAAGGTAAGAAGTAGTCTATCTTCTCTCTCTCCTTCTCCTCCTCCTCGTCTCTTCACTCTCTCAATTCGCTACTCTCTCTCTCCTCAAAGTTTAGGTGAATAAGAGAAGTCTGTGTATGTGTTTTACTAAATGGTACTCAAGGTTCAAGAGAGATGAACTAGGATGAGGCGAAGTGGAGGCGGGGGTGTGAGGGGGGGCGGTACTCGGGAGTGGACAAGAGAGAGGTGTTGTTCATCCCACTTTGCGAAGACTCTGGCCTTAGGTAAGATCGAAGCAATATTCCCTTTCTAATGACATCACAATGCTACTGGCAAGAGATACAATGGTGATGTCTCTATCTTTCTTTTATCTTTTTTTTTTTCATTCTTTCCGGTTTATGCCCCACCCAAGTGTCTTGTTCAGTGTCATTACCTGGCTTCTTTCTTATCAGAAAGCTAGGAATACGCGCAAATGAAAAATGTCATTAGCATTTAGAATACTCAACTGAGATCATATCTCATGGGTACCGAGTAATGCAAGAGTTTGCACTGATTTGTTATTACTTAGCAAAGGATTACTCATTTTTCCCTTTGTCTTCAGAAAGAAAAGGGAAAATGGGAAGTTATGTGCCGTTATGCACTGCATCTAATCAACCCTTCCCAATTACCCAAGTCCGCCCCCCCCCCCCCCCCCCACCGCCCCCCCCCCCCCCACCCCCCACCCCCCCCCCCCGCCCGCAACAACTCTCTCTTCTCTCTCACAAACACACATATACGTACACACATACGGACACACACTTCGATTTAAAATGAGAAAATCCTTTCACCTTCATAAAAAACACACACACACACATACACACACAAAAACAAACAATTGCTGAACCATCAGCCTTTTACTGACAAATATATCTCTTACATGACCCCCACCCAGACTTAGTAAATTACTCGTAGCGATTCACAAACTTAAGCAGAGACAGCCAAGTAAAAACGGTATACATATTTGTTTTCGGTTTTATTAATTCTTTTATTACTTAACCTTTATAGTCATAGTCATTCGCTGGTTATTTTTTCAGGCATTTATCTCGTCTTTTTCAGATATCGGCATTCTGTTCTGTGGAGCCTTGTTTTGCTCGCTCTCAACTATTGTCCGCTTATTTTCCATGCATGTACTCTGGTTATATCAACATGATATATACAATATATCTGTTGCATCTGTTTAACACGCACACACACATATACACACACACACACATATATATATATATATATATATATATATATATATATATATATATATCATATATATATATATATAAATTATATATATACATGTATACATATAGGGAATAAGTTCATTCAGATTATATTCTAAGTGTAAATACAATATATGCATACAAAATTATATCATAATTGTAATTATTACTATTATTTATTGCACACACGCACGCTCGCACACACACACAAATAAATAAATAAATATATATCATATAAATATATATATATATATATATATATATATATATATATATATTTATATATATATATATATATATATATATATACATATATATATTCATTTGTGTGTGTGCGTGCGTGCGTGTGTACAATAGTAACTATTGTATATATATATATATATATATATATATATATATATATATATATATAGATATATATATATATTATATATATATATATATTATATGTATACGTATATATATAGTATATATATAATATTTACATTTATATGTATGTACATGTGTATGTATGTATATGCAAGGGTGCATGAGTCATGGGTGCGTGTCTATGAGAATAAATGTGCATATGAACGTAAATATCATGGTACAAACATACATACACACACACACACACTTGCTCTCTCGTTCCCTTAAGGCGTGGTTGCCACTTTCTTTTCTCAGGGCCACTTCGAAAAGTCCCTTTTAATGACCAGTTGACAATACCTGTAGTCACAAATTGTCATTTAGATCCATCCTTGAAAGCCTGTGTATTCATATCAACTTTCTCCTCATTTATAAGATCAAAATTCTCTCTCTCTCTCTCTCTCTCTCTCTCTCTCTCTCTCTCTCTCTCTCTCTCTCTCTCTCTCTCTCTCTGATAAAATGTAAATAAAATGTAAAGAATTATAATATTCATCGCAAAAATCTGTCGCTCTTTTATACAGTCGGAAAAATTATATAATAACGTCCTGTTTTTCTCCATAACGTAATTACTGCAAATGGTCGCATTATGAAATCAAACAATAGAATAACTACGATACCCCTTTTTTTCAGGAATTCAATAAATCCATGTTATGGGTTAGCTCAAGAAATGCTTTTGGGACTCCACACAATCAAATAATCAGCAAAAGATGCCTTTGAATTATCCGTTAGTACGCTTAGATTAATCTCTAGTCTGTGGAAAGAAAAGCTCTTGAAACCGTCCAAATTATTCATACAAAATGTTTAGATAAAGATTACCCAGTTTCAGAAAGGTCACGACCAGCCAGTGCCGAGTCTTGAGTTGCATACACAAAGAAATTAATGGTATGATGTATAGAACAAGATTTTGAAAATGAAATAAGTCTGCAGAATAACTTATGAACTGAACAGTATTGCCTGATCTCCCTATTCCTGTACAGCATTG
>NC_087200.1:132349076-132371576 GCF_015104395.2 Macrobrachium nipponense
GATGTTAATAAAAACGAGAAAATAGCGATGCATGAAGTTGCCGTTTTCGCCGGTGACGTGTAAAATGTTTTGAAATGACAAATTTCAAATTATGCATGACATTACGACGCCAGACGTAATAAAATCATCAAAGTCAGGATACATGTATATACGGCACATTAGGAGCTTAGAGAATAGTTCCTGTGTGTAAGTAGGATAAGAACGCATATAAATAAACCTACAAATAATGCACGCCCGAAGGCCTAGAAACAAAACATGACCGTAAAATGATGATCTGAGCATCTAGAGCTACTTGAGGAGCGGAGAATAATGCATGTACTACGTAAGTCTGGAAGAGTACATGCAAGTAGAGCAGTAGAGCAACAAATAGTCCCTTGCATATAGAGCCAGTTTTGGGCATGTACTTATTGTAGTAAGGAATAAGTGAGAAAAGCGATTATTGCTGCATTTAGGAAGTATGATGGATGGACAGTGCAGGTAATGAATTGTACTTGTATATTGAGCAGAGAAAAATACTTGTAAGTAGGCAAGAGATCTAATATCAATAAGAGTGGGGATCCGTGCTTATGCACACAGGCAGGATTGATCAATCCAGTACGTACAGTGAGGGGTAATTCTTCACGTAGGGAGAACTAGGAATAATTCATGTTTCTAAAACTGTAGATCGTGTGTGTACATGAAGAACAGTACATTTATATAGAGCAAGGAATAAGAAATATATTTACAAAGAAGAACCAAGCATGTAGTACAAATTCAAAAGTCCGACGAGACTCAACCGTCATTATTTTCACAGGGAATAGATGGCACTAATTTCACCTACTGGAGTGAACGACGGCGGACTTTTGAATCTGTACGTAAAGCTTGCAATCCACGTCAACCAAATAATCTGGTAATGAAAGGTTAGCAACCTTAAAAAGAACACTTGTAATAAGATCTAGTTTCAGGAAACAAATTCACAGTGCTCTGAGAATTTATTAAAGTCGGAGATGTCTATGGTCTAAATACTGTAATCCAACGCTAAAAAATTATATATGGTTCCGTTAAAAATCTACAGTTTTTAAGCAATCTATAATAGAAATCGAAAACCTGCTGTTTGTTTCTTTGTTTGTCCCAAGTGAAAGTCTACATCAGTGAACCAATCAGAAATTATGCACAGGGGTCAAGCTAACATAAGGTTCGAACATAGTAGGCTGATTCGATTTTCTTAAAATTATATTTAAACCCCCCTAAAAAGTTATTACCTCTACCCTCCAGAATGTAACTATCTTATTTTTGGGCTAATTTCGTTCAAATTTGAAATGTAGGTTATTGGTGCTAATTGCATCACTTCAAAATAGTTATCAATCCATAGCATTAATAGGGAGGGGGTGAGAAGGGGGTAGGAAGGGGGTGACATGTAAAAAAAATTCGAACACGACTGATATTAGTGTCTACTCCATAGTTTTCGAGGTCGCTGAATGAATACACTCCTGATGCCCTTCAAGTCCAAGTACAGCCCAGATAGGAACGGGGGAAGGGAAAGGGGGTTACATGTAAAAATAATCGAAAACTACGGATATTAGTGTGCAACCTGCGGCCCGGGGGCCGTATGCGGCCCTCAAGACTTTTCAGTGCGGCCCGACCCTTCAAAAATAGATACCGTACAGTGCGGCCCTTGGGGCCAACTGCCAAGCTGAAAATTTACTAAACCCTAATTTCATAGTTTCATCGAATTATGTCATAGTTCATAAGAGGATATTTTTTTTAATGTATTATGTATTACATTCTCATGTCATGTGAAGCCTTTTTGTAACTACAGAATTTTTTTATAGGTAAGAAATACAAGACTAATTTTGCAGTTGGTTTTTTAACTGAGGCTGTCTTTCATTTGAAAACGTTGCACACCCCTGGTCTAAGCCATAGTTTTCGAGGTCGCTGAGAAGAACAGTAACTCTCCCAATGCCCTTCAAGTCCAAGTTCAGCTCTGATAAGAAGGAGGGGTGAGAAGGGTTGGGAAAGGGGTGACATGTAAAAATGACTGAAAACGACAGATGTTAGTGTCTAATCCATAGATTTAGAGGTTGTGGGGATGAATAGTGACACTCCCATTAAGTCCAGGCTCAGCCCTGATAGAAGGGGGTTGATTAGGTGGTGACATGTAAAAATAACTGAAGATGTCAGATATTAGTGTTCAATTCATAGTTTTTGAGGTTACTGAGATGAATAGTGACCCTCCAAGTTCAGCCCTAATAGGAGCAGGGAGTTATGAGAAGGGGTGGGAAGGTGGTGACATGTAAAAGTAGCCCCAAAATGTTTTCGAGATCGCTTAGATGGATTATGAAACTCCCTATGACCTTTAAGTCCAAGTTCAGCCCTGATGGGAGTGGGAGAAGGAGTGAAAAATAAAATGTCAAAAATGACAGATTAATATCCATAGTTTTTGAGGTTGCTGGGATGAACAGATACACTCCTGATGCCCTTCAAGTCCAAGTTCAGCATCGATACGAGTGGGGATGAAATATGGTGAAATATAAAACATTAAAAATGCTGGGCAATGTAACTGAAGCAACTATCTTAACAGGAATGGGGGAAAGAGAGAGAAAGAGAAAGAGAGTTTATCAGTTGCCATTCAGAGGTTTCCTAGGCAGAGCCAGGTTGGTCAGTTATCAGATAATAGATTTAAGAATTTTGAAGAATCATATTTCAAGAAGACACTTGTAGGTACACAGTTACAAGTAAGACACGATGATTATGTTACCATTAATTTATGTACTACTAGCTGAACCAAACCAACGTTGCCCAGGTAATCTCTGAATAACAACCAATAAACTCTCTTCTCTCTCTCTCTCTCTCTCTCTCTCTCTCATTCTGTTAAGATAGTTGCTTCAGTTACATTCCACAGCATTTTTGACATTTTACATTTCACCACATCTCACCCGACTCCTATAGGGGCTGAGCTTGGACTTGAACGGCACCATGAGTATCTCTATTCATCCCATCGACCTCAAATATGGATTAGACTCTAATATTTGTAGTTTTTGGTTACTTTTAAATGTCACCACCTTCCCACCCCTTCTCACTTCTCCCCTTCCTATCAGGGTTGAAGTTGGACTTAAACGGCATTTAGTGTGTCACTATTCATCTCAGTGACCTCAGTAACTATGAATTAGACACTTATATAGACACTGCTGTGTGTTTTGTGCTTATTTTTACATGTCACCACCTTCCCTTCCCTTTCACACACACACCCCTCCCTTCCTATTGGGGCTGAACTTGGACTTAAAATGCTTCAGGAGTGTCACTTTTCACCTCAGCAACCTCGAAAGCTATGGATAAGACACTAATATCTGTCATTTCCTATCATTTTTACATGTCATCCCCTTCCCAACCCCTCCCTCCTATTAAGGCTAGTACGTAAGGGCTTAAAGGTCATATGGGAAGCTGTCACTATTCTTCTCAGCGACCTAAAAAATAATGTATTAGACACTAACATCTGCCGTTTTCGGTTATTTTTTACATGTCACCCCTTTCCTACCCCACCTTCCTATCAGGGCTGAACTTTGACTTAAAGGGTATGGAGTGTCATTATTCATTTCTGTGACCTCAAAAACTATGGGTTAGACACTAATATCTATCGTTTTCTGCAATTTTCAAGTCACCTACTTCCCTTCCCTTTCTCGCACACCCACCTTTCCCGGTTTGAATATTGACATATATTTAGTCTCTTAAAAAATCGGTCAGACATTTCTCGCTATATATATAGATATCTAGGACCATAAATCCGAAATAATTTTTTTTTTGTCAGGTGTGAGGCAAAACACATTTTACAGTTAGATGAACGAATTCATACACTCTAATTATTAGTTCCTCGCTGGACGAGTGGTTTTCGCGCTCGGCTGCCAATTCGGTGGTCCGAAGTTCGAATCTCGGCTCGGCCAACGCGGAATCAGAGGAATTTATTTCTGGTGATAGAAATTCATATCTCTACATAATGTGGTTCGGATCCCACAATAAGCTGTTGGTCTCGTTGCTAGGTGACCCATTGGTTCCTATCCGCGTAAAAATATCTAATCCTTCGGGCCAGCCCAGGAGAGGTGTTAATCAGCTCAGTGGTCTGGTAAAACTAAGATATAACTTTAACTTCTAATTATCGAGACAAAAAAATAAAGCTAAAATACCAGCATTTAAACCGTCAGTGAAATCTACCTACTGCAATAAAATTTTCTCTCAATTAAATCCAGCAAAATTTTAAAAAATGCATATATCCCCCCACTGTACGTACAAACACAAGTAGACCAGTTATCCATTTGATGATCATGACAAGCATTCATAGCAACCAGGAAGTGTAATACAGAAAAAGAGGAAAAAATAAAACAATAAAAAGCCGAAATCACATAAATGCGCAGGAGAAAGTGACCCCGATACTCACAAATCACGTAAATAATCAACGCTTAAAAGTGTCGAATCACAGAATCCAGGATTCACGCTCCTGAACGGCACAGAAACGAGTTACAGTACTTAGGGCACAAAAAGAGAGACGCACAACTGTTTGACAATTAAAAACCTACATCCCCTGTGTTTCTGCACAAAACCGCCTTTACTGACGTGGCTGTGTGGCTCCCTTTTGCCTTGCACTTTCGATCAAGCGATTATTCGAAACTGGGTGAGTTTAAGGGTGTTGAGGATGGGCCAGGATTTTTTTTTTTTTATTATTTTCCCTACTCTCTCTGTGTCTAGGGTCATCAAGTAAACACGTAATTAACTTTCGTTCAAGAGGGAGGTTCTGGTAAAGAGTGGAAGTATGATGGACCTGGTTACGACATAATTATGAATCGTCGAGTTTATCAAGTATACCGCATGGGTGCGTATGTTTACGCTTCTTTTCCGCCTCAAGAACGCGCACGTCCGCACTGTATCTCTGCCACATTACGCGAATTTACACTTGACTGTCACTGCAGTAAGCAACCTTTCAGTCTGTCGATGGAAATGGTGGTGCACGTGAGAGTTTTCTTGTGGGATAGCAGAGAAATGAACCGCTTTCTCGATGGAAGAAGGGCTCTGTCTGTAGGTCTAAGGAGTGATCGATTAATTCGAGCGTCACAGTATCGTCATTGTCGAGGACTTTGTTGGCAATCAATTTACCATAAAAATATGTCGTAATGTTCGATTCTTCTCTCTCTCTCTCTCTCTCTCTCTCTCTCTCTCTCTCTCTCTCTCTCTCTCTCTCTCTCTCTCTCCAAGAAGGCGATGATACAAGTGGACAAAATATAATACATAACCACTCCACCAAAAATAAGTAAGGATCACGTCATGCACATACGCACTCACACACTCTCTCTCTCTCTCTCTCTCTCTCTCTCTCTCACACACACACACACACACACAATCACAGAAAGAGAGAGAGAGAGAAAGAGTTGGGTGGGGCAGCTCGAAGCCTCAGTAACGACATGACAATAACTTGTATTTTATGACCGTGGAGAGAATAGGCAATTAAAGGTAACAGTATTGCGAAAAATATAAAAAAAGATCTGTTGACTAATGCGCTCTGATGGAGCCCACGATCAAGATGAACGGGGAGTAAGTTCGAGTCGGAAACAGAATAAAAACGTAAATAAAAAATCCAAAATGGGGAAAACAATTAACGCACCCAAAAATGATAAGCATAGATGAACGAAACGTTTTGTGGAAATATTTTAGAAACTGAAAACAAAAACGTTGACACAATGGAAGTTTCTTGAAATATTCTGAAGGAATAAATGCGAATTTGTTGTATATGAAAAAAATTATTTCAAAAATAAGCTTCGTCAATCCTTAAAGGACTTTAATTTTAGAAAGTTCACCCCATGTGTCACGGATTTTTGGTTACCAACTATCATTATTATTAATGCCAATCAACCAGTTCCGTAAAATATAAAAAATATAAAAATTATGCTAATATAAGATTGAGATACCCAAGTCATGACCCTACAGACAGACGCTTCGTACTTGGCCAAAGCTCGGACAAGGATATCGTCACTTTCAATTCTCATATAAAGGTTAGTTTTGAAATGGGGTAAACGTGGAGTTTAAAACCTGTAGTGTATCGTTATTACTGACATCAAGGTATTTTGTACTTCCTTTTATTATTATTATTGCTATTTTTTTATGTATATCACAGTCCTCCAATTCGACTGGGTGGTACTTATAGTATGGGGTTCCGGGTTGCATCCTGCCTCCGTAGGAGTCCATCACTTTTCTTACTATGTGCGCTGTTTCTAGGAGCCCACTCTTCTGCATGAGTCCTGGAGCTACTTCAGCCTCTAGTTTTTTCAGATTTCTTTTCAGGGATCTTGGGATCCTATGAATATGGGTACCATTTCCACTGGCATATCCCATATCCTTTTTTCATGTCTTGATACTTATCCATTTTTCCCTTTCTTTCTCTTCAACTCTGGTGTCCCATGGTATTGCGACATCAGTGAGTGATACTTTATTCTTGATTTTGTCAATCAACGTCACGTCTGGTCTATTTGCACGTATCACCCTATCTGTTCATATACCATAGAGGATCTTTGCCTGATCATTTCTATCACTCCTTCAGGTTGGTGCTCGCACCACACGTAGTGCAAGGTAGCTGGTGTTACTTACACATGCCTCTTTTTGTACTGGTTCTATGCAAGTGCCGGACATTTGCTTGCTATGTGGTTTATGGTCTCGTTTTTCATATTGCACTTCCTGCATATGGGTGAGATGTTATTTCCATCTATCGTTCGTTGAACATATCCGGTTCTTAGGGCCTGATCTTGTGTTACTGTTATCAATCCTTCTGTTTCCTTCTTGAGATTTAACCTCTATAGCCATTGCCACGTTTCATCGCTGGCCTGTTTTTTAGTCTGCCTTATGTATTATCCGTGCATTGGTTTGTTGTGCCATTCCGCTCTTCTGTTTGTCATTTTCCTATCTGTATATTTCTGGGTCTTCGTCTACTTTTATCAGTACTTCTTCCCATGCACTCTTGAGCCACTCGTCTTCATTGATTTTCAGATATTGCCCCAGTGCTCTGTACCCGATGTAGCAGTCCTCTTCCTCCTTCCTTTCGTGTTATGTATAGTCTGTCCGTATTTGTTCTTGGCTGTAGTGCTTTGTTTATTGTCATTGTGTTTCCTAGTTTTCTGGTACATGCTGCGGAGTTCTGCCTTCGTCCATTCCACTACTCCTGCGCTGTACCTGATTACTGGTACTACCCATCTGTTTATGGCTTTTATCATTTTTCCGGCTTTGAGTTTTGACTCGAGCATCGCCTTAAGTCTCTGCATATATTCTTTCCTGGTCGTGTCCTTCATCTCTTGGTGTTTTATGTCCTCTCCTTCCATTATTCCAAGGTATTTGTGTTCTGTCTCATCTATGTGTTTGATGTTGTTCCCATCTGGTAGTTTTATCCCTTCAGTCCTTGTTACCTTGCTCTTGTGTATGTTGACCAAGGCACATTTTTCTATTCCAAACTCCATCCTGACGTCCCCAGATACAACCTTACAGTCTAGATTAGGTATCTACGTCCTTGATGCTCTTACCATACAGATTGATGTCGTCCATGAACATCAGATGGTTAATTCTGGTGGCTCTTTTGTTGAATTGGTACCCAGCATCCCTCTTCTGCAGTACTTTTGTTATGAGAATCATGCTACTTCGAAGAGTAATGGGGGCAGTGAGTCGCCCTGGAAGAATTGAAGCATTTGTCTGATTCGAAAGCAGAGTTGCGAACGGTTAAATATTCGCCAAAAACCAGGTAATTGTCCGATTTGGGTCCGGTTTGTGGCATCTTGATATTGACCTCTGCTAGTCTTATTCCAGAGCTTGCAATTATTCCATTCCAGTTGCGCATTGTATCTTTTAGGAACCTGATAGTGTTTTCCTCTTACTGTTCAATACCATTTAGTCAACCAGGAGCTGGTCTTTTGTGTCCCTACACTTCCTTCTGCAGCCTTTCTGTTGGTGGGGGACGGTGTTTGTATCCTTGAGGTAGTTGTATAGCCTTTCACTGATGGTACCTGTTAGTAACTTCCATAACTTCCAAATTATTGGTAGGCAGGTGATAGGCCTGTAGTTACTGGCTATATTATTATTATTATATTCAAGACCATGAAATTTACATCTAAATTCATTCTAAGGCGCATAATTATTCATTCATGATCACCCACCTAAAATGTGCTGTACATCGGTATAATAATTATCAATTATTAATAACCAATCTTTTTTTCCTCCAAACTCAAAGCCCACGTACAGATGACTAAACATATCTTGACTGGAAACAACCCCGTTTAATCAATCAGTTAAAAAAAATGAAACTAGAATGAAATCTTTCGCCTTCATAAATCCTGCAACCTCCTCATGAATTAAATCCTTTACTCGAAGAAACTGTTTTGCAATCCCGAGTGTCCTTTGTGGCTTTGAACAAAAGATCCGACAACGTGATTCGCCGCCTCCTGGGTCTAGTAACTGTAAGAGCATCACGTGCCCGTGAAACAGCGGCAGCCCATGAAACATTGACCGACAACCCGGTGGTGGCTTGCGTTGTTGGCACCTATAGCGATACCAAACGCACGATCATGGTTAACTTTAACCTTAAAATACAAACTACTGAGGCTAGATGGCTCCAATATGATAAGTTTGGTGATTGGAGAGTGGATGATCAATTTGCAGCCCTCTAGCCTCTGAATTTTTAAGACCCTGAGGGTGCTCAGAAAAAGTGCGGACGGACAGACAAACTGCCGTATCAGTAATTTTCTTTGACAGAAAACTAAAAAGCGATAGCGGCTATTTTGAAATAGAGAATCTTATTATAAAACCAACTTCTGATAAGGACAAGTATGAGATAAACTGACTTATGACCAGAGACGGTAAAGATCAAAATCGCATTAGGGATTTTAAGGCTCTCCGTAAATTAAGACAAATATAGAAAAAAAACTCGAGTAACCAGCTACTATGATATCAGTAAGTGCTATTAACATCAATAAGTGACAATGGTGTCACTTATGTGTTATTTGACCTATCATTGATAGTCCATGAAGGCGAAACATCCATAAACCATTATTTTTATTATCATTCATTATTATTATTACTATATTATTGATTATGAAAATCGATGAATAATCACGTTACAGCTGATAGTCAAAGAGAAAGACCCATTAGTGAAACAGAAATAAGAAACACAAATTTCACTGTTAGAACTATATTTGCTATTATGAACAATAACAGTAGTAGTTTTAGCACAGAACTTTATGTAATGAGGAATGTGGCCTTCCTGATATCGACATGTGCATTTTTTTTTCTTTTTAATATGGGGACATGGGTTGCCATCGTCACTCTCGAACACTTACTAAAGCCAAAAGGAGAGCTTGTGCGACCACAGACTCTGAAGGGCAAATCGTGCATGGGGACGCTTACGAGTGTAATCGGTAGCATCCAAGTCTTCAGAGTAAAGGAGCTATAATCGATTCACATCAGCCATGCATCTGATGACAAGGCCGGTCCCTTACGACGCTCCTGATTGGCTGTTGATAAGCCAATCACAGGGCTGGAAACTCTCAGTTTCTTGAGAGAGTTCACATAGACACGATGTATGTTCCGACCTCTCTTTCAAAAATTATAACTTTCATTACACCTCAGTTTTACCTGCAGAAAGGGAGTGTTTCCGAATTTCTTCACTAAGCATCTTCAAGCCAATGATTTAAGGATTATAATGATATAAGAATTATGAAAAAACTCGTAATATATGATAAAAAAAAATAATGAGAGGGATATAGAAGGACTGATGTAGGAAAGAAAAATCAATGGGATAAATGAATTTCCTCCATAAGGTATCAGTATCTAAGTAAAAAAAAATTTTCATATAGAGATTTCCACTATAGGATATGAAAGGTGATGGTGATAATGCTAGTGACGATAATGAAGTCTTGATATTCTTTCTCCCCCATATGACTTCTTCTATCGAGGGGTCGTGATCATGATGATGAAGTCATCAAGTGATCACTTGAGCAACACCTGACTACACGAAGATAAGAGGGAGAGAATAATATTCTTAATCTTTTGCTTATTATTTCTATACTGATAGCCCTGCATATAATTTTTTTGATAACATTGTCTTCAATTACATTTAAGCTACGAAACTGTATGAAACACAAGATGATAAATGATGAATGCACTGGGATCTCATGTAAGTTACGAAAGAATATATTTTATATTGAGAATTTCATTTTTATTTCACTATAAACATTTTAGCATTAAATTTACTGAAGTACATAATTCTTACATCATTATAATCCTTACTCTGTTGGCTTGAAGATGTTTAATGATGAAATTTGGAAACACTCCTTTTCTGCAGGTAAAACTGAGGTGTAATGAAAGTTATAATTTTTAAAAGAGAGGTCGGAACATACATCCTGCCTATGTGAACTCTCTCAAGAGACTGAGAGTTTCCAGTCTTGTGATTGCCTTATCAACAGCCAGTCAGGAGCATCATAAGGGACGGGCCTAGACATCAGATGCACAGTTGATGTGAATCTATTATGGTTTCGAATCGTAGGAGAGCATGGGTGGAGGGTAACACTTCGTTAAAACCCCATTTGCCCCTACTGACCTAAGCATTGTATTTCTAGGGGTCTGTGGTAGGTTGAACCAGATTGGGAGAGAACATAGGGCCGGCAGCAAATTCCCGAGATGTATACTACTATTGCACCAACCACACACACACCACCCACACCCTTTTTTTTTTTTTTTTTTTTTGTCGTGCCCCTAGGTTAGGTTAGTTCAAAGAATTATCTTAATATCAATTTGGGCGTGAAACAATATGAGGTTATTTTCAAGAAGAATCTAGAGTTAATTTTCAAGACATGGCATCCCGGGAATATGCGGGCCAACAACCTCACCCCAAAATCCTTACTAAGAATGGACGAGTGGCTCCTTCTTTGGGTATCTCCTTTAATTTAGTAATAAGTAAATACGTTATAATATATATAATATTATAGTATATATATTATAATATTATATATTTTATATATTTCATATATACTTATTAATGTATGTATATGTTATATGTATATTGTTATATGTAATTATGTAAATAATGTATATATATATATATATATATTATATAATATAAATATATTTATATGTATATGTATATGATATATGTATATGATAGATATAATATATATATTATATATATATATATATGTATATGGATATATATATATATATATATATATATATATATATATATATATATATATATATAACGGATAAAAAATACAAACTACGCCATTCAAAGAATTTGTTTCTGACTATAACCTACATAATATGGATGACTGTTTGTTTACGAAATGCACTCCACAGAGAGAAACGGGAGAGAAAGAGTGTGTTTTTGTTGTTAGCCCAGTCATTTCGCCTATTCAGGTAACAGCTGTAATGCAGAAAAAAACAAAATCATGGCCACCTGTTGCGTTTCGCAAGATATCTCCACGCAAAATGTTCCACTGAAAAAAGATTACAAAATTCCCATTGTGTCCAAAACGAGTAATGAATAATAACAAGTTGTTTAGAATAACTTACTCTGGAGTCAACAAAACAGGTTATTACTAGTATACTAAAATGAAGTTGTAACATCAGAGAGAGAAGTTGAAGGAAAGGGATGGGAGGAAAAGAGAGCGATTTCGTTCCGTACTTTCATCAAAATTTTCTGCTATCATACTTCGTCAAGTTCTACTATTTCAATTTTTCCTGCTAAGACCAATGAATGAAAATGAAGAACATAAACCCTTGCCGTTTCATAATGATCATGACCAGGTAAATAATTTGAAATACATGCGCAATGAACTCTAGCGTTTGTGAGACTCATTTCAACAGAGTTTTTCTTTTTAATCCTTCTTCGTTTTTCTATCTCTTGTTTAACTGTATTATGAAAAAAGGAATAAAGGATCAAGAGTGGAACTAAGGTGCCTGATGACTCCCCTATTGCTCTGACATTCCAGATTACAAACAGTTCCCTAACTAACGTCATTCACATTTAAACGATATTTCCCTGAAATGGACTTTAGTTTTGATAACCCTGCCATTCAGTCACGAACTCTATATCTGATGAATGATCTTTTCTCCTCTGATTTTTAATTAGCATTCTGCTGAATGAAGTATGAGAGAAAAAATTATCTCACGTGTATAAAAAAAAACTGTGTACATGCACACAGAATCAATAGAACATATATAATAAAGCCGAAAGTGCAATATGATTTCCTGGAAAATAACTTTGCGTTTGAATGAGACTAGTAATTTCAAGAAGCTTACATGCGACTCAAAACAGGAAATTCGTGTCCGTTGAACGTATAAAAACCCGTCATGAATGCATGGATGCATGAAAGGAATATATACACACCCATATACGTACATAGATAAATCATATATAGATATACATATATATATATATATATATATATATATATATATATATATATATATATATATATATATAATATATTTGTGTGGGTATAATATATAACTAGCTGACCAACCTGGCGCTCCCCAGGAAATCTCTGAATGACAACAGGTAAACTTTCACTCTCTCTCTCTCTCTCTCTCCGCCTCTCTCTCTCTCTACTCTCTCCTCTCTCTCTCGTCTCTCTCTCTCTCTCTCTCTCTCATTCCTGTTAAGATAGTTACTTCAGTTACATTTTTAACACTATATTTCACCACTTCCCAACTCCCATTCCTATCGGGGCTGAACCTGAACTTGGATGTGAAGGGCATCAGGAGTGTTCATCCCAGCGACCTCAGAAACTATGGATTAGACTCTAATTTTGTGGTTTTTTACATTTTATTTTTCACCCCTTCTCACCTCCCCTCTCCCATTAGGGCTGAACTTGGACTTAGGGAATTTCACTATTCATCTCAACAACCTTGAAAACTAATATTTGTAGTTTCACCAGCTTCCTACCCCTTCTCACACAATCACCCTTCCTATCAGGGCTGAACTTGGACTTAAAAGGCTTCGGACTATTCATTTCAGCAACCTCAAAAACTATGGATTAGGCATTATTATCTGTCATTTTCAGTTATTTTTACCAGTCACCACCTTCTCACACCTCCTATTGGTGCTGGACTTGGACTTAAAGGACTTCAGGAGTGTCAGTGACCTCTAAACCTATGGATTAGACACTAATATCTATTGTTATCAGTTATTCTTACATGTCACCCTCCTTCTAACCTTAACCAATCACCTTCCTTTTGAGGCTTAACTTGGAATTAAAGGAAATTATGTGACTATTCATCTCAGCAACCTCAAAAACTACAAATTAGATGCTAATATCTGTCGTTTTCGGTCACTTTTACAGGTCATCCTCCTACCTATCAGGGCTGAACTTGAACTTGAAGGGCACCAGGATCGTCCCCATTCATTTCAGTGACCTAAAAAAATATGGATTAGACATAAATATCTGTCCTTTTCTGTTATTTTTACATGTCTCCACCTTCTCACACCCCTCAATCAGTGCTGGACTTGGACTTAAAGGAGATCAGGAGTGTCATGACCTTTAAATCTATGGACTAGACACTAATATTTTTGTTATCAGTTATTCTTACATGTCATCCCCCTCCCACCCCTTAAGTTAGGTATATCTCAGTTTAACCAGACCACTGAGCTGATTAACAGTTCTCCTAGGGCTGCCCCGAAGGATTAAACTTTTTTACGTTGCTAGGAAAAAATTGGTTCCCTAGCAACTAGACCTACAGTTTATCATGGGATCTGAACCACATTTTATCGAGAAATAAATTTCTAATCACCAGAAATAAACTCCTCTGATTCCGCGTTGACAGTGCGGGGAATCGAACTCCGGACTATCAAATTGGTAGGCAAGCACGTAACCCACTTGTCCTACGAAGAACTCCTCCTACCGTTACCCAACCCTGTTCCTTTTGGGGTTGAACTTGGACTTAAAGGCCTCATGTTACCATTCATCTCAGCAACCCCGAAAACTACAGATTAGACACTAATATCCATCGCTTTCAGTAATTTTTACATGTCATCCCCTTCCTCGAAAACTATGGATTAGACATTAATATCTCTTGTTTTTGGTTATTCTTACATGTCACCACCTTCCTACCCCTTTCCACCCGTTCTCACCCCTCCCTCCTATTAGGCCTGAACTTGGACTTGAAGAGCAAAAGGATTGTCTCTATTCACTTCAGCAACCTCAAAAAATATGGATGAGACACTAATATCTGTCGTTTTCGATTATTTTTACATGTCACACCACCTTCCTACCCTTTGTCACCCGATCCTAATTGGGGCTACGGCTTGATAACTATTTTGAAGTAGTGCAATTAGCACCAATAACCTGCATTTCAAATTTGAGCCAAATCAGCCCAAATGTAAGAAAGTTACATTCTGGGTGGGGGTAGAGGTTATATGTTTTATTAAGAAAATCTAATTAGCCTATGTTCGAACCCTATGTTAGATTAGCCTCTGTGCCAAATTTCATAATGATCGGTTCACTGGTGTAGATGTTCACGTGGAACAAACGGCCAAACAAACAGACATATTTTCCCATTTATATAATAGATAGATGTATAAATTACGCAGCCACCTTATGTATTAACTTTTAAAGTATCATGTCCTTACTATTTTTGGATATTAGTTCCTCAGAAAACCGTGGATCGGGCTTTGCAAATTAAATGAAAAACCTCAGCCTCCACTCCAGGATTTAAACTAAAGATCTATCTCTAAGCCACACATATAAAGCTAAAGCGCTGTTTCATAATATTTAGTTTCTGGTCATTATTTGCTATTTTCTTACATGCCCCTTCATTCAGGCATTAGTTACATTATACAAACTACGCTCCTTTCCCAAGACGCACGTGCCCTTTTCAGTGAGCATCTACTACAGTTTTACCAGAATCAGTCTTTATTAACAAGTACGGTCAAAAAGCATGTTACATGGCCTATAGGCCAAAGAAGTGACCTACAAGACAGCATGAGATTGCCTAAAGTGTCGTTCTCCAGCTTACTTCTTTTCCATTGTGCGCTATCAGTGTTAAAGGTTGGTCTCCATCAGCTTGGGTATATTCAAGTTTGGACTGCAATATGTCACTTTTGAAGTGCGACTGACAGCCTCAATAAGTACATGAAAGGTTACTTCTTATGACCTCTACAAAAATATCTATCAGAATCTTCTTATGCCCGAACTTAACGCCATCCTTGGAAGTAAGGAATAAAAAAATGCCTCAGAGGAAAAAGAACATGTTAGCAACGTCATCTTCAAGGTGGCATGTTCAATAGGGACCCGTAAATTTATCAACTTACTTTCGTTAGTTATGAGCCATAACACTTTGAAGATATCCCCAGAGCAGGAATACAAAGTTGCGATCTTACAATACTTTAATGAGACTCAACAAAAGATCTGCATCATAACTACTGATACTAGAGACCAAATTATCTGGAGAGGGTCAAGTCTTCAGAGACTATCATACCCCATAGAAAAGTTACCTAAATCTTTTGCAGAAAAACATCAAGTAATTTTAATACAGACACTATAGTGAAACATCCAACAGCAGAAACCAACGCAAGACTAGATTCAGCATGGTAAGATGAGAGAGAAAAAAAGAGGAAAGCATACCTCTAGACATGCAAGTCACTTATCTAGACAACCAACATTTAGGTCAGGAGTACTCGAGCCACTCTGTGGCGTCACAGAGTGGCGTCGGTGTGTGGCAGGGGTGTAACTTCTCATAGGTTTCCATTGTTTATAAGCTATGTCGAGCACACGAGCGTCTGTGGCGAGCTGTCGCTGATCCCGCCACAGCTAATAAACAATCTATGGGAAGCCACATGTATGCCATACATCGATGCCACTCTGTGACGCCACGGAGTGGCTCGTGTACTCCTGGCCTAAATCATGAAACTCTTCTATACACACAAATTAACAAAGTAAGGAATGTACAAACAAAGGAGTTTTCCCGAGGCATAAAGAATTACAGTGTGTGTATATATATACGCAGACACCCAAATATGCACTGTTACCCATTCAAAGCTGGATCTTGTGATGGCCGACCTTACAAAAGTGAGATACGTGCACTACCAATAGCCTAATCTATATATACATATATATATATATATATATATATATATATATATGTGTGTGTGTGTGTGTGTGTGTTTGTGTGTGCGTGTGCGTGTGTGTGTGTGTAATTTTACGTTGAGGAATGGATGTGAAAGTTATCATTATGTTTTTGGCATAGGTTAACGTTGAACACAAGCAGACACCTTTCTTTTCAGCCATCCTTTCACTAAAACTAATCTTTTTAATACATTGCAAACTTCCTGTTTCAGCAAATACTCTTATACATGAAAAAATGGGTACCGGATCATAGTTGGAAGTCAAAGTAAAAGGAGTAATTAGCTGGCAATCCAACTCCACAATCTCTCCTCTTTAGGTCTTGGTTGGTTCTACCATACAAGTCCGTAACCCGAGTCGACGATGACATGCGACTGACTCTGATTTTGATTTCCATTTGTAGAGCTCCTATGTTTCACTTGCTTCTCCCACTTTGTGACTGAAATTTTCTTCCATCCTACATTCATCCATAACATCTACTCAGTGCTATGAATCAAATCCTCCCATCCTTCGACTATCTATACTAACATTCATCACTTCACCTTCCTAATTTCAATTTATACCCTAATCTTATTCTTGTTAACATTCAATTCAATTCCAGTTTTCCCTTTTTAAACATTTTAAACTTCCAAGAGTCTCTGCAGTCTCTCTTTGCTATTGCCAGTTTACACAGCACCATCTGCATTCATCAGTTGCTTCGCGTTATAGCCATAATCCCTCTTATTCCATAACTTGCTCTTAAACCAGCACAGAGTCAAAAACCACTTTTTTTCTCTTTTTTTGCAAACTTACTTCTACAGCAAGCTAATCCTTCTCCTCTCCACATATTATTAGGCTAGTTTTTCTTCTACATCTAAGCTTTTGAAGACTCCCTAGCCAATGCCCATGCAATACCTCCGACGTCGCATTAACAATTTCATCATACGCTTTTTCAGGCCCATGTATCCGCATAACAAAGTTTTGCTTTTATTCTTAAACTTGTCACGCAATTCAGCCATAAAAAAGATTTGATCAACACATTATTTTCCTTGCCTACATCCCCAAGTATCATATGCAGTGTTATAGCTGTATTATTGTTGCAGTTTCCTTTCACTTTTCCCGTTATATAAAGAACGATTATTCAAACTCTCTGCTCCTTTGAAGGCTCGCTCTCCAAGACATGAAGTCCTTACACTAGTAGGCTCCTAAATTACAGATTTATCAACGAACCACAGCCTCTCATTTGTATACTCATAAAAATTCATAGACTGTCTAATCCTCAAGACACCACAGCCTCTCATTTATAAGCCCATTAACATTCATATCTTTCTGTGTCATCCTTACATCCTCAACGACCACTTCTGCAAGTCTAATACACTACTAATATTTGATTACTAACCAGTATAACTCTTAGCTCACTGAGTTTCTTCTTTTCATCAATCCTTCAAATTACTTGCACCATTGTCCCAAATCCTCATCCTCTTCAGTTACCACCTCTTCACCTACTCCTTTCATTTTAAGATCCATTTGATCCATTTGCATGAATTTGATTCCCTCATAAACGACTTTTACTTGTTAAGGTTCTAGCTCACATTCACCCAGAACATTCAGCTGCTCTCGCTCCTGTCTCTCTCACAGACCTCTTAACTTCCCTGCTCTTCCTTTTAGCTACTTCCTTGCAAACCACTGTTCTTTCCTGCAACAGATTTCAAACACTTCCCACACTTTCCTTAAATACACTTCCCACTTCACTAACCCATCAAATACTGCTCAAGCTCCTCAGTCTAGAGCAGTGGTTCTCAACCTGGGGAGCACGCCCCAATAGGGGGGTCGTCAGCAATTTCCAGGGGAGGTGCGAGCCCTAGGGAAAAATGAATAAAAAATTCTCTAATTATGTTAGTTATTCTCTTAACAAGAGTGAGGAACTACATTCAGAAGTTTATGAAAAAATACAACAAAAGTATCGCCTCAAAACGTTACTTTCCTAGAGTCTACTACTCTAGTTAGGTTCGTTGGGCTTACAGTGTTTTGTAATTATTGACCTCCCTCCCTATCCCTCGAAACCCCTTTTTTTCTCTTTTTTTTTTCAAGTCTGGGAAGGAGACTTTTATCTCGGTACCCTCGCTCTGCTGCCCTGCACCCCATCCTACAACCTTTCAGGCTCACAAATCGCCTAACCGATTCCGTATCTTTAATCCTAAGCAATATTAAAGAACACAGTCAACACCTTTTTTACTCACTTTTGTCACACATCAAATTCACAAGCCTTAATAACATTCGTGATGACATTCTGAACCCTTCCCCTCCTGTTCAATCTTTCATAATGTATTTTCGCTTCAGCGCCAATTAGTGACCAGTTATATATCGGCCACTTCTCCCTTCTATGCATCCATCAACTTACTTTTCCAGATTCTGGCGGACACTTATAGCTCATTAACTATCATAACTAACGCTGTTTGTGCTCACTAACATAGATCCACACTCACCCGCATACATAGCTATAAATAATGTATATACATACATATAATATATATATATATATATATATATATATATATATATATATATATATATATATATATATATATCATTGCCCCTAGGAAAATTAAAGACTGGATGTAAATCCATCCCCATTATTGCATCTGCCAGGAGTGGATTTTTGGTTTCCGACAGTCTGTGCGTATGTTTGTACTATCCTCCTACCACATACTATATCGTAAATTTCCACTGCTATGCATCAGTCTTCATTAATGGCTTAGAAACAAAACTGAAACCGGTCAGGGCTTACACCCAGTGTTCCAATTCCTAGTGGTAATGGGAAATATATAAATCACGCGTCAGGGCACCTATGATCATATATATTATATATATATATATATATATAGATATATATATATATATATATATATATATATATATATATATATATATACACACATATATACGTGTAATATATAATATATATACAAACATTATGAAATACTTTTAAAATTTAGTGGATATTAATAGAAAACCCCATCTTATCCATAGCAAGATAACGGAGCCTTCAACTTCAACGTTGCAATGTAATCCTGGAGGATAAGTATGATCACCGTTAGAATTACAACACCTGCTGATTTCGACGTTGTTCTACGTACGTGCGGGACACACAGAACAAACAACGTTACAGTACATGAGCGAAATGCGGTCCTTTATAAATTACGCTTTGTGATAACATTGTAAGTGGTATTTCCGTTGTAAGAGAGCTGGAGGAAAATTGTCACTATTACCAAGTAAATAGTAGCAGCCGAATGAAATGTAAAAACTTCTAATATACCTTTGACATAAGTTAATTCATTAAAAGAAATTTCCACGTTCTCTCCTCCAAATATTCCCCTCACTTGTTTCCCCCAAAATGATCGACTTTTTCACTGCAGAGCTCTTTATTCCGAGACGATGGTGATGACTGCATGACAAAAGTATTAATACCTCACTCCTCAAAATGAGTCCTATTCCTCAGCTTTGTTAAGGTCAGTTTTCCGCGACATGTTCTTCTACAGCTTCCCCTTATCTCAATGCCTTCCTACAGCGAGTTCCCATAATAACTTATACATTTTTCTCTTGAATTTAATCTTATGATTTTGGAAAAAAAAAAATACACGAAAACAATCACAAAATCTTGAAATACTGTGTTTGGCTTGAGGATCTTTCAAAATCCAAAAGTCTGGGAATACTTCTTTGACAATAGGGTCACTTCAGACCAAGAATCATTGTTCGAATGCCCAAGCACGTTTATCTTAAATCTTTAATAGGATATTTCAAATTAGAGAAAACAAAATCCTTGTGAGTCCGACCATAGGTTTCCCGTGACGATAAAAATCACGATTGGTCCTAATTAAGTCTTTAGTTTAAGAAGCCTGTCTTCTAGAATTCGTTTTGTACTCTTTTCATTCTTAGCTACTGGACTGCGCTTGTGGGTTTGTTGCTAATAAGTTTGGACGCTAGTTGTATTTCAATAATCCGTGGCAGTTTTCAGCAAAAGTACTCAAAACATTACCTAGAAAGGGCTTCAGAAACAAACTTACTTATACAAATGCCAAAGCAACAGTAACGACTGGAAAAAGTTACGAAAATCGCTAGGGGAGGTAATAGTCAGGATCAACTGTTACTCACGGAACTTGGCGGAAAGCAGGATGCACAAAATGGATACAAATATAATTCTAGATTATCATGACGTTTCGTCGCGTAGATTTTTTGCAGGAAAACGCAAGCTACATTGTTTGACAACCACAAGTTTCCAATAAGCATAAAATTCAAGATACGTTGTCATTTAACTGCTTCATCTTAGTTGCATAAAGTTCAACCAGAAATATAATAATCATGGCCAAAGACTAAACCTATAAACAATACGTGTATGTGGGAAAAAAAACAGCTTTTAATGTTCCATATCTTTCAAGCTTTGGCTTGGCCGTTACCGGTAAAACTTTCCTACACATGAAATTGCTCACGTACAGATATGTTGGGAAATGAACGCGTGAAGACGAGATAGATTCAACCCTCCCCCTACACGTGTTAAATAATTACGTGTACAAACGTGCGTATGGATGTTACAATTTAGTCTAGGCTACGCCCTAACAGGTAACTTATTTGCACGAAAACGGAACGAGTGTTAGCCCTTGTTTAACCTGAGATATCTTGGCCTCATCAATGACAGACAATAAACTAAACTTCAATGCGTTCAAGATGCAGTTACTCACCTATGCATGACTCTTCAAGAAAACAGATCACAAAAGGGTACGTCACGAATATAAACACTACGACCAACGTGAATAATAGCACCATCTCAACGAGAAATGGATGGACACAACACGCACCACCTAACGATTGTTTACATTTGCCCGAGCACTACCGCTGACTTCTTCTTCTTCTCGTTCTTCTTCTTCGTTTCTTTCTATGTTACCTTATCTCCTAACTAACCACAGTAAATACCGAAGAGGATATTCGCGATCTTACTATACAATGTTCTGCCTTCATAAAATGCGGTAGATAAATAACACCAAACTTTAAAGAAAGTTCTTCGGGTTGGAGTAAATTTTCGAAGGCTTCTGGAAAACAAAACGAAAAATCCCCGCTGTCGCTCTTTCTAAAGACGTTTTTATATCTTGCGATATTTTTAGGCAACAACTGGGAAACAAATGACAACTTTAGAAAATAGAAAGAAGGAATGAACATAAGTAGCAAAGAAATGTAATCGATGCCAGAAAATGTGGAATTTTAATATACTTTGTTCAGACATTGCCTTCTCTCTGATTCATCCACTTACAAAACTGAGATCGTCGTGAAATCAGTAAAGTTGGTTTACCCAATAAAGTTCTTTGGACCTTACGGGACATATGAAGTGAACATTTAGAGCATATCTGGCCTTTCCCCTTTGCAATGGAATTAGAATTATTTTTGTAAGATTTGCTCGAAGTCATACACAAATCAAATATACATATATAGTATGTATATATATATATATATATATATATATATATATATATATATATATATGTATATATATATATATATATATATATATATATATATATATATATATATTTCGGGTATCACCAGGGAAGAAAAATGTAAATTACACACACACACACACACACACACACACATATATATATATATATATATATATATATATATATATATATATATATAACGAACCACGAAGGTATGGAACACAATGAATATATAAATAAAGGCAAATGCCACGAAGGGAAAGTGAAACAACGGAGTGATTTGCCTGCTGCTGGTATTGATGTAAGTGATTTACTCTCGAATTTAAATAACCAAGCACCTTCCATTAAATTTACTTTAAAATTATAGAAAGACAATTGCCTCCCTTTCTTAGATGTTTTAATAAATAGAGTACCATTTCAATGTACATTAAGTATTTACAGGAAACCAACCAACAACTTAAGTCCATTTCTATTCAGGCTAGCACCTTAATATCAAAATATCCATTTTTTCATCTATGTTTTTACCAGCATTGCCCATTGTCAGTATTTGGATAAAAAAATCGAATACATACAAAAATTAGGGACAGGCTTATGTTACCCTTCACATACACTAGAAATGCGCTATAAAAAAGCCCACAAAAAGTTTTATGGTGAAATTAACATGGAGAAAGAAACCCTTGAGAAAATTCTTAGCCTGCCTTATTTCCGTGGTTTTGAAACCATAAAATCATAGTTAAAATCTTTTAATATCAACCTGGTTTTCCCTATAATAACACTAATAAAAGGAATGTTAATAAAAAATAGCCCTAACGAAAGCAACAACATAATATCTAAAATTCCATGCTTAGACTGCTCTTCATTTTACATAGGTCAATCAAGAAAGATTTACAAGTAAGTATTAAACGCATAAGTATTCT
>NC_087200.1:132381576-132384076 GCF_015104395.2 Macrobrachium nipponense
GTAGGGATTTTTCCCGTGACCTTCATTCTCAATATTAAAACGCAAAAATGGATTGGGTTTCAAAAAACTCAAACAAATATATCATGCAATACGAAAATATGCATGCAACAAAAACATTAAAGTTCTTACCTTACAGACGGATGATGATTAGACTTGGCATACACAAGGGTCTCTAGATTTTAATGTTATGAACTACCGCTCAATCATTCATTATTTACATGCTCTGGTTACTATATGTTACTTTTTACATTAAGATATAAGCACACAGGCATCAGTATGGTGCATTATTGTTAATTTTCAGTTCACCAAATAAATACTTTAAACAGGAAATCTCTGGTAAGCAAATAAATGTCTACCTAGAAAATGATGAGGTAATGACAGGCATATAAATAAGCCCGAGGTACCAGAATACGGAGCTTATAAACACCAATATATTAACCAGCGAAATTCGATTGTCAACAACTGGCAAGTTGGGCAATTCAAAATGTTCTAAAAAAAAAAAAAAAAAAAAAAAAAAAAAAAGGCAGAGAAGATGACATCAAAAAACTACTGTAAAAAATATAACTTTCACAGACTAGGTCAAGGCGCAAAACCCACCTGGCATGATGGCACGGGCAATGTCGAAGACGCTTCGCGCCCTACCCAAGTCGACGCTCCGAAACGCCGCGTCCAATCTCTTGGGGTCTCTCATGCCAGCATCCAGGTCTCTGTACACCCGGTCGTAAGTGGCGGTCAGATTTAGGAAACGGGCGTTGACTCTTCTTCGAGATGAAGCCGACGAGGAAGGCATAGGATAAGACATCAGAAGAATTGTCAAGAGGAAGAAAGAAACACTCCATCTTCTAAACAGACGAGTCGTTGGGTTAATGGCCACTGAGGTTTTCCAAGATGACGGAAAAGATCTGGATAATGATGGCGATAATGATAATGACGGCGATGACGAGCAATCTTCAGGTGGTGACAACATCTCTTCATGAGAGCTTCTGTAGCTCGTTTGATTGTCGGTTGTATTTCTCCGGTGCCTCGTCATCTTAGGACGGTTTCGGTTGCTGTAACCTGAAAAGAAGAAAATTATCAGAGAAAGGAGTTTGTAAATAACGGAGAAAATGAATACTGCACTTATCAAAAATACTAAATTCTACCAAAAACATTTTAAAGGAGCAATTAACCTTTCATACGACGCTTTCGAACATTTTATTCTGAACTGAGCTTTCAGTATGAGGGAGGAGAAAGTAAGGAATGATCAAGTTCGGACTAAATTTACCTTTTTTCATGTCATTCTTGGAGATAATAGTTTTATCAAAGATTATGTTCCGAAATAAGAATTTAGGTAGGTAAACTGAAGGAAAGAGTAAGACAGAGAAAAGAAGTCTAATAGAGGAAGAGCTGTGTGGAGCTCATAAAAAATGCCTTTGTCAATATATGAAAGCGGAAGAGTGGCTCATTTGGTGTAGAAGTCAAAACGGAATTTTATATTTCCATGCCTGTCTATGAATTTCATCTTGGAAGTGATGGGAAATGGTGCAAGTTTGTATTGAACGACAAGAGACAGGGTCGTGGATGGAATGCGAGTGTTTAAAGGCTGCTGGATGATAAAGTATTAGATAGTAGTATTGACGAGAGATGTTATGTAGATTGGTGAAAGAGTGTGGGACAAAAGAAAAAATTGGAAGTGAACAATGGCAAAAGTTAAGTCTGTAAGGTAAACTAAATCAATGGAGATGGGGCATTGAATGATTAAATTAACATTTGTAGTGATTGGAAGATGGTATGAATGACTACTCGTCGAGAATGTGTGGTTGGACAGGTTGCAGGATCTCAGAAAAAGGTTAAGAAGATAGGAGTGTCCACAGGAGTAAAAGATGGGTTGAATGAGATGATTAGCCCTCATTCCAGGAGAGTCATGTTTAACTGTTAGCGTAGTAATTGCGAAGTAAACTGGAATGGAAGAATACAAAGTGTAGATACACAAAGATGCATTTAAAAGATAAGCACAGATGAAAGGACAAATGAATGTCTTTTTGAGGCGGTATGATTGTGTACATTAAATAGAAGACGATGGAGTAGTATTATCTACAGAACATCGAAGATATTAGCTATTCGTTGCTCCTTATCTTATTAAGGAGAATATAATTAGCCCCTTGACCCCTCTTTTAACTTCAGCTGACGCTGGGTACCCAATTTACGGTTGGGTTGACCTAGAGGAGGTGGGGGAGGGGGGCAGGGGCGATGGGAGGGTGGGTTAGGTCAGCATCAAACTAGTAACCTTGTAAACAATAATGGTAATACTTTTACCACCTATTTTCAACACCAAATGTTTATATATATATATATATATATATATATATATATATATATATATATATATATTATATATATATATATATATATCTATATATATATATATATATATATATATATATATATATCTTCAACACCTGTCTTCAACACCAATTGATTATATATATATATATATATATATATATATATATATTTATAT
>NC_087200.1:132391576-132399076 GCF_015104395.2 Macrobrachium nipponense
AGAGAGGTTACTAATGACCATCGACTAATCCTCTCACATCTTAAACAGCACTAACCTGTAAAGCGATTCTCTTGCCTATTCCAAAGGGTACACATCAGCGTTAATAATCTCCTGTCAGTTTTCGATGCAAGCGACGTCTCCAACAAATTAACAATGATTAAATACCTTTTTATTGCTTTCTTTTGTAGAGATCGGATCGACTTTCACTGGCACACAAATCCGGTGTTGTCCGCTTCTCTGAATCACCGCGAGACTGGGCATCCTGGAACAATGCCAAGTGGGTAACATGCAACTGGGCATGAGAAAAGGTAAACATTTCCTCGCTTTGCCATCGTTGCATGCCACTCAACAGGATGTCGGAAACAACTGTGAATCAGTCACTTTCGTAAAGACTTGACCTAACTCTCTGCCACTGCAAAGGTCATTTAAAAGTAAAGAAACGGTGTCCGTTTCGAATGTTACGTACCAGAAAAGTAACTAAACAAAGGGGTAACTGGAACAGGAACTTCAACCATTTGTCCTCAAAGTTTTAAGTACAGAGCAAAAGGTAATGTAAGGGAGTGTTTCAGCTTTAATACAAAGTAAAACACAAAATTAATCAGGTGCGCTCCTGTAAAAGAGTAACAAAATGAATTATGGAAATATATCTATATTTTAACAAATATATATAGAAATCATGAAATACAACTATCAAAGAATAGGATGTCAACACCTCAATGCAGAGAAAACAAAACAAGCCCTTGGCATTTGAGAATATATTCTATTTCTGGGGTCTCCGCAGCAACATCTATTATCTGCCCATAAACAGCGAGAGAAAATAACAAAACAACTAGAAGAGAGAAGAGGTGAAACACGAGAAGCAAGTTCATCCATCAATGGTTTCCTTCTCTCTCTCTCTCTCTCTCTCTCTCTCTCTCTCTCTCTCTCTCTCTCTCTCTCTCTCTCTCTCTCTTTTAAATCTCCGAGTCATCATGGCCACTCCCTTGCCGCCTTTCTCGCTCTGATTCTCCCAGTCTCGACCTCAAGGAAGGATGAGAAAACTTCGACTGGAGGTTTTCTCTCTCTTTTTCTTCTTCATCACTTTTTTTTTTTTTTTTTGGCAAAATCGAATGGTAAGTTGATTATTGCCTCAAGGTTATAAAGTTGTTGGCGCCCGTCCTTGAATGCATGATTGAAGCAACGATTTGTAATTATGTTGCGATTGTGTACTATGCACATACGAAATGCCGCTTAATCAATTTTTGTGTTACATTGTCAGCAGTACTGAAAACTAATAAAAATGTACTCAGAGATAATAATACAGTTATCGCAATACCTTTCACCGTTCTCAGTTAGTTTTATTTTATTATCACAATTATAATACGCTGTACATATACCACTCAAAAACGCAGTAATATAAGGGAAGGTCGATACGAATAACCCAGACCCTAGGGACGTTATCTGCTGCCCCTTAAGTCGAACTATATACTAAATACCTTCAGTCTGCATACTTGTATGACGTAGAGTTTGCATTCCGTAGATTACCGTAGCTAATCAGCAAAAAATAAATTAACATAGAATGTGTTAAATTATACAAAGATTTTGTTCCTCATTACTTAACAAGTGCAAAATCTGTGAGATAAAAATCGCATTCTTGAAAGAGAATAGAAAAATGACTGTCCAAAATTAAGTTATTACTGGTTGGATTATCAGTTTTGTTTAGATTTTCATACTAGTAAAAAGCTCGCATTATTATCATTCCTAATAGCAGTTGTTTTTTATGTTTTTGTTAAGTTGATAAATATTCTTATCATTAAGAGCTATGTCGTTTTTTTGCGTTTATTTTCACAAAAACGCACAATTCCAGGTGTAAGGATCCACATGAATGTTCATTTGTGTAGAGAGCGTGTAAATACATGGATTTAAAACGGTGTTTGCAAAACAAATCCTTAAAACTGACGCAAGAATGTTAGTATTACAAACTGTTCAATCCCATCTCAAGTTGTATTTGATTACATATTAGCAATACAATGCATGTACATACACAAACACAAACACACGCACACACCACACACTTATATATATATATATATATATATATAATATATATATATATATATATATATATAGATATATATATATATATATATATATATATAGTTTTTAGGGTTTGTATCTATTATTATTATCATTATCATTATCATTATTATTAGTCACATACAAATGTGCTTTAAAAAGACCGTTTGCTTCCACATGACAAATTATGCGTGGGCTTTTTACTTTCACTCAAATGTAATTATGTCAAAAGAAAGTCATTCTAATCAAGATGGACCATCTAGAATTACAATTCGTGTACTGGATTATTTTGTGATGTAAAAACATCAAAACAAAAATCATTAACTCGACAGACGTCAGGTGGTGTACATTGAATCAAATCTTGCCTATCATATGTCTACCTGAAATGACGTCACTGGAAAATGTCGGCAATACTTGAAGTAAAAGCTTTAAAGAACACGGTAGCGAGAAATGACAATATTCTGGCAGGGCCAATCGAGGAGCAATTCTTATGTTACCGGACTTCAATTACAGAAAGAGAGACTTTCTCCTGCAGGCCTCGTGGCCATTTCAGCTTCCATAAAATCGTTATTAGATTTCTCTCTCCCTTGATTCCCTCCATATTTGTTTGCGCCTTCTCTGGGACTTTTGTTCAGAGAAAGCTCAGCTCGAGAAAAGCCAGGTCAGCATTCCTAACCCCTCTCATTTTCTGCTAGTTCATTCATTGCTATCTCTCTTTCTGTTTAATCTTGGGTTTTCTCTCTCACTCTCTCTATCTCTCACGAGCGGGTCTACACACTCACACACACACACACACACACACACACACACACACATATATATATATATATATATATATATATATATATATATATATATATATATATATATATATAACCATATATATATATATATATATATATATATATATATATATATATATGATGAGTATTTATTATGGGCTCGAACCTTTCCCTAAAGTTAAAAAAACTTTAACAAACGTACATTGATTTACTTTTAACTTCTTACCATTGAACTGGGAGTATTGCATCCCTAGTAAGAAATCACTTAGAAAAAAAGGGGTTATGCCATACTTTTCCAACTGGTAATACGAGAGAACACTATTGAAAAAAAATTATCTGAGAGAGACAGAAAGAGAGAGAAAGAATTGAAAGATTGGAATGACTGGTTACTGGTTTCTATAAACACGAGACGATCAAAAGAGTTGGAGATTTCAATGCGCGCAAAAAAGTAATCTCACACGTGAACTAAAAGTGAAGGCTTCAATAGTTTTAATGAAATTAGTTTAATATTCTTATGATCAATGTTGTTGATGTTGTTATTGTTGTTGTTTGTGGTAGTCAATCAATATTACGAAATAACGATTATGAAAAAATTATAAGAGCAAAAATAAAAACTATCAATAAAGAATTAAGAATAAATAACAAAAAAGGAAGATCAAAGACGAACAACACACGTGACATTCTTATATTATTTGTTTTCCTGTTCACATTATTTCCAAATTTTCAACAGACTGGTCTAACGTTTCCGTCGAGGTTAAGCCTCTGTCTTTTATCCTAGTTTTTTTCTTCACCTTCTGCTTTGCTTTGTTGTTTCTTCACCTTCTATTAATTTTGTTTTCACTTACACATAGTATTTTCTTCACGTTTCTTTACCTTTTTTTCGTTCGCCCACAATTTGTTTTTCCTTCACCGCACTCTTTATATCCATCACCTTCCGCTTTACTTATGCGTCACCTACCCTTCTTTTTCGCTCACCTACACTTCTTTTTTCTACAACATCCTTTTCTTTTTTATGCCCCTACATTTTGCTTTTCCTTCACATTCCTCTTTCTTTTTTTTTATTTCCTCTTCTCTTTGCTCTATCTTCAACTTCCTCTCTATCTTTTTTTTTTACCTTTATTTTATTTTCCTCTTTGCTCTACCCTCACCTTTCTCTCTATCTTTTTTTCTTTATTTTACTTTAATCTTTGCTTTACCCTCACCTTCTTCTTTGTTTCGCGTCATGACTACTCAGATTGCATCATTATGTTTCCAGCAAATTGAAATTCGCAAATAAACAGAAACTGGTTTGGAAAGTATCCAGTAGATTTGAAAACAAACGGACTCGAAAAATTTGAGAGAATATGCCTCTTGAAGAATGACGTTTGCTGAGAACAGGAATATTTGGAAAAGTTTAATATTGTAATGCTATTAGTGCCATTCTTGTTATCGTTCTAATTAAATAAATCAAATGGCTGTTAATTCAACGGGGTGTTCATATATAACGATAGAAAAACAAAATAAGTCAGCAAATCAATTAAAAGTGAACTCCCCGAGAGATTGTGCAGGCGCAGTTTTAAATAGATATGAATAAATAGATTGGATGACCCATGTTTTCGAATCATACCATGTATTGTCACTTAATCGCGATCACTAACTCAATTAAAAAACTAAATAAATATTCACCAATACTTATGGTAGTGGTAGTATTAGTAATCTTGATGGTAGCTCTTATTGTTGTCAGTGTTGTTGTTGGTGTAACTAGAATATTGAAGAAGAAAATAAATGTTTGCAAATGAACTAATCTCTATAAGGGTAGATGTTACGACATGTTTAAGTACAACTGTCGTCTATACAAAATCCAAAACAAACTTTAAAAATCTTCCGTGGATTGTTACAGTAAGCCATATCGTTGCTTCATTCAACTTATAATATGACGACTTTCTGCCCAACAAGAGCCCAGAAATGGGGCCATGTATCAAAATCCACATCATGCATGAACGAGTCTCTTCTTTGCTCTCTGAGCTAGACAAGGAGGGCGAACTTACATCCTCTTTGGAAAACTTTAGTTTCATAAAGACCCTTAGTGTTTAAACTCAAGGTCTAGACCTTGGTGTACAGATGTTTTCGTTAGACATAAATCACAGTAAGTGTCTAAGGCATTGAAATTCCTTATATAATAACCACCCGAAAAAATTGGATGCTTCATTAATATTCTTTCGTTGAAAAATACGACATAGAAAATGTCTACTATCATAAAGAAAATTACTAATGTATTTATATGGATTTCTGAGTTGCGCTTATTCGTATGCTACCAACGATAAGACCTCTTTCCCTTCCTCTCTCTCTCTCTCTCTCTCTCTCTCTCTCTCTCTCTCTCTCTCTCTCTCTCTCTCTCTCTCTCTCTCTCTGCCTGAAAGCTCGGTACCAAGTACAAAAAGGTACGCACCTGTCATGAGGTAAATTTTCCATTTTTCTCTTCTTAAATAACTCCCATGATCTGATTTAAAAACAACATAAAAAGAAAGAAAAGGTGATTAAGAGAAAACGAGGATTCAGTACGCGTTCATATATCGTTTAAGATACTCCCTTTCACTGAGATAATTTTTTTTTTTTAATGAAAAGCAAATGGATGGGGATACAATACCTTTTCTAGATCAGATCAGACGTGACCGCAATGTTAAATTTTTTCGTAATCAATGTACACGTGCAATGTGTACTATATGCATGTATTTGTGTATGTCAATGTATATGCATGTATATACATATATATGTATATATACATAGAAATATATATATACTACATACATATTGATATGTATGTATGTTTATTATTATAAAATATTATTTTGCCGCTAATTCACACGACTTATTATTTCCTCAAATGAAAAGTCATCAATATTGACCGCGTTTCATGTTAGGAATAAATTACACGCAAAGGAATATATATATGATAAGAGCTGTTCCCCGACTAGGAGGAAGGATCACATATCACTTATCACCTATGGGTATAGATTGTTCCTAATGTAAAGTTGATTCATTCTTCCTCTTTTTTAACTGTTTATATTTTTATTGCATTTTAACATGTATATATATATATGTATGTGTGTGTATATAAATAAATAAATATATACATATAAATATATATAAATATATATATATATATATATATATATATATATATATACATATATATATATATATATATATATATATATATATATATCTGCATGTATATATGTGTGTGTAACTCTGCGCGTATATAAGAGTGTGTATGATTGTGTGTGTGGTAAATTCACAGATATATAATTAAGTGGGTGGTTTCTCTGTTCCTTTGCCCACCGAGTTCCATCTACTAAATGATGTGCCAACCATCACGGATATTTCAACAGCATAATATCACAGGTATAATCATCAATCAGTCTTGTCAGACACCGAACTATTGATGTATCAAACGCCGCCTGGTGTCATAGAGAAAGGTAAACGTCACGTCGGGAATAACAGTCGTTGCATTTTGACACCACTGTTACCAAATACTTCTGCCCCAAAGAAGAGATGAAAAACTGGTGGAAAGGTTCTGTACTCAGCCTGCCGAACTCGGTTTAATTCAAACCTCATTGTAAGTTAAGGCGAGCTATAAAATATGAATAGGTCTATACTTGAGATTCTAAATCTTAAACAAATGATACGGGAACACTGAAAATTAATAGGTTTGATAAAACAAATACAATCATACAGAACAAATTATTTTTTGTCTATTTGCAGAGCTAACTAATGCATTTCAGCCACTAACAAAACTTTTAAATAAATCACATCAAATACTTCAACCGGAAAAAATTCTTGTACTTTTTACTTTGTGAAAGTAATTTTTTCTCTCCAACACGTCTGAATTTCTGGCAGAAAATTGTTTGAAATCTTGAAAGCTTTTCATCCGCTATAAGATCAGTGAGATGTCGCACCGCTTAACTGTAAAAACAATGAAGAGCATCTACAGTTTTGTTTATATTATTTTACATAAGAACAGATAGGTCTCACCACTGATGACAGGAGTGCCTGGAATAATGTAAGTACATAATGTATCTAAAGGGCTAATCTAGCTTCTAGCAACCTGCTGTTTATTAATAAGTTTATATTTGAATACAACGTGAAAATTGTAAAAAGACTGAATAGCTGGATTCTTTTCTTGAAACAAAAGACAGAGATAATTATCTACACTATCAAAGTCAATAAACTTATATATACTCTCGCATCGACATCAGTGAATAAGTGAATGTCCCAAACTCTCCACTTACAATATGATGGCGAGATCATTGATCACAGACAAACTTAAGCAAAACTGCATACAAGCGTCAGGAACAAGATTGCTTCTACAGGAAGCTGTAGATGAGAAGTAAGAAGAGAAAGTAAGACAACAGAGCCTGAGGGACAACATTTGCAATGGAGAGACGGGGGCGGGGGTGAATCAAACTCTGAACTTTTACGTTATGGTGATTTTAGGATGAAAGACAAAAAAGGGTTGCTCAGAGAACTAAAGCTATTAGTAGGAAGCTTAGCTAACACAATATACGAATTTATCCTTACTGACGATAACGAAAAGATTGACAACTACATGTTGAGCAAATGAATTTTCATGATATCTTAGCGATAAAATTATCAGCAGAACAATCTTTTAGCTCGACACCAT
>NC_087200.1:132409076-132411576 GCF_015104395.2 Macrobrachium nipponense
ATTGAAAATAGAGGGATGAATTGTCAAACAAAATAACATCCCGTTCTTTGAGAAAACATACTGAAGTCTCTAAAAGAAGAGAAGAAAGGATTGGCATAAGTTTACAATGCCGGACATATAGTAGAAGGAATGAGCTTATAACCTGTAAGACGTGTTACTGTTTTCCTCTAATAAGCCTTGTCCGGTATTTTTTTCAGCATGTTTCGATTTTCTGTTATTTAAGCTGATTTCCAGCGTACCTATGAATTAAATGTCAGGTTTTGGCAAATCGATAACAGCTTTATTGGGACTTTTGACATTTACTATCGCTTTGCAAGAGATAATTTATTACTAAACTGTGCACTTTATCTACAAAATATTTAAAACTAAGGACACAAAGCTAAAAGAGAGCATCAGTCCAAAAGAATAGAACAAATACTAATAAAGTCAGAATGAAATAATTATATACACATTTAATGGAAGGGAAAACGATTAGTCATAACGACAACGAATTGATCATACAAAGAATCCAAAGTTTATAACAAGAATATGTATGATAATCACGAACAAAACAAGTCACGAATAATAAGCAAATGCCTAACTCAACTCATTTCAGAACTGATAAGATATCACCTAATAACCACCATAATAGTTTAATGTAATCATAAGTTTAGACTTAGAGAAGAGCTAGATTACTATCTCAAATATTAAATTACTTTGTAAATAAACGTCACCTATGAATAATAAAATTCATTTTAAAGACGAACACATTGTTTTCTGTTTTACATCTGCAGTTTAAATAATAATTTCACGTCATATACTTAGTACATACATACATACATATATACGTATATATATATATTATATATATATATATATATATATATATATATATATATATATATATATCATATATATATATATATATAAATATATATATAGCACACTAGAAACATTTGTAAGTATATAGTAAAACAGATGTATTATAGCTGTGATCTATAAAAATCAATGCAGACACATATGAAAATCTCCACACAAATATGAACATATTAATATGTATATATTATAATATAGATAATATATATATATAATATATATATAATAAATCTATAAGAAATACAATATACATTTATATATTTATAATACTATATATATATATATATTAGATATCTATACATAGTACTATATTATTAATAGATATATAAATCCACTAAGAATCTCGAAACACTGCAATATCTATGCAACCTGCACAAAGTCTGAACGTCAACTGAGCTCGAATCATGTATGAGATGGAATTTCAAAACAAAAGCGATGAGACGACTTTTTTTTTCACTGATAAAAATTATAACGAAGAAGATTCTAATAACTACAATGACTGTGCGCTGCCATGCGCTCAGCGGCAATTTGCTTCACGTATAACCTTCCGATTAAATTCTCTCTCTCTCTCTCTCTCTCTCTCTCTCTCTCTCTCTCTCTCTCTCTCTCTTCTCCTCTCTCTCTCTCTCTGTTACCTGTCGCTTCTGTTCGCGATATGGGTGAGTTTTGAAATCGACTGTCAAGATATGCTTCACAAATTTTTTTTCTGTAATTGTCATTCTTAGTAATGCAATGCATAGCTACACTAAAAAAATTCATCTAGTATTCTAATCCATCATTTTAAATCTTCATATTTTGATCAATTTATTCATTAATTTATCTTTTTTCTTTTCTAATAATTGATCTGAATTTCCTTGCTTCTTTCACAAGAACCGAACTTTTTGGGAGCTTGAATTGTAAGTCAATGGCCCCTGTACGATTGCTTCAGATGCATGGTGTTTTATCTTCTGAATAGTAATAATAATAATAATAATAATAATAATACCATATTATTATCCCCGCCTTTGACAACCAATACATAATCATAATAGTAATAATAATAATAATAATAATAATAATAATAAAAATAATAATAATAATATGTGTCATAAAAATCAACAATCATATATTAAAGTATATCATTATGTAAAAACAAACATAGACTTTCGAACACTTGAACGGTGACTTTCTTGATAATAATAATAATAATAATAATAATAATAATAATAAAATAATAATAATAATAATAATAATAATAATAATAATAATAATAATCGTCATTATCATCATCAGCATTTGGAATTTTTAAAAAAAAAATGGCATTGATTCTGACTTCTATCCCAATTCTTACTCATAGTTTCGTGTTTTTCAAAGAAAAGTACTTCGGCATCCATTAAAACAAGATCATTTAAATCTGTATGGCAGATCTTGGAACCATAATGGACTTTCCAGCAGTAATTTCGCGGATCATTTCACACAAAATCACTCGCATATTCTGATGAAATAGTCCGCATTCTTCGTCTTGAATTTAAAAGAATATATTTTGGATATTTGTAGAATGAAACCTAAAGTTAATTCTGGCAACTTATTCTGAAACTTTTCCGACTACCTTTCTCTCTCATTTTGGGCTTTTAACTAACGTTCGTCCGAACATTACAATACAGGA
>NC_087200.1:132414076-132416576 GCF_015104395.2 Macrobrachium nipponense
AATCCCATACGCACTGCTCTCTAACAAACAGAAAACAAATGTCGGAATATATCAGTGCCGTGATTCTTGCATAAGCTTAAGGATGAATTACATGGACGCGTAATTTCCTCTCGTTTTGAATCAGCCGAGCCATGCACATTTTTGCAAACTTAAGGCCAAGGGTGTGTGTGGAGAGGAGAGAGAGAGAGAGAGAGAGAGAGAGAGAGAAGAGAGAGAGAGAGAGAGAGAGAGAAGCCGAGTCATCTATCACGTAACGGGGACCGAGAACGATGATAAAGCTCAACAGTAAAGTTGGTCACATTACCGCGTGACAGCAATACCGTTCAGTGCCCTGGGGGTTGCGGAGTGTATGCCCAAAAACCATCATTCTTTTTTTTATTATTATATTTTGTTTTCCTCTATAATGTTTACTCTCCTGTTTCTTTCAAGTAAAAACAAAAAATTTGAAATTACTAGTTTGTGGAACCAGCGTAAATATGCTAGCGAACTTGATTTTGATATGTGATTTGTATACATGGTAGAATACAATAAAAAATTAAATGTGTGTTTTTCCTATACATCCATGTATATGTGCGCACACACACATAAATATATATATATATATATATATATATATATATATATACATATATACATGTGTATATATATATACATATATATATATATATATATATATATATATATATATATCACATATCTATATATATATATATATATATATATATATATATATATATATATATATATTGTGACATCTCTGTCTTTCACTCTCTGTTCTTTGTGCGCGTGTTTGTTTCTCTCTCTCTCTCTCTCCTCTCTCTCTTATATATATATATATATATGTATGTATATATAGATATATATATATATATATATATATATATATATATAGTATGATATATGCTTGTATGTATGCATGTGTATGTGTGGGTGTGGATATGCGTGCATGTATTATTATTCGTTTGATTAAGAAACGCAAAATACAAACCCTTATTTTCGATTTATTCCTCTCAAAGTAAATATGTTCGATCATGAGCTATTTTGCATAATTTGGCAAAATACTAAGGCTTCCGGAAGTTAGAAACTATAAAAAAAGATAGTAAAACAGAGAAAGAGAAAGAGAGTGAGATATAGAGAGAGAGAGAGAGAGAGAGAGAGAGAGAGAGAGAGAGATAGGAACTCGTTATCCGAATCATTACATTTTCTGAAAGAAGGACCAGCAGACGTACAGGCTATATTTGTGGCAACAGGAGGGCGTCTTCACTCGCTCTCCGCATTATCCATCACCTGTCATCCTTTTATAACGGCAAGACTCAATCCGGCGTCGTAACACACATCGGTAACAAGGAGTATCAACAACGCCCACACACACAAACACACTCTCTCTCACACACACACATACACATACATACACACCTGGTGTGCAAGAGAGGCGCACGCGAGCACCTGGTATGTAAAAGTGGTACGCTTACCGCCCTCCGTACCTTGCACGTCTAAAGCACGGTAGGGTCTAGCATCATCAGTTGATTTACATTTTTTAAACTGCACGATTACGTTACGAATGAGGAGAGATAAAGGGGAAAACGTTTTCATTTCGTTGTGAATAAGAATAGATAATTGGGAAAATGTTTTCATTAACGTTACGAATAAAAGAGATAATAGGGAAAACGTTTTCATTTTGTTACGAATAAGAATAGATAATTGGGAAAATGTTTTCATTAACGTTACGAATGAAAAGAGATAATGGGGAAAACGTTTTCATTAACGTTCATTTTGTATTAAGACTTAATGTTTGGTAGAAAATATAAGTAATCTAGTAATTTGTTTCAATTGAACTGGAACTAAATTGCTTTCGCTACATGAGCTCAAATACACGGCCTAAGCTTGAAAACGTTAAAAACACATTACTCGCATTACCTACGAAAATTGAAGGGAAGGTATGGCTATTAATAGACCGCTCTGGTCAAATTTAATCACTAACAAATACTCCCGCGAGGAAAAATAAAATCACTGCAGAAATTTTTGCAGCTATCAACAAATCTTCCTTTTTTTTAATAGCAAGACTTCCATAAGAAACTTCCAAGAAAGTGGTTATGACTTACACCAGGTTTAACGAATTGTTTAGCAAACAGGTAGTGCATAAACTTCACTTTCGTTAGCATACGTGAAGAGAAAACTAACAAAAGTTAGCATTTTTCCAAAGGCGAAGGCTTGAGATTTTTTTTCATTTCTCTGTTTTATACTTTTTAGTTTTGACATTAGTTGTAACCGATTTATGATTGTAGCTAAAGAAACTGAAATTCTGTTGAGCCATAGAAGGTTTGAAAAATCTTTAGTTGTTTATCGAGTCTAAGTTTTGAAAAATCCAAAGAGTTTCATACAAATCCTAATACCGGGAGACGTCACTGTAGGGTCACTGTTGACCTAATGATCATGTAAAGTTGTATTGTCACCGGGATTTTGTGCTGATGCAAAATTTCAAGTCCATCGGACGCAGGGA
>NC_087200.1:132424076-132426576 GCF_015104395.2 Macrobrachium nipponense
GGGGGCTATCAAGAATCACGCCCGCACCAAACATCAGGAGGCCATCTCCCGGATGTCATCATACAGAACACGAAAATCATCGGGAAGGCCCCTGATGCCCGTCGGTTGCGCCTGCTGGAGGCGCTCCTCATCCAGCAAATAAAACCTACACTGAATACGGCGCAAGAAGAATTTCTCCTCCCTACGAGTATGAGAAGACCTGACACCAACAATGACACCACCGATCACGACAACTCCACGGACGACAACGCCCCCGAACGAGGTACTCCTGCAGCCGATGGAAATCAAATTAGCCATGACGTCCCACAGCGTAGCGCAACGCCCATCAACGTTACAGTGCCGCTCATGAGGTCCAGACGGCTGCAGGATCTGCTGCAACGCAACCATCGGCTCGAAGAAAGTGGCTTGAGACCTGGCTCAGGTAACCAATGAAAACGAAGACTCACCGCCACCAGCCAATAGGAGACAAGCATGGGGCAGACCCCCTGCTGTCAACCACAGATATAAGGAGGACGGACACCGCACCAAGCCCCCTGAAAACTGCAGCAGAAGAAGCAATCGGAAACACAGCAGCTGAAAACATATATTACACTGATGGCTCAGTTGACACAGAAGCTCCAGCAACTGCAGCAGCAGTGGCTGCCCAAGACTTCAAAGGAAGCTGGAGGCTATCCAACAATGCCTCCATACTACAAGCGGAAACTAATGGCAATCTTAAAAGCCTTAGAAAATTCCAATTTAAAAGAAGGACACAACAGTGCATATTGACTCCAAAGGAGCAATACTCGCTATCAAACGGACAATCCAAAAGGAAAATGTGGACACTTGATAAACAGACCATAAAAATCATTGGCCAGAATTCACATCAAGCTGCTGGCAGGAGAGTCACACTAAACTGGATACCCAGCCATGTGTGGGAATCCAGGGAAATGATGAAGCTGACTTCCTTGCCAAAAGTGCCCTCAGCTGCAGTACAGTAAGCATAAAAGTGCAACCATCCATAACAACACCTAAAGGAAATGGCAAAAAGCTATGCCAAACTCCAATAAGAGAGTGAAGTACGACGTCACTACCTACAAGAGTCAAGGACGTCCAAGTGGTATGTGGATGTCACAAATCTAACGCCGCATGACATCACAAAACAAACCACTAGAAAACTCTCAGTCATCACACACAGATTAAGGCTAGGATACCTCTGCACCTGGCAAATGATAGGAAATGAGGGCAGGTTATGTCAGTACTGTGACCCCGAGAGGCAATCCAGCCCCTCGAACACTACCTACTAGACTGCCAGAGACACAGTCTTACAGATCAAACCTAACTGAAATAGAGCTGACACCGGCACAGATCACCAGACACATCTTAAAATATAGGGACAATATGGGAATCTCCTAATGTCTCACCCACCTCCCAGGTAAAAGGATGAATCACACGGCATTCCTCCATAGACACATGAGAATCTCCTAGTGTCTTGTAAACAAAAACAATGAAAACCACACAAAGCACAAACCCTCTACTTCACTGGTTGCAATGGGAGTCTTAAACATCTTTGGGAGCATATGTATAAGTGTGAGTATGCATGAACATGTATATATACTATAAATACTTGCTTAATGTTTGGTTTGATATGTATTGCAATATTTTTCAGATGCTACACACGTATATATATTGCGCCTAAAATGTTTATAGGTAACGCCTTCTTTCCCTCAAACTAAAACTCGCTTCCTTCTTCCTACTCAGCACTCTTCAGCTAGGCTGAGTCTCACTGCTATAAAACTTTCTCTCCTACTGATGGGTACAGTAAGGTTCAAAGAGGTTGCAATCCTGCCTGTCACCCTATCTCTTTTCCAAAACTAACCGCCAAAGCACTGTTTTTTGTATCTTTACAGATATTCCAGTTACGGGCTGCTCTAGGAGCAAGAGCCCGTGCCAGCACAAGGCTGGCTTAATCTCCAACAACAACAACAACACCAAGCCCACTCACGATGGTCTTTTAGCAAGTTTTCTTTGCTGAGTGGTTTCATTGCAAGAATGCAATGAAACCACTCTGCAAAGAAAACCTGCTAAAAGACCATCGTGAATGGGTAGAAAAGAACTCACCGTCTGCCAGATGGTATAAGACATCGACAGATCTAGTGCCTCCCCCCATAGACAGGCACACACCAAGAAAACTTGCTGTGATCATCCACAGACTCAGGCTAGGATATAAAGCCTGCTGGGAAGGAAAACGGTGTCAGACCATGTGAACACTGTCAAGAAGAAACACAGCAACCACTCCTTCACTACCTGCTGGAATGCAGAGAAACAGCACAGCTAAAAGGTGCAGCACAAATTGAATTACTTGCACAAGATGCTGAGCATGCAGCTGCCAGTCACAAAAGGACAACCCCACCTGCACAGCTTCTTTCAAACTTCTACTACAATATGACATGATGGCCCTCTCTTACTGACACCATCATCCTTCCCCTGTTCACTCCAATCTCTACAACTAAAAATATTT
>NC_087200.1:132429076-132451576 GCF_015104395.2 Macrobrachium nipponense
TATAGTACAATGGAAGTAATAGCTCTCATAAAATAAGGAAAAGATGTTTTTAAAAAAATGCAAGAGGCGGATTCAAAACGATAGAGCATTATAAATTGAACACTGACGGAAATATAATTATTATTATCGTTTTATGAATAAAATTCCCCTCATCTATCTCTCTCTTTCTCTGCAGACGGAGAAAACAAGTTCACTATACCAATGATCGTTTGATTAATGAAGTTGAAAAGCATGAATTGGTAGCCACTGGGAAAACTGATACCATCGACATATGAGCCCCGTATCTCCGACGCAGCAGTTTTCTGTTAATATTGCCTGAAAACCGAAAGGGCAACGCCTTCCGGTGCCACCTCCAATTATGCAAGCGCCCATTTTTATATATATATATATATATATTATTATATATAATATATATATATATATATATATATATGTATGTATGCATTGAATGCATGTATGTATGTATGTATGTATGTATGTATGTATGTATGTAGATACACGCACGCACACACACATATATACCATATATATATAAATATATATATATATACTAATATATAAATATATATATATATATACTATATATATATATATGGGAAAAGGGAAAAGTGTATAATTAAAGACGGTACAAAGGAGGTGTATAAGAACGCCCATAAAAATACTGGATAGATGGTATGAGGGAGGTATTAAAAAGAAAATGCTTTATTAATCAGGAATCACGATTGATCACGAGTTAAGGGTGAAGGGTCCAACGACCTGCTGATGAGCCTTTTGTGAAGAGTATGAAATGGCTTGCAAGTGGACTGTTTGTTTGTTTGTATGGTGTTTTTATGTTGCATGGAACCAGTGTTTATTCAGCAATAGGACCAACAGTTTTACGTGACTCCCGAACCACGTCGAGAGTGAACTTCTATCACCAGAAATACACAATCTCTAACCCCTCAATGGAATGCCCGAGAATGGTGCTCGCGGCCACCGAGGTGGCATGCCAAGACCATACCGATCACGCCACTTAGACGCTCGAGTGGACTGTTGGACATTTAGTTGTTTAATTAAAGGTTTCGTTCTTGACTAATCAGTTGAACTGTAATGTTACTGGTGACATACTTTTATATATATATATATATATATAATATATATATATATATATATATATATATATAATATATAAACCTATACATATAATAAAAGGAGCCCGTAACAACGCTAAATATAGTAAGTAAGTACTATATTTCAGAGACAGCTGTCCCTCTTCTCTCTCTTCATTACCTGAAGAGAGAGACACCAGTCTCTGGAATATAGCACTTACTTTCAATATTTTGGCGTTTTCATGGGCTCCTTTTATTAGATGGAATTCTGTTGTAACAGAACATTTTTACCAGTCTATATATATATATATATATATATATATATAATATATATATATATATATATATATATAGTATATGTATGTATATATATATGTGTGTATATTCTATATATATATATATATATATATATATATATGTACATATACATACATGCGTGAATATATACACGTACGTATATGCATACAAAGGTGCGTGATAGACATGCCACATAGAGCCAGCAGCTAGTGTCACTACATGGTCGACTTGCTGGTTGAATACAACTCGTCTACATCCTACGCAGATGGTGGCTTTCACTGATACAGCTACTGTCTCCTACTCTACGTAGCTTCCGTCAGTATGTTAATGATTTCCTCATTCAAGATGAAACGCACCTATCCTGAGTGATGTGTGCTATTATATATATACTATATATATATATATATATATATATATATATATATATATATAATTGTACACATATATATATATTATATATAATATATATATATGTATATATATATATATATATATATATATATATGTGTGTGTGTGTGTGTGTGTTCGCTTATATAATAATATTAATATTATAGTAATATATATATATATATATATATATCTATATATATATATATATATATATATAGACATATATAGATGTATATACTATATTATAATATATATTATATATATATATATATATAATATATATATATATAAAAGGTATAAGCCACGAAGGAAAGATAAACAAAGGAGTAGCTTATACCTTTATTTAAGCACTTTTCACGTTCGGGATTCAGTTATATATATATATATATATATATATATATATATATATACATATATATATATATATATCATATATATATATATATATATAATCCTCTCCTCTTAGAATACACCTCCCGAAGGTATTAGGAGAGATTTTACAAGGCCACTTCCCCGCCCTGGCTGCGACCCACTGCAGTCGACAAATTACCAGATACAAAATGTACTCCGAATATCAAAAGGGGCACAATAGATATTTTCATGTAATGGGTCTCGTTCTCTCCCCCGCCCTTCACCCGCCCCCCACCCCCGCATCCCCGACAGAATTCAAGAAAATCGGATTGTGCTCAGTCCGCTTTGTGATTCATCGGTATTTCAGAATTAATCCTTGGATATCAGATGTTATGGCGCCCCCTTCTTTTGTAAATATTCGTTAAATCTTAAGGTACTGGATAGTTACACAACCACACAGACACGCGCGCACGCACAAACATATCTATCTACGCATCTATGTAGATATATATATATGATATATTTTATATGCATATATTATACATACATATATATATATGTATATATATATATATATATATATATATATATATATATATATAAAACAAGTGAAGATGAAAAACAGCTCAATACATCGGGTTGCTTTATTGTTGCCAATGTTTCAAGACTAAGCAAGTTCTTGTGTTTTATTAGGCCTTTTATACTTGGTATATATATATATTATATATATATATATATATATATATATATATATATATATATAATATATTTACACACACACATATAAATATATATATATATATATATATATATATATATATATATATATATATATATATATATATTACATGCATATATATGAAATGTCATTCCTCCTTAAATATCACTAAAAGATGGCCCAAAGAAACGTTTATAATCTTTAGCTATCAGCGTTTTTCAAGTGACATTACGTTAAAGCAACATAACGGTCTCGGAGAGAAGCGATCTTTTGATTCAGAACGAGGATCCAATTGGGATCTCGGCCACCTGCTGTCACAGAAGCCACAATCAAGAGGGAACGCCGTGACGTCACTGGCCCCTCCAGAGAACTTCGTGACGTCACAGATCATCAGAAACCTCGGAGCTTCGGGACTTCGGAAATCAAACCGGAAATGAGGAATTCCTCGTTGGTCACTTTCGCTTGAATACTTGTTGCAGTCTTCTAAAGTAATGCACGACTAACTTTGAAACTCTGTGTACACAGAATTCCAAAGAAACTTTGGGAGAGAGAGAGGTGTTTAAAAATGGTATTAAATCAATTCCAAAAATACAAAATACTAAGAAAAAATAATTTAATAATTTTCTTCCTTAAGGATTAAAAGGGATTTGTTGGCCTCGTCAGGACCTCCGAACATTGTACCTCCATAAGATAGATCATTGTACTTGTTTAGGAGGCATTATCCCTTTACAACTGAAAGGAGCTGTAGCGTGTAGATAATCTACTTAAATAGTTAACTGCAGTGAAACAAAAATGCAAAAAAAGTACGCATGTAATTTTAAAAATCGCGTTTTTCGATCAAAGAAGTATAGTATAGCAAAAATAAATAAAAATATGATGAAAAAATTATATTACAATAACGTATTTAATCATTATCTAATAATAATCGACTGAATTTAGAAAGAGAGAGAGAGAGAGAGAGAGAGAGAGAGAGAGAGAGAGAGAGCATATGAAGGCCGTAACTTTAATTCTAAACTTAATAACCCACTTTCTTATACAAAGGCCCCTTGTAAACTAGGCCTAAAGAGAAAGGGAAAAAAGAAAGCGGGAGGTAAGAGAGTTAGGCCTAAACCCGAGGAAAGGATCGGAGACCCTTGCAAAACAAATGAATAATAATTAAATAAGATTAAGGACACTGACTGAGCACTGCCGTTTCTTGCAGTCGTCATCCACCGACGTTCAGAACAAACCTAATATTCACAAACTTCGATGACCTGGGAACAACATAAGCATACATATTCTCCCATTCACTGATCGAATTAAGTTGAACTGTGTTTTTATATAGAATCTAGGCCGAAGGTCAGGTACTGGGACCAATGCGGTCATTCAGCGTAGAAACGGAAATTGACAGTGAAAGGTTCGAATGGTGTAACAGGAGGAAAACCTCGCAGTTGCACTATGAATCAATTGTTTAGAGAATGTGTAAAGTATGATGGGAGAAAGAGAATGCGAACGGAGGTACAGTAAAAGGAACGAAAGTGGTTGCAGCTAGGGGCCGAGGGCACGCTGCAAAGAACCTTAATTAAGTAATGCCTACAGTGCACCGCATGAAGTGCACCGACGGCACTAACACCCTAGGGACTTTCAATTATCTCCTGTTTATTTAATTAATCAGCACACGAGTGGAGAGAAAATGGCACGTAAGGCGCATACGGAGACTTAGGTCGAATTTCGTGGAATTTCGTTCATTTCTTGGTCTCTTTCGACCTAATGAGTGCTTCATTTTTCTTTTACATCTTTCCTTACAGTCTGATTTAGACGGTTTTTTCTTTGTTCCGATCAATTTGTTTGTTTAAAATAATAATAATACTTTACTTTTCAAACCGTTAGTGGACAGAGAAATCTAACTTTTCAGCGCTAGTTTATTTGCTCAGTGTCTCCGAATATATAGCCTTTGATGGTGGTAAACTTGCTTCATGAATTAAAGTACGTAACCTTTAACATACTGAGTAAACTTACCTATAAGTAAAACTATGAGCTTTCATTAAATGAGTTATTTTTAAATTACCCAATTTATGTAATAAGTAAATAAGAACTTTTCAGCGTAACAGCAATCGAGTAATAACTTTCATCTTACATATATGTCATCTTATATACATTTACGCAGTTGTACTGAAAAAAAAAAACATCCTGGAATTAAATTAAGAAAAAAAAAACTCATGCGTCACAGCGAGTTTAAGGAATCGGTGTCCCAAACATTTCGTCTCCTTTGCAGAGGAGAAAGTCAAGTGTCCCTTGGAAACCGGACATCGGTTGGTCACGTGTTGGTGTGCGTGTGTGTGTAGTGTGATGTGTTGTGTGTCAGTTTATGGTCGTGAATGGACCTAGAGACATCCTAGTTGCTCTGAGGTTGAGCTTTGTGCTGTAAAATCATTGCAGTCTGTCAATAAGGGCGAGAGCAAATTTTGCGTGATTAGAACGAGCTGAATCAAAGTCTTGTTTATACAGTGTGACTCTGCCTTGACATAAAATATTTGATACTGAAAAATTACCATCCTTACAATAAGTTTATTAATTACTCTGCTATTGACAGCAGGTGTCAATTACAATATATTCTATGTAATTGTGTATGAACGTATGTATGTATGTGTGTATATATATATATATACATATATATACACTCACTATTATATATATATATATATATATATGTGTGTGTGTGTGTGTGTGTATATATATCTGTGTGTGTGTATTTCGTTGCTTAGCCTACAAAGCTGACTCCTAGCAGGTCCTGCGCTGGTGGTCAACCAACCATGTACCGTCCATGGCCGAATTTGCAGAATTCCACTGTCCACAGGACGAGAGAGAGAGAGAGAGAGAGAGAGAGAGAGAGAGAGAGAGAGAGAGAGAGAGAATTATTCTTCGCGAAGACGGTTATTATTATCAGACTAAATTTTCTACCTTTCTTGAATATTACCTTGGTTCAGGTGTCATCAAAGGTGGTCAAGTTTTAAGCATCACGACAGGAGAATTAATTCACTTCTTTACAAACTCAGATGGTGTCTCACTTGTGCAGTTTTCATTTTCACTGAGTGTTAGCTAAAAGACCTTTGCTGAGGACGAGCTAAAAAAAGATATATGATTACATAATGGCTAACGGGCCAAGTCATGGTACCGCTTCTCTCTCTCTCTTCATCCGTGATCGTCAAGAACAGTTTCAATTGGTGAAATCGTCATCTGATGCCTCGGAAAGTAGAATATGCAAACCTGGCCTCTAAAGGGTAATGTGCGTTGAATGATATGCGAAAGAATTTCTCCTTTCTTCATTGATCTCAATATTTTTTCTTTTTTTATCTTTTATTTTCTTGCTTTCGTGTACCAGTTCGGTTGCGTCCAGTAGCCAGTTTTTATTTGTATGCAGACCTGAAAAAACTTGCCTTTTTTGGTCTTCAAAATTCTTCGATAATCGCTAATGCCCCAAGAAAAAAAACGCACACACGAAACAATAAAATAATAGACTGCAAAGTAATGAATAGGTAAAACAGCGTTATACACATGTGTGTGTCTGTTATCGTTGAATTGAATATAGAATTTAGGCCAAAGGCCAAGCACTGGGACCTATGAGGTCATTCAGCGCTGAAATTGAAATTGACAGTATAAAAGGTTTGGAAGGTTTTACAGGAGGAAATCTCGCAGTTGCTCTATGAAACAACTGTTAGGAGAGGGTGGAAAGTAAGATGGAAGAAAGAGAATATGAACGGAGGTACAGTAAAAGGAACAAAAGTGGTTGCAGCTAGGGGCCGAAGGTACGCTGCAAAGTACCTTAAGTAATGCCTACAGTACACCGCATGAGGTCCACTGAGTGCCTGTTACCTGCCACCCATCAGTCAGCCAAGCTTACAGGCCAGTCAAAACATAATATTCTTTCCGGTGTACAACCTCTAGCGCTAACCCTTTGGAAGGTGTGCGTGTGTGTGTGTGTATTATATGTATGTGTGTGTGTGCAGAAGCCTACTCATCTAGCTACACATGCAAAGTAAGTATGAACAGGCTATGTCAGAATTTTCTTCACAACTTGATAAACAACACCTGATGACATCACCCACACCCGTTCCGAATTTCAAGTACATCTTTTTTTGTACTTCACATAGATTATAAATCAAAGGTTCATGAACAGTTAAGATAAAGAACTATGCACACACAAAAAAGTCGGCATTACCTCCACAGGTACTTAGTCTAGATGCAGCTTTCATCTTCGGGATTTCACTCAAGACTCTCTCTTTCTCTTTCATGAGCTTAGAGTCGTAAGTATTCACAGACTCACACACATGAAAGTACATTATATGTAGCAAGCATTTGGGATTGTCCGACTAAACGTCTAAATAACTATCCATGAGAAAATACACGTATACGTTGTCACTTGCATATCTTCAAAATCTATGTATTCATATCTCTTGTTACAAAACAAATATAATGTACTACAATTTTCATGTAAAGGCCAGTTCACCTGAATTACCAGTACATAGCTGAGTCCACCTGGCTGCTTATCCAATGACCTATAAATCGCCTCGGCCAACCTTAGTACCACTTTCGTTTTCGTATCAGGTTGCCTAAGTTATAGATATTAGCTGCGTTCTTGTATTGCAAAATTCGTTTTGCAATAGACCTGCTTATCTTAGTAGTCTTACATTATATCTTTCAAGTTCTTTATCAAGCGTTGCATTTTATATCCTTCCTTTTATGGTGCCACTATTATTTCTTAACAGAACCTGGAACAGGTCTACAACAATTCAGGGAAAATCCATTAGAAAAATTCGCATTTAGGCATAAATGATTGACTGAGTAAAAGAACCATTCTTCGATGTCTGATAATACGTTTAATTCTTAAAATAGCTCTTGATAGAATGGTAATGAGAAGTGCGTAGGTGACAAAAATGTCACAGCAAAATACCAACAGTATTGTCCTTGACATTATGGTTGACAATATCTGCTAACGGGTCAGGCTGTGACATCTATGTGTGTACTACTGGCTTAAGCTATATGTTAAAAAAGGAGGAAATATTTAATGGCCACTGACTAGACCTTATTGCAGAATTCCAAATGAGATAAATATTTAACAAGGGTCTTGGATTATGGGGAAATGAATACGCATGACGCTCAGAAAGCTTGATTCTTTATAGTGGTTTTCTGGGTCAAGGGATGAAAACAATTGCTCCCAGGTCACTCCTGTGCGCATTCTCTTCTTCAACTCGACACTTGGTCGCAGTCTCGTTTGTAAGGAGAAAGGCCCGGCGGGAGGGGTGGAATATCCAAACAGCTGATTGCGGCGGTTAACTACTGGACTGGCCAAGTCCAGGAGAGACCAGAATGTTGCCACCTCGTCATCTTTTTTTTTTTTTTCTCTCAGCTTTCTCCTTCAGTCGTTTCACTTTCTGAGATGTTTTCTTCCTATTACTCTCTCTCTCTCTCTCTCTCTCTCTCTCTCTCTCTCTCTCTCTCTCTCTGCCCGGATGTGTATGAATAATGAGGTTTAGTTTATTACGGCAATTACTAATGCACTGAGAGCCATGCTCCATTTCTTCACTTGATCGCATACGCAAAGAGGCGGGTTACACACCATTGTTCTAACTTTGTCTTCGGAAATCGCAAATACCCAAAGACTGTTGATTTTGAACTCTTAACACAGTTTCTTGGTTTTTGTAGACCTTAGTTTCTGCTTCTAATTGTGAATGGCTGAGTACCGATGATAACCATCGCGCGTTCGAATTGAAAAGGTTCAATAGAAAACGAATTTCGTAAGATATCTGATCACAATTCCAGTCTCCTTCGCTGTTTCACCAACTGGAATTATTGTCTCAGGTCAGTTTCTAGTTACACCTGAATGTATAAGTATGTTAGTACTTTTTTAACTTGCAACCAAAGTAAACGATAAGTGCATCACTTTCATGAGAGTGTAAGTTCAAAATACAATACATAACACATATGAGGAAACGCTAACAGTAATATAATATAAACACCATTTTGAATAGATCTTCTAACTTTAAGCTGAGACTAAAGATGCTGGAATTGGATTTGACCCAAAAAACTTAGTGACTGACCCCCTCCCCCACCCCCCACAAAAAATTCAGACAGAATATAGTTAACCGCTTCAAGACAAATTCTCATCATTATCTGAGAATTTGCGGAGGGAGGAAGAGGATAGGCTGGGTCTCCCTTTCCCATTAGACTGGCTCCCTCCACCCTCCCTCCCGCCCTCCAACTGAAACTTTCTCTCTTTGGTTCTCGTTTTCATCCTCTTGCGTCTTGGATGACTGTGGGTTTTATTTGTTGGCTTTTTCCCTTGTCGAAGTGTTTCAAGGTGCAGAGCCTTTTGGCGAAAGATGTAAAATAGCCTATGTAAAGTGAAGACTCTCTCTCTCTCTCTCTCTCTCTCTCTCTCTCTCTCTCTCTCTATAATATTTATATATATATATATATATATATATATATATATATATATATATAGATATATATAATATATGTTTATATATATATATATATAATATTGGTTATTCTATTTATATATATATATATTAAAAATAAATAATATAATTAATATATTATTTATACAATAAACACGGTCCAGTTCCAGCTAAAAGAATGATCATAGCCTAACCCTTCCAGTGAAGGTTGGCGTTTAACATCGAGAACGAAAGAACTGAGGACGGTGGCTTGTTCAGATTAAGTTGGCTTAAGCTAGCATGAATCCTTACTTTAAGACTGTATGGTGTGGACCCCTGTACTCTGTCAACCAATAAAGATTGAGAGAGGAGGAAACGTTTTAGCAAGAAGTTCTTGAAGGAAAAAAACACAACCAATGTAGCATCTACATAACAGCAAAATTATTGTAAAAAATGACCAGAGCTTCATACAAGAGGGATGAGCCCCACATACTTCAGAAGGAGTTGTTCAGAGACATTAGTGCAGGCCGTTGACGGCAACATTCCAAGACATGCTACTGCTTATTTCCAAGTACAAAATTACCTGAGATCGGAAGGGTTCAGTTGCCGAATTCTCAAACATTACTGTAAAAGTAGATGTAACAGAGATAAGAAGAAAAATGAAAACGAATTAATTTTCTTCTGCTCGGCACAAATATACTATTCTGATGTGCATTGTACACACACACACGCACATAATGCCTGATCTGATAGTCAGACAATTGTTGGGAGTCGCAACCATGGGTAAAACGGTCATGGAGCTCACGAATTCATCCCAAAAGGCTCCATAAGAATCAGAATATTAATACCTTATAGCGCCACTACCTCTAAGGGTAAAAAAGCATTGTGTTTACTATATATATATATATATATATATATATATATTATATATATATATATATATACTACATATATATATGTAGGTATATATATATATGTATATACCTACACATATATACTATATATAATCACACATACATTACATATATGCATATATGGGTCAGTAGCAATTGACAAGGTAACAAGTGCCAGCATCCATAACGCTGCAAGAAACATTACTACAATATCACAGAAAATTGCAGGACCGCTGAAACTGTCCCGTGCAAGATTGTTGCAGCCTAACACAAGATAGAAGTGGACACTCACTGTTGAAGCAAAGGTCGCTGAAAATGGCCAAACGGTAAATCTGCGACGTTACTCAGTAGCTTAATAACCATTGTTTCATTGCGGGAAAAAAAATCACTATTATCGGAGATTTTTCTACGAACAGCCTAAAAGACGTCGGCGACATCCTGAGAGAGCAATGCTGCCACAATGGCAAAACAAATGATATGAAGAAAGTGGCCTAAGATACCCTTACCGCCGTAGCCTTACGAACAGTACTGGGCTTTCCAGAGACATTAGATGATTCTATTCAAGTGACTGGGAAAGAGAGCTGAGGACTGAAGGCAATATTAAGCCCCATTAAATTCTGAGTCATTAGGTACACTATTATTGGTGCGTGGCAAGAATTTCTTTAGCTCACTAATAAATCCTTAGATTTTGTAGACCTTAGTTGACTGTACAATATGGTGATCCTTTCCAAATCTCCGTTATGTTAGTGTAACATCGAACACTATAATTTAGACGAGTAGGTGGCTACAGCTGTAGAACCGATTTCTACAAAAAATGGTTCAAAACTGATGATTGTTATCCATGAATTCAATTATAAACACTCAACGCAACAAATTTGTTCATTACCCATAAAGGGCTATTTTACGATATCCATAACTCAGCTGCAATGGTCACAAGATGTCTGGTTTTAAAGTACGATACAGGTCCAGAGGAAACTCGAATGGCAAAGTTTGTTGCCGAAGAAAGTTGTGTAGTCTCTCTCTCTCTCTCTCTCTCTCTCTCTCTCTCTCTCTCTCGTCTTCTCTCTCTCTCTCTCTCTCTCTCTCTCTCTCTCTCTCTCTCTCCACGTGTGGTACCATAATTTCACACATACTTTACCTTGATATGGCTTCAGAATAATCATAGCATACATTTTCATATAAATCAACCAATCATTCCCCATTTCATTTCATTATTTTCGGATTTAAGAAAAACTACATTTCCAGTCAATTAGTATTAATATATTGATTTCATGCAAAAATTAATAAATACCGATTTGTTTACCGAAGGATATTACGTTTTCTTGCATTTTTATAATTGGAAAAACAATTACTTCATCATATCAAACAGATTCTTCTTCTACTTTGGCACGACAAAGAATAACTATATTTTTTCTTCATTGTTCTGGCATTTACTCTTTCTTTTTTCTCTCTAGGAAACATTTCTCTTTCTTCTCTCAGGTAGCTTCTAATTTGCTAAAGACGGCGTCTCTGAATTACAAATAAATCCTCACTGTGAATTTATTAAGTCGCTGTTACGATAAATTGCGACAACATATCCATCAATCAACCGATTCTTGGGTCACAAGGCACCAGAGGCCAAGAGAAGACCGAAAACGTTCAACTGTTCAAGAATTGGAGGGGGTGGTTTTTTCTCTCTCTCTCTCTCTCTCTCTCTCTCTCTCTCTCTGGTCTTCAAGAAAGATACCATGAATGGTTGCGGTCAAATTTCATATAGGAATGAGAGGAGAAAATGAAACAATTACTACTGCTCCTATCAGTGTTTTTATAAAGCGATACAAATAGGGTGATATAAAGTTATCAAATCTCGATATCAAACTGGTTGTAAATGCACAGCTACAGATATCTTGCTAATGCCCAAATTCAATATGTACATAACAGCTATATTTTAGAACCAAGTGATTCTCACAGGTAACATACAAAAATAAATATATCTTTGACACGAAATAGCTGAAAAGTAAATAGCACACAAGAATAGTTTTTTAATAAATCTCCAATGTATGTATTCCCAAAGAACAGCTTGAATATGTAAACTCTAAGGATTTAATGAAAGACAGCAACGCCTGCAAGCAATTCACGAAAGACAGCTAATGCTTGTGAACAATGGCCAATAGTCAAGTAACGCCGAACTTGAGAAAAACAATCGAAAGTCATTCATATGTCAACGTCTAGATTTACTTAAGGAAAAGACAGCTGGGCTGTCTTTCTGAATAACAAGGGGAGTTTTATTATTTATCTCGTGTCTACAACTCTGAGAATTTAGTATATAACAGCAGCAGCAATCTGATAAAATATGATGCTGCTTAGACTGGTCACCACAGGCAACAGCATCATATCCGTAGAGACAGATATCCATAGAGAAACCAGGAGAAAATGGCGGTTTTACGTTGCATGGAACCAGCGGTTATTCAGCAACGTGACCAACGGCTTTACGTGACTTCCGAACCACGTCGAGAGTGAACTTCTATCACCAGAAATACACATCTCTCACACCTCAATCGAACTCGCGGCTCAAAGCAATGAAACACAAGGATTGTCCTTTCGAGACTAGAATTTCAAATGTCATAAATCACTCCGAAAGCTGAACAATTGAACAGCACACCGATTTCCGTCCCTAAATGTGAATTTCATTCCAAGAAAAGACACCTGGGTTAGGGAGAGGGGCCGGGGGTAGGCATTCAATTAGTATTCCTTGGAAGCTGATATGGGAAGCCATTCGGCTTTCACGTCAATTCAGTATCGAAACTTGAATATTCCCAGCCCCCCTCCGGTGCTATTCAAGTTCATTCACTACTTTGAGCTTATTATGTCATCACACATCGGAAACTATTTTGTAGCACGTCCTTAATCTCTCTTTAAGGTTCTAGTGAATGCAAAAATATCGTCATACACTAAATAGCATTCGTAGTTTATTTACACAATAAGAATAAGAAGTAATTGAAATACAACCGGACAGCGAGAATTTAGACAAACCTTCAATTCATTGCGGATTTGCTGCTGCGCGGAAACTGAAAAAAAAACTGCGAATTAGAGAGAGAGAGAGAGAGAGAGAGAGAGAGAGATAACGTCATTGCCTTTAAAATCCAACGAAAACCTAACATTTTCAAATCATTTCAGCGACACCCATCATTCTTCTATGAATTTCAAAACAGAAATAAATGCCTCAGTGAATAAACGAGATCTCACCGAGTATCGAAATGTTTTTTTTTTTTTTTCACGTAGACCGTGTAAATCAATCGAAACCATTCCCTCCCTTCGAATGAATAATACGAAGTTCAACAACGCCCCTCCTCCCACCGCCCATCCCGGGACCCTCGAGAGGCGTCAGACAAATCAATGGGACATGAATTCTAGGTCGTTGTGACGCCCAACTTCCAACATTGTCTTCTTTGACGCGTTAACTGTTTATTTTTCTATTTTTTTACGGTTGGTACTAGAAAAATCACATTATATATAATATATATATATATATATATATATTATATATAATATATATATATATATATATATAATACATATATATATGTATATATATATATAACATATATATATGCATGTGTGTATGTACGTGTACATGTGTGCGTGCAATTGTAATTACCACAATGTCCCCTTAACTTCTTCAGTTCTTAAAATTGCCTAAGCATCTGGTAAAAAGTAACCAACAGATTGTATCTGCATATATATATTTGTATATAAATATGCGTATATATGTGTGTGTATTTATATACATATATATATATATTATATATATATATATATATATATATATTTCTTAAGATTTCTCTAGCACAAAATGTACGAAGAAAAATGAAAATTGTAAACGAGGCAAAGTATACAAACGGTAAAAACGGAGAAACGCAAACTACAGGAAAAGAATAATGCAGCGATGAAAGCTGTATTTCCAAATTCTGCCGTAAAAAGAATGAATAAATGGGTGGATGTTGACACGACAGACAGAGAGAGACCAATAGAGACTGACGATTGAAGATGTTGGCAGAGCTTGGAGAGGTGGGATGCTTTGTAGCCTCTCGACCACTAGAAAAATAACTGAAAAAATTCGCGAACAATCTTCCGCGCAATCGAATTTTCTGCACAGCATATAACGCTGTTATGAAACTTAGACACGGCCCATGAAACTTTCAGCGGTAGTGGCCAGTGTTGTTGGCATCTATAACGTTGCCAGACGCACGATTATGGCTAAATTTAACCGTAAATAAAATTAAAACTACTGAGGCTAGAGAGCTGCAGTTTGGTATCTTTGATGACTGGAGAGTGGATGATCAACATACCAATTTGCAGCCCTCTAGCATCAGTAGTTTTAAAGATCTAAGGGTGGACTGAAACAGTGCAGACTGACAGATTAAATTTGACAATCTCAGTATTTTTCCTTAACTGAAAACTAATAAGCAATTTCCTTAAAGCACTTGGAAACCAGTCTTGGATGAATTGGCCAAACTATTAAAAAGCACGGTAAAGGCACCAGAAGATTAAGGAAAGACTATCAAAGCAACATGTGAAAGAAAAGGGGGCATAAGACATTAAAGAAAAAACAAGCATGGAGGAATAAGGTCACCTGAGGAAGTGCTGAGACAACAAACATTAAAGTCGACAATTGTCGGGTTGGGTTTATACCAAAGGAATCAACGACAATGAGGCAACTGCGGGGGAAGTATTGGGCAAAATGGAAGAGTTGTGTCATGTATTTGTGCATCTGGTGAACGTATCTGACAAATTGGAAAGACCAGCAATTAGATGGGCCTTACGAAAGTAGAGTGCGTCGGATATACTACTCATTAAGTTAATGTGATATTACTCCACCAAAGACAGAATGAAGACAGCAGCAGAGAGATCTGAATTGTTTGAGACAGATGCCGAGTTCTATCAAGATCAGACTAGAATCCTTTATTTTTAGTCATAATAATGCCTAACAGATGAAAGTGTACGATAGAGATGAGTTTATGAAATAATCAGTCAATGCAGAAATTGTATTCAGTAAAATGGTTATATAACTAGATCTGCTACACTTTACACTACATACTCATATATAATGTTACAAGATAATGCCCCAAGAGATGCCAATGTTTAATAGATATAATTAGAACTACGAATTTTTTACAAGAGAAAAGTGGGAAGAGAGACTGATGAAAAGCCATATTGTGAGGATATTGTTTCGAAAGGGCAGAATATTTTGAAAACAGTAAGAAAACAAGTAAAAAATGCGCACAAGTTTCTTCGGCGCAATCGAGTTTTTTGTACACCGTATAATGCTGTATGTTCCACGGCCCATGAAACTTTCAGAAACGGCACGATAGTAGTCTGTCCTATAGCATTGTCAGACGCACGATCATGGTTAACTTTAACCTTAAATAAAATAAAAATTACTTAGGTCACAGGGCTGCAAACTGGTAAGTTTGATGATTGTAGGGTGGATGATCAACAGCAATATGCAGCCATCTATCCTCAGTAGTTTTTAAGATCTGGGGCCGGACAGGAAAAGTGCGGATGGTCAGACAAGTAGCCCTCTCAATAGTTTTTCTTTACAGAAAACTAAAAGATGAGTGATAAATAAGAATTTTTCATTGTGCTGCTGTGCGCACCAGAAACATGGGCACTTACAAAGGAAGTTGCTGAAAGAAGTGGTGTCCAAAAGAAGAAGATTTGAATCATGTCACAAAAAGGTAAAGAACATTCAAGGAATACTATTAGAAGAGTTAATTATCTCGAAAATATGCAAAGACAATAAAATATAACTCTTCTCAAATATCAATACCCATAAATAAAGCATTGACTTAGGTTTTCGAATATGATTTAAGGTTACACCTAACGCATTAAAAATATATTTCATCTTGATATCACATTTATGCTCAGGTTTTCATTTCAGCTCACTATTTCTTTTAATGAGTTTACTCAACGCTTGTTTTCAATCCTTGCCAGCTGCTTGCCACACCAGTCCTCAGGTAATATTTCACAGTTTTATATCCAACCACAAACAAACTAATATGCTGACTACATGTGTGGAAGATTTTTCATAATTGTGTTATCATGCTCGTGAAAGGGATGAGTAGGCCTAACTACTAATGATTTTACTAAAAAAAAATGCAAAAGAAAGAAAATCTCAATTGACTCTATAAGTTGTCTGACAGACTTAGTGAAAGACCAGTTTACAGTGGGTCAGTACTCTCAAGTACAATAAATACCTTATCAAGTAGCAGCAAAAATTATTTTTATCAGGATGTTTTACAGGAATTTACTTAACTTTTTAGCATTACAGTGATTGCCAAGGGAATTTTAACATCCAAGACTTCAAAAATGGACTTCATTCCCAAACTAAGAATTACCTTCCAGTTTTAGAATGATGGGACTTTCAATAATTAGAGGTAATTTTAGTACACGCCTTGTAATTACCTTAGATTTATCACAGTTTTCTCCATCCACACAAGCAGAAGAAAATCTTATTTAATCTAACACAGAACACATATTCAGACCAGGAGGCAACTGCTGAGCTGTGTGGCCCAGACATAGACATTGGCTATACAAACAGTTAATATCTTTCAACACTGCGCATTCTTGCTCTACACTAGCTGCAATATTATATTATGTGCAGGCTTTCTTTAGCCCTCTGTCTGAGACAAATCTAAAGTCTACTGCAATCAATTGATAATTACAAGGAGTAAGGTGTGCTACAAATTACTAGACTGTATGCTGTGTTGCCTGCAGGCACCGACCTCTCATTGTTTAAGAAAGTTTTCTTTTCAACATCCTTATCTCCCCTTAAGATAACACAATGAAGTTGCTTTACTCCCATTAACTGTATCTGTGATGGCAGCATCCTGCTGGTTGACAAACCTTGTGAAACTCTAGGACGTAAAATTTAAAGAATGGTTGATAAAATAGCCCAAGATCATCTTTGCAATAAAATAAAAAGAAAGATGCCAAAAATATAAAAAGAATGGAAGCCCCCCAGAGAGTTATTAAGACTGGACATCGCCTTGTTGTTGTTAAACAATGTTATGATAAAAAGAATGGAAATCTAAAAGTGTTGAAAATAGTTATTTTGATGTAAAGCACTTAAAAGATCTGCACTGATACAAAGAAGTCAAATTTTTAAGAAGCATTCTATGTGCTGTGTGTGTATATATATATATATATATATATATATATATATATATATATATATATATATATATTAATTTATATTTATATACATACATATATATACATATGTATATACACTATATATACATTATATACATATTCTGTGTGTATGTATGTATGTGTGTGTGACTGCAGTGAGAAAGAAAACTTGCTAGCTCAGTAGAGAGGAAAGACTACAGAAGATATCTCACGCAAAACCAGTGTGGGCAAATACACACACACACACACACATCTAGACTCGGAGCTGTATCGAAACCAAAAAGTCGATGTTGCAAAAGTTGATCTCAGCAGTTTTGCTGAATGACCATCACTCGGTCACTATCAGCAACTAATGTTTCGCCACCAATTGCGTCCACATACAATACTACAACATCAATTCAAATAGAATGACACTCGAAAATTTAAACTTTTAAGTTTGATTCTTCAATGTCACCAGTTCTGAGTCTGTTTAAACTATTCCAGTTTGATAATTTCATCTGGTACGTCAAATGTGTCATCTTTAACTTTCGATTTATCATTGATAATATCAACTGCCATTATCTAATATATTTACATAATATACATAACAAATTCTTACGCCATTGATAATTATAACGTTATTATCGCAATGGGAAACTGTATGGGAAACTTGTGACAAATCAGTGCTACTGCTGTGGGAAACCGGACTTGTCACAAATTAGTACCTCACGTTCGAGAGTGAAACGTCACACAGAACAAAGTCATATTTCCCATTGCATTCCAGGACCGCAGGCCTCAGCCATAAATATGTGCGGTGTCATGACTTCTCACTTTCTAACAGCCAGTTATCTGTAAATAGTTCGAATGTCAAACATCTGTCTCGGTAATCATCTACTGAAAAAGATACACAACAGATAATGAGTTCTTAATTTCAGTTCGTAATATTTGGTTCATAATGGTATTGTATGTGAACTGTGTCAGAACAAAATTTTCTGCATATTCAAATAGTTTTTTTCTATACGCTTGGAACTGTTACTATTATTTTAATTCATTTTTCCACATAATTATTTAAAGTAATGCACACATACAATAGGTAGAGTGGGGTAAAAGGCCTCCCCCTATTTTCCTGCTAATTACATTTCATAGCAACTAAGTCAGCTGATCAGTGCAGCAACACCTTCTGCCTGAAGCTTTCTATACCAAACAGCCAGGGAGAACTAGAATGGGACACAGCCAGCACGCATTTTTCTTCTTTGGACACATTTCATGTAAGTATGCTTGCTATATCAGGGATATCCTGTGCGGACATCTTGTCACTTAAGTCAGTACTTTAACTACAGTTACTTTAAATGAGACCTAAGAAATATCTTGCAATGCAATCCAGACTTGAAAACTCAATTGAGGTACATGTGGATTTAATTTTCTTAAAAATTGGCATGTGGGGTAAAAGGCCCACCACGCTTTGGGGCAAGAAGCCCAGGGGGCTTTTTACCCTATCTGATTAGTTGGACGTGAAACCAGTGTGAAAGAGGACAAACTACATCTTATTTGTGCAATGAAGGCAGCAGGAGTTTGTCTTCCTCTTATGTTTATATTTACCCGCAAAGAGGATGACTCCACTACTTATGATCGGCAGCCCACCTGGATCAATTGCTAGATGCACAGCAAATGGATGGTCTAATGCTGATTATTTCGTAGACCGGCTACATCACTGTTAAAATTGTTCAGCCAAGTCGAGCAGAAAAGTACATTACAATTCCAGATGGCCACCACAGTCACAGGACTTTAGCGAGAGAGAATGGAGTAATGTAAAAAAAATTAGTCTACTTGTTTTACTTGTGTCTTTCTTTTTCTTATGTAAAATTTATCCATTATTCTTTTATTTGTGTTATTCTTGGTGTTATATAAAAAAAAGAAAATTATTTCTAATTGTGCTGTTACAGCTGTCATGTAGAGGAAGTGTCAATTTATTTTACAATTTTGCCAATTTCAGTTCCTATGAATACCAAAAAGTTCCTAGGTTTTACAAGAATCTAAGAATGCTAAGATTAATTACTGTATATTTTCCAACATTATTCTTTAATATTTTTGTGTGGAAGGTTGAATTTTTTATATTTAGCAAAAATGGACGCCTATTTTTCAATATAAGTGGATGTTTTCATGAAGTACCACAATATCTTAGGGATGGCGGCAAAAAGCCCACACCCTGGGCTTCTTACCCCAACCATGGGGTAAAAGGCCCCATTTGTTTGTTTTTTTTTTCAGGTCATGTTTTTACTATCCTAAATTGCTAACAGCTTCTCATGATTATGATCGTTGATAAACCAATAGCAAAGCTTTCTAGTAGACAATATAAGCACTTCTCCTCAAGGGTGGCTTCTTACCCCACTCTCCCCTTATATATATAATATATATATTATATATACATATATTAATATATATATATATATATATATATATATATGATATATATATATAATGTATATATGTGTGTGTGTGTGTGTGTGTGTCGTGTGTTGTTTGTGTGTGTGTGTGTGTGTGCTTTTGTGTCTGTGCATGAGTCTGGCTGTCTGTTAATTAGGAAAAATGTAAATAAATATATATATATATATATATATATATATATATATATATATGTGTGTGTGTGTGTGTGTGTGTGTGTGTGTGTATGTATGTATGTATGTATACATATCCAAAACTATCAAAACAAATATTGCTTGATATCGAACTCAATATACATAGGGAACAACTTACACCCAAAGGAATTACACTTGATAAATGTTTCTGACCTATCCTATACTACAATTGTCCCGTGGCATATAAATATAAGGAACTCTCGCAGGAAAAGTTGAAAAGAAAGATCGCAGACCCTGAGCTTTCGTCTTTATTTCAAGACCTGATCACAGTAATAGGATCACAGTAATTGTAATCTTGTTATCGTGATCAGGTCTTGAAATAAAGACGAAAGAAGCTCAGGGTCTGCGACCTTTCTTGTCAACTTTTCCTGCGAGAGGTTCTTATACATACAAATATAAATGAATAAATAAATATATATAAACATATATATATATATATATATATATATATATAGATATATATTATATATAGGTATATATATATGTGTGTGTGTGTGTCTGTGTGTTTTATTGTCATAACTGTTATTCTGACTTTCGCATAATTCTTCCCTAGAATAACGATCATGTATGAAGACCACAAGAGATCATCAGAAACTCCGGCCTGATAATAAATGGAGAACAGGAGTGAATATTGAAGCTTTCCTATAATTTGTCTGGATTCCACCTCGGTCTAGTTGCTATCGTCTGAAAGAGACGTTGGGCTTTCGCTGACGGTTCAAGTGTAGAGAGAGGAGAGAGAGAGGGGTGGGGGGTGGAATTTAGGCCAAAAGCCATGTGCTGAGACCTATGAGGGCATTCAGCGCTGAAACGGAAATTGACAATAAAAAGATGACAAAGATGTATTAGGAGGAAAACCTCCCAGTTGCGCTACGAATCGATTGTTCGGAGAGGGTTTAAAGTAAGATGGAGGAAAAAGAATATGAACGGAGGTACAGTAAAAGGAACGAAAGAGGTTCCAGGTTGGGACCGAAGGGAAGCTGCAAAGAATCAATTAGCTGAAATCATTATGTTAATCGCAATCGTAACAGGACTTAAATACCGAATGATAAATGATGACGCTTAGGATGGTAGTACTATTCACAAAATGAACCGCTGCCACTGTCGCTCACTCTGCCAAACAGGTTTTGATGTTATCGCTTTGTCTTTGGTGCCAGCGTGACCTGACGATTTCTGCCCATCACTCGCTTGTCAAGTTTTCACCAAAGCTTGACACGTGAACACCACAATCTTGCAGATTTATAATATTTACGCAACATTTTTTTCCAGGAGCAAGACTCTCTCTCTCTCTCTCTCTCTCTCTCTCTCTCTCTCTCTCTCTCTCTCTGTCGATAACCTATAACCTAGATGTTGTGATGCCCGTTTTAGTACCCATAAATCTCTCTCTCTCTCTCTCTCTCTCTCTCTCTCTCTCTCTTTCTCTCTCTCTCACCTCCATGTTATTGCTCTTCCTTGTCCAGTGGGAAGGTATATGATGTTTTTGTTCGATCATCATCCTTTGAACAACATTCTTAACTATAATATTATAACTATCATGCTGCCCCAGTGTCCCGTGGCTTATTACAAAAAAAAAGTAATAATAATATCTTACGTTAATTATTCAGAGTGATAAGTTCACAGCACCGATATCCCATGTACGCCACCGGGGCTATTTACTTAATGAGAAACGCTATATTTAGCCATCTGTTCTCTCTGTTACAACGTATGAAGAACCCAGTCGAGTGAAAGCTGCCTTTCGGGATCATTTAATCAAGCATTAATCAGACAGCATCAATTACCCATCATATGATTTTATGATCATCAATGCCAGGGATCATTATCAATATCCATTGATGAAACCATTAACTACCGAAGAAAGTACTCAAGTCTTCTTCCGGATTCGTTGCTTTCCCTGTTTGTTTGTTGCCTCCCTTGTTTCTCTGCCGTTGTTCATCTTCTTTCCTTGTCGTTGTTTCCCTTCTTTGTTGTTTACCTTGTTCCTTTGTTGTTGTTTCCCTTGTTTCTTTCATGTTGTTTCCCCGTTTCATTTTGTTATTATCCTGTTACTACGTTGTTGTGTCTATGTTTCTTTGCCGCTTCCCTAGTTCCTTTGCAGTTGTTTCCCTGTTTCTTTGCCGTTTTGTCCCTTTCCTTTGTTCTTGTTTTTCTTGTTGTTTTCCTTGTTCTTTGACTTGTTTTCTGTTTCTTTGCCGTTTTTTTCCCTTTCCCTTGTTCTTGTTTCCATGTTTCTTTGTTGTTTCCCTTATTCCTTTATCGTTGTTTCCGTATTTCGTTGCAGTTGTTTCCCTTGTTTCTTTGTCGTTGTTTCTTTGTTCCTTTGACGTTTTTCCCCCTTTTTCTTTGATCTTGTTTCCATGTATCTTTGTTGTTTCCCTTGTTCCTTTGTCGTTGCTTCCTTGTTTCTTGCCATTTTCCCTGTTTCTTTGTTGTTGTTTCCTTGTTTGTTTGTGGTTGTTCCCTGTTTCTTAGCCAAGCAATTACCACGTATCCCTGTGCAAGAAGTATATAGAGACCTCATTATTCTTTCTCTTATTTGTATTCATAATGATAATCTGATTG